>NC_089584.1:39371144-39731472 GCF_019320115.1 Miscanthus floridulus | reverse complement strand
GAGCCGCTTCATCTCATGCCTTGGTGAAAAAGGCTTGCCTCTCTACCGTCTCTTGAGGAAATCCAAACGCTTTTCTTGGACCCCCAAGGCCGAAGAAGCCCTCGCCAAGCTCAAAGCACTGCTCACCAATCCTCCCGTCCTAGTTCCGTCGGCCAGGGACGAGGCCCTCTTACTCTACGTCACCGCAACGACCCAAGTAGTCAGCGCGGCCATGGTAGTGGAGAGGCAGGACGAAGGGCACGCTCTGCCCATCCAACGACCCATTTACTTCATCAGCAAAGTGCTCTCTGAGACCAAAACACGCTACCCCCACATCCAAAAGCGGATCTATGCCGTAGTCTTGGCTCGACGCAAGCTGCGCCACTACTTTGAGTCCCACCCGGTGACTGTGGTATCGTCTTTCCCCCTAGGAGAGATAATCCATAACTGGGAGGCCTCGGGTAGGATAGCCAAGTGGGCCGTCAAACTCATGGGGGAAGCCCTGACCTTTGTGCCTCGAAAAGCAATAAAATCCCAGGTCTTGGCCGATTTTGTGGCTGAGTGGACCGACACCCAACTGCCACCTGCTCAAATTCAGACGGAGTGTTGGACCATGTACTTCGACGGGTCCCTGATGAAGACCAGGGCAGGCATGGGTCTGCTCTTCATCTCGCCCCTCGGAGTACACATGCGCTACATGGTTTGGTTCCACTTCGCCGCCTCCAACAACGCAGTCGAGTACGAAGCCCTCGTCAATGGCTTGCAGATCGCCATCGAACTTGGAGTACGACGTCTCGACATCCGGGGCGACTCGCAACTCATCGTTGATCAAGTCATGAAGGAGTCAAACTACCTCAACCCCAAAATGGAGGCGTACTGCAAGTTGGTACGTCACCTAGAAGACAAGTTCGATGGTCTCGAACTCAACCACATCGCGCGGAAATACAACAAGGCCGCGGACAAACTGGCAAAGATGGCCTCGGCACGGGCTTCGGTCCCCCCAAACGTCTTTGCCAAGGACCTCCACAAGCCTTCCATTGACTATGCCTCGGCAGTAGAAGAGGGCCCACTGGCCAATCCCACCGTGGGGCTCGACGCCCCCTCAGCCGCCGAGACTCCTTCAGCTGAGCCCGAGGTCATGGAAGTCGACACGGGGCCTCCCCAGACCGACCAAGACACGGACTGGCAAGTCCCGTTCCTTGATTGGGTCACTTAGGGAGAGCTTCCTAGTGACAGGACCAAAGCCCGACGGCTTGCGTGACAAGCCAAAACTTACGTCCTCTGCAACGGCGAATTGTACAAGTGAAGTCCCTCTGGTGTCCTCCAACGATGCATCACCACCGAGGCAGGCCAAGCCCTACTTTGGGACTTGCACGCAGGGGCCTGTGGGCACCATGCAGCGCCTCGGACGCTCGTCGGAAACGCCTTCCGCCAAGGGTTCTACTGGCCGATGGCGGTTGCCGACGCCACCAAGTTAGTACGCTCTTGCGAGGGATGCCAGTACTATGCGCGGCAGACGCACCTCCCGGCCCAAGCCCTCCAAACCATCCCCATCACATGGCCGTTTGCCGTACGGGGGCTCGACATGGTCGGGACTCTACAGAAGGCCCTCGGGGGCTACACCCATCTACTGGTAGCAATCGATAAGTTCTCCAAATGGATCAAGGCTCGTCCGATCAATCAAATCAAATCTGAGCAAGCGGTGCTATTCTTCACCGACATCATCCACAGGTTCGGGGTCCTGAACACCATCATCACCGACAATAGGACACAGTTCACCGACAATAAATTCCTGACATTCTGCAACGACCACCACATCCGTGTGGCCTGGTCGGCCATAGGACACCCAAGGACAAACGGCCAAGTAGAACGTGCCAACGGCATGATCCTACAAGGCCTCAAGCCAAGAATTTACAACCAGTTGAAGAAGTTTGGCAAGAAATGGCTCGCCGAACTCCCGTCGGTCATCTGGAGCCTAAGGAACACTCCAAGCCAAGCCACGGGGTTCACACCTTTCTTCCTAGTCTATGGAGCCAAGGCTATCCTCCCCACTGACTTAGACTATGGTTCCCCGAGGCTACAGGCCGACAACGAGCAAAGCAACCGCACCACTCGTGAGGACGCCCTCGACCAACTGGAGGAAGCCCAAGACGTTGCGCTGCTGCATTCGACCAAGTACCAGCAAGCCCTATGGCGCTATCAAGCCCAGCGCATTCGAAGCTGAGACTTGAAGGTAGGCGACCTAGTGTTGAGGCTGAGACAGGGCAACAAGGGCCGCCACAAGCTAACCCCACCGTGGGAAGGACCATACATCGTCGCCCAAGTGCTGAAGCCCGGGACCAACAAGCTAGCCAACGAGAAGGGAGAAATCCTCACCAACGCTTGGAACATAGAACAGCTACGTCGCTTTTACCCTTAAATTTCCAAGCATTGTATACATTGTTTCTCGAAATACAATTAAGAAGGGTTCTTTAGTTGTTCTCATTTTTCGAGAAACCCCCCGAACCCATCGTGGGTCTCGGCAATACGATAACACTATAAGGGAGACTCGGCTCTGCCTCTGTAGAACCGAGCCTCCCTCGGGGGCTAAATGGGGGATTCCCCCCTAAGTCCCACGCACCATTTTTTAGTCGTTCTTCAAAAATTCCTACGCCAAACTCTCTAGTACGCTCTGACGAATCGGTTGTAAAAAACCCAAGGACCGAAAAGTCTGTTCCAGGGACAGAAGGCCGGTAGAGTCATGAGACGGCCTACGCCCCCGGGCTACGGCACTCCCTCACCACCTTTTGCCCAAGGGGCGGCTTAGGTTCTAAGGAGGTTTTTTGCAAAATAAATATGATCAGAGACTACAGAGGCCAGAGGCTCGGAAATACAAGAAAAACGATTAAGAAACACAAGTACTTTAAAAAAGGCCTCGACGGCCACAAGCGTTACGATACAAATATAATCCCTATCCCATTTACATGGCCTCTTGGGCCTAGGTCAAGGCTCAGGGCCTCCAGCATCAGCAGACGGCAGGGGAGGGATCACCTCCTCTTCAAATAGTGTTGCCAGCGCCATGCCGGGGCCTTCCGCCGCCTCCTTCAGCTTTGTGACTGCCTCGTCAGCCTCCTCATCATCATTGGGCAGGACATAGCCATCGCTGATGGCTGGGAGGTCAACGCCGATCTAGTGCGAGGCGATGACAGCCAGCGCGCGCTTGACACCCGTGTGCAGCGCTCCTTAGAGCCGCTCGCGCAGTTGGCCGCTCAACGCAATCAGATGGCTCCCAAGGGAGCTGCCTGACTGAACCACCTCGACCTCTAGGGCCTCGTAGGCAGTACGGGTGGCACCTTTCAGCGCGTCGTGCTCCCCGATCTCAGTCTCGAGCACCGCCTACACCGCGATGGAAACCTTAGCTGCCTGGGTGACCTCCGCCTCCAACTCTGCGCCCAAGGAAATGGAGTGGGGTTGAGCGCAAAGAAAAACAAGCCAAAAAAGGGACGGAAGCCTGCAGGACTCACCCCTGGCCTTCTGCTCCCAGCGTCGGGCCTCGACCCAAGAGGCCTCAGCTTTCTCTCCCCAGCGCTGGGCCTCGGCCCAAGAAGCCTCGGCCTTTTCCTTCAGGCGCTGGGCCTCAACCTGAGAAGCCTCGGCCGCCCTTGAAGCCTCTCTCCCTAGCTCTGCATCACACTAGGGAGTTAGGAGGCGAACACAAGAAAAGCAAATAAAATGAGGGGAATAGGACTCACCCTCGGCCTTTCCCCTCCAGACCACAACCTCAGTCCGGGAGGCCTCAACCACCGTAAGGGCCTCATCCAAGGTGCCTTTCATCAGCTGGTTCGCACTCTGCTCCGCCCTTAGCTGCCCAGCAAGGGCCTTGCCCGAGGCCGTCACTTCTTTAGCCAGGGACCTGAAGGCATCCCGATCACCGGCGACGCGGGTCAACTCCTCCTCCAACTCCTTGACCCGCGCCGCCAAAGGGGCAACCTACTCCTAGGCCATGGCCGCCCCGACCTTCGCATCGGCACAACGAAGATGAAGGTCCTCCACCTCCGCGCTCCGCACCGCCAGAAGCTCGTTGGCGCCCGCAAGCAGGCCCTTTTGCCGCTGGAGTTGGTCCCAGACGTCCCTCTCCCGCCGGAGAAAGACCGACTTCCCAAGGGACCGGGTCTTGAGCTCCTGGGGAAGCAGAACAGGGGTCATTCACTACAAGAAAACTCAGAAAAAGACAACACCGCACGACAAAAGAAAGCGTGAACCTGGGCGACTCTGGGCAGTTCGTTGGCCACCATGGACAGCGCCGTCTATAGTGACCGCTCCGCCAGCTGGCGGTATTGCTCGAAGGTGTCCCAACGCCCACCCTCGGCCGCATCCTCGAGGGTGAACAGAGGCTCCCCCTCAGGGTCGTTCTGGCTCTACCATAGGACACGCGGGTGATCCCACCCGCGGGGCTCGGGTTGCACCCGCATGAGGGCCGAGCTTCCCTCGCCCAAGGTTGGAACTGGCTGTTCCACGGCACTGGCCACCTCGGCGTCGACCACCTCCCGCGCCCGGGAAGTATCATCGGAGGAGATCGGATGGACCTCCACCTCCCGAGCGCTCTCCCACAACGACGGTGGACCTTGAACCAAGGGTGCCACCGAGGCCTCCACCGCTTTCATCTCCACTTCCTGGGCCCATGGCCTCGCCGCCATCACGTCGGCCTCGGTTGTCTCAGGGGCCCCGGCCTCCGCCATCATGGCCTCGGTGGTCGCGGAAACTCCGACCCCCGCCGCTGTGGCCTCCGCGGTCTTGGGCGCCCCGGCCTCCGTCGCCTCGGCCTTAGAGGCCCCGGGGGCCTCGACCTCGGTGGCCTCGGCAACTAAGGGCACCTCAGCTCCATCCGATTCACGAGCCTCGCCCTCACGGGGCGGAGGCGCTCCCTCCCCCGTCCGTGTTGGGGTCACCTCGGCAGCCCCTCCTTGGGTGGCCGTCTCCTTCGGGTCGGCCCTCGCCAACACCGTGCTGCGTTGTATGGCGTCTTGCGCCTCCGCCACCCAGTGGGCGGTGGAGCCGGGGCTCACCTTGAGCGCCTTGAGGGGCGCCAAGGTAAGCACCTCCGCAGGTCACTTCCGACTAAGGACAAAACACTTGCAGGGTCAGCACGAGACCGAAGAACGAAAGGAAAAACGCTACGGCTCTACCAAAAATACGCTTACCCCGAGCGAGGCTACAACCGCTTTAGCACGGCAACCATCGTCTGCAAAGGTGGTGGCGGTGGCAGAGGCACGGCCTCTGTATCCGCCGGTGCCGTCCGGTCCTCGACGGACCCCGGCGCCCCCTCGGTCCTCTGCGGGGGCAGTTGCATCGCCCCTGCCACCACCTGCTCCACTACTGCGTCGAGCCCACCGGGCTGACAGCACGCTTTCCTAGCGCCCGCACCTCGGGCGTGTCGGCCTCGGCCCTAGGGCGGGCGATTGCCGACCCCGGGACAGCTCCTCCTCCTCCCCCTGGGAGCACTGGGCTACTTGCCGACGCCCCGGGCACCGTCTCCCTGATGTCAGGGAGATGGTCCAGGGGACCCCGCCCCATCTCGCCCGCGTCATCTCCGTCTGAGGCATTCGTCGATAGCGACGGCGAAGGAGACTCCTCCAACGGGAGACCGTCTTTCCTTTGCTGCCGATGGCACTTGTCTAGTTCCTCGCGCGCAAGGATCTTCTTTGTGCGCTTCGCCACCTTGGTGTCCTTCCGCTTTTTTTGCACCTCGGCGTGCACCCGGTTGATCGCCCACCGCCTCGCGTCCTCAGGAATGGGTGGCGGGGAGGCTCACATGTCCCTCATCCCCTGTAGGAACGGTGAACGCGGATAAGGGAATGAGAAATAATGAGAAACGGAGAGGGCTTGGGGGCTGCAGCGGCGCGTGACTTACCAGCGAGAGGAACCCCCACGACGGATGCATCATGAGGGTGGTCAAACCACTGCTCCTCAGCTTCGCATCCACTGTCTCCCTCACCCGACGAAGAATTTCCTCATCGGAGAGGGTGGAGGCAGACATCCGGATGCCCGCGATTAGCTCATCTGGCCTCATCTCGAACAGGTGCCGCCGTCGAGCCATCAGCGGCAGCACCCTCCGGTGGTGCAAGGCGGCCATGACCATAGCCGCAGTAAGGTCGCGGTCCCGCAGCCTCTCCAGCCCCTCCAGGAGTGGCTGTAGCTTGGGCTGATCCTCCCTCGGGACGCCATACTTCCACCTCTCCGGGCAGCTCCCCACAATCCGCCCAGTGTAGGGGGGAAGTCCACCGTCGTCGTTACGGAGATTGAACCAGCTCGTGTACCATCGGCGATTGGTTGACACGAGCTGGGTCGGGATGTAGAGGTGCTGGCGGTCCTGGCGCACTTGGAGAGTGCAGCCGCCGGCCCTCACTGCCTTCCTCGTGCCCAACGTACCCATCGGCTTGGTGGTATGCCCCGCCCAGAAGAGATGGAGCCACAACTCCCAATGGGGAGCAATCCCCAAATACCCCTCGTCGACAGCGACGAAGATGGCCGCCTGCGCGATGGAATTGGGGTTGAAGTTGTGGAGCTCCACGCCGTAGTAGTGCGGGAGCGCCCGCATGAACCGGTCCACTGAGACGCCGAGGCCGCACTCGTGAAAGGACACGAAGCTCATGACGTAACCGTCGTGAGGCCTCGGCTCCGGCTCGCCCGATGGAGCGATCCACTCTGGCCTGTTGGGGTCAGTAACCAGACGAAGAAGTCCGCCATCAACGAGCGACTGAAGCATCTCCACGGTGACGTCGGATGGATCCCAAGGATCCGCCTCGATGACAACAATGTCGCCGGCCATGAGTGCGGTGGAGGGTTCGAATGCGGCGGTGAGTCTCTCTTCCTGTCTCTCTCTCTCTGCCTGCCTTGCCCTTCTCCCTTCTTCCCGATGCTCTCTGCTCTAGCAATGGCTCAGGGGCGGCAAAGCTGATGCAGGAAAGGTAAGGAGGGGAGGGGCGAGGCTCGTTGCGTATTTATGTAGGGTGAAGGCGAAACGGATGGGTGATGAAATCGGGGAAGTTTCCCTTAGATCCGGCACAGTTAATCCCAATCCGATTTTACCACCCACGTGCCCACCTTTTCCTCAATAATCGCGGGAACAGTTATGTTCCATCCACTGACGCCATGTCATGTCCGACCGCTGCAGCGACAGGCGTCATTCTGCCTCCCCGAGAAAATCGCCTCAAAAGGCACGCCAGCCGTTGTCGAGCCAATGGGGGAGATATCCCCCCACCCTATTCCTTTCAGACAAAGGAACTAGGCACCGAGCCCATTATGGTCTAGGGGTTCGAAGGCTAGGCCTCTAGGGGTTTCGACAGCCGCCCCAGGGCAACAGAGTAAGGGACGGCTACGGGCGAGCCCATACGGGGCCGTGACCCAAGCAAGCGAAACGCTTGGGACGCCCAAAGTCGTGTCCGAGACCGGTAGGAGAGTCTCCGAATGGGATCCCACCGTAGGGAGGCACCGAGCCACCGGGGCCCAGCGAACAGCCTCGGCACCCAATAGAGAAACCCTCTGGTACTCTTGGAGTGCATCTCTGGACCGCTAGCCGACCCCTAGTGAACGGGGCATGGGCCTCCACTCGGACTTACCCGATAACAGCTCACTGGAAGTGCCACCGCTCATGCCCATCGAGGGTAGCCTAGCATATTCCACCCCTCCTTTCGAGCGAAAAGGAAGCGCGAGGGTCATACAAAAAGCCAGGGGAACCCCTGACGGCCCTCTTGCTCCATGTAGAGGCTAAGGGGCTCTTCCTACAACTTTGCCAAGACCCAGCGACCTAGGCTCGCACTCGAGGGGGCTCGACAAAACAACCCCTCCTTCCGAGTGAAAAGGAAGCGCGAGGGTCGTACAAAAAGCCACGGGAACTCCTGACGGCCCTCTCGCTCCGTGCAGAGGCTAAGGGGTTCTTCCTGCAGATATGTCGAGACCCCGCGACCCAGGCTCGCACCCGAAGGGGGCTCGACAAACAATCCCTCATGCGTGAGGGGCGCATAAAAAGTCAGGGGAGCTCCTGATTGCCCTCTCCCTCTATGCAGAGGCTCGGGGGCTCTTCCTGCAACTTTGCCGAGACCCAGCGACCTAGGTTCGCACTCGAGGGGGCTCGGCAAACAACCCCTCCATCCGAACGAAAAGGATGCGTGAGGGTCGAACAAAAAAGTCAGGAGGACCCCTGACCACCCTCTCGCACCGTGCGGAGGCTCGAGGGCTCCTCCTGCACCCAAGATAAAGACAAACGACCAAAGCCCGCACTCGAAAACTCAGAAAAATGCGATAAAGGACATCGAGCCCGTTACGGTCCAGGGGTTCGATGGCTGGGCCCCCGAGGGTTTTGACAGCTGCCCCAGGGCAACAGAGTCAGGGACGACTATGGGCAAGCCCGCGTATGGCCAAGGCCCGAGCAAACGATCGCTCGGGATGCCCGAAGTCGTGTCCGAGACCGGCAGGGAGGTCTCTGAATGGGATCCCACTGTAGGGAGGCACCGAGCCACCGGGGCCCAGCGAACGGCCCCGGCACCCACTAGAGAAACCCTCTGGTACTCTTGGAGTGCGTCTCTAGACCGCTAGCCGACCCCTAGCGAATGGGGCACGGGCCTCCACTCGGACTACCCGATAACAGCTCACCGGAAGTGTCACCGCTCGCGCCCACCGAGGGTAGCCTGGCATATTCCACCCCTCCTTCCGAGCAGAGGCTCCTGATCGCCCTCTCGCTCCGTGCAGAGGCTCGGGGGCTCTTCCTGCGACCTTGCCAAAACCCCACGACCCAAACTCGCACTTGTGGGCTCGGCAAATGCGATAAAATCTCTCGCTCAATGTGAGAAAAAGACCCTGGGGGAATGAATCCACTCCCCCAGGGCCTCGGGGGCTACACCCGGCGGGTGCGCTCGTGCGCACTCACCGAGGCCTCGAAGTACAAAACACCGTCCCGCCAGGAGCTACCGCAAGTCGAGCCTCGTCAAAACCTCAAGGAGAGCGCTCACGCTCTCCCTAAGGCTCGGGGGCTACTGTCGGGTACCATAAAACGGGGTACCCCGAGCGTATATCGAAATAACCACTTAAACCCCATAAAAAACAAAGCCAGAAGGTAAGCCATTGGTTAACCACTGGCCCCGTCCGAGCCCACCGGCTCTCCGCCTCGCCTTTGGCCTCGCACAGGAGGTCTCGACGGCCTGACAAATCTCCGCCTCACGCGAGGCCTCGCACGGGAGGCCTCGACAAGGAACCCATTCTCCGTCTCGCCCGAGACCCACGCGTACAGCCTCGAATGAGACAGCAATTCTCCGTATCACTCGAGGCCGGCTCAGCAATAACCCGTCGCTTCCGCCTTGACCTGTCTTCCCGACAACGCGTCGTGTCCCATTAATGCGTCAACCACTCCCGCAATCTCAGCCGGACGACGGCTCGACACCACAAAGTGGCCGACGGGACGGGAGGTCACATCGACGCCATACCATCTAGGGCAGGACGGGGTAGGGGTTACCGGCCACTGTGCACTGGTGCTGTGCCCACGATCAGCGCCTGAACTACACTGTGCCACCTCATCCCTGCCCCAGGAACAACGCGGCATGGGGAGTCAAGTCCGGGTCACCATAGCCTCAGAATCAGCATACAAGCCCAACCACTCCCTCTGAGCCACGGCAATCCACTTTAGGGTCTCGACAACCTCGAGATTCGCGTCTGCCGAGCCTCCCACGATGGCTCGGCCTCGGCACCCGCTGAGCCTCGGCTTCTCTCGCAGTCAGCACACGGTGACCGACGCGTCGACCACCACGCCCCGCTTCAAGCAAACACTAGAGCCCCCACGACGCACAGGAACAGATGTGACCGGCACATCACCCCAGTACTTCAAGGACAGGACCACTCCGTCGACCATGCGGCCACAGTAATGGGCTACAGGGCTCGAACATGCCGCCTCCATTCGCACGACGCCATGTAACTAGCGCATGTATCACCCTTGTCCCCTCTTCAACTATAAAAGGGAGGGACCAGGGCCATTTCGGGGGATCGGACATTGACAACTTAGGCCTACGCCCACGCAACGAACTCACGCATAAACGCACAAGTGAACACACGAGCTTTCCCATGGCTGGAGATCAACATCTCAAGCAATCCATGCCGCTCCACGTAGAGACTTGGGACTAGTTCCCTCTCTCGCCCTGCTTGTAACCCCCTACTACGAGCATTTCGGTGCAAGGAATACAAGAACCATCTCTCGAACTAGATGTAGGGTACCCATTACCCGAACCAGTATAAACCTTGTGTCTCTTTGCATCACCATCCGGGACTGGGAGCACGTAGTACAAATTTACTAGTTGGTTGAGGGCTCGCCGGTCCAAAACACCGACACAAATACAAGACTATCCTCGGGTTACTTGTTAGGGACTTCATCCCGATTAAGTACAGGAAGTGGATTGGGAAAGATGATGACCGGTGGAGGGTTCCCGAAAGCGAGAAGGATTACATATGGGATGTCAAGATCCCAGAGTATTTCACTTTCCCAGCCGAGTATGATAGGGAGTTAGTCAAGAAAAAAGCAAAAGAAATAATGGGGACAAGCTTCAAGAATTTCAAGGGGACATTGTACAAGAATTTTGTCCTCCAAAATAAAGAGTCAGATTTTGATGGTGGATAGTTTAGCAAGCAGAAGGACTTCTGGCAGGATTTCAAGGCATACAGATTATCCGAGGAGTACTTAGTACTGAGCAGGAAGAATAAGGAGAATTCACAGAAAGCGACGAATCCTCATCATCTCGGCTCTCGTGGCTACGCCAAAAAGATACCAGAATTAGAAGCAGAACTTCAAAAGATGGATCGCCTTGCTGAGGAAGGCGTTTAGGTTGAGACCACCGATTGGGAGCCTAGATCGGTATTATACTATATGGGGAGAAATGTATGGCATGTCGACGACGAGAGCTTTAGCTCCTCAAATCAACCCATGAGCGAACTCATCCAGAGGATCTCCTAGGTAACTAAGGAGGTGACGCAAGGGACTCGCACTTCTAATAGGGAGAAAGACATGCTCACCCAAGCACTCGGAACCAAGGAGCACCCTGGTCGCACTAGAGAAACCGGTGTTGTTCCTTGGAAACTAGCATTCCCCCAAGAATCTAACACTTACCGGAGCCGCTCGAGGGGTAGTGCGGAACATGAGGTAGAGTATTTAAGGAGACTAAAAGAGATGGAAGACAGAATGGAAGCATGGATTGAGGCGACCATTGAAGCGCGAGTCGAGCAAATATTGATGTCCAACTGGTCAGTAGTACCACAAAACCCTACTCCTAGTGCCTTTAGGCCAAAGTTTAGGGGTCGCAGTAACTGTGGATCGACCCCGCTCAATGAAGAAGAGGCAAATGTGCCTCATCCAGTGGACGACATCACTAAACCCGTCAATGTCAGGTTGTACATCAGTCAGGAATGGACAAAGGACAAGATGGCGCTCGGCTAGGCCTAGCCTACGGGAGATGGGACAATTAATGGCCGCCCAATTCCACTAGGGTACGCTCGTGTCACCATTGATAGAATACTTGATAAGAAGTTTAACAAGATACCCATTGAGTACCCCATAGCGAAAGATAGACCGAAACTTGGTCAAAACAAGGGCTATCAAGTGGCCTGGCACAAGCATTTCATTAAGCTTGACCATCAATTGTCCTCTGATGATGAGGACGACTGCGAGTCTTCGCCCACCCCCAATGATCACTCACCATCTCCCAACAGAGATCACTCCCCTCCTCATCCGGAGCCATCACCCCCGAGAAGACAGAGGTCTCCTTCTATTCCTCCTCGTCCGACTCCATCTTCATCAGCCCCGAGAAAAGAGACTCCTCCTCCATCTTCATCAGCACTGGGAAAATAGAATTCTCGTCGTCATCCTCCTCCTCCACCTCAGCCCAAAACAAGATCAAGGATATCCTCGTAGTCACAAAAAAGGTCCTTGGATTCGGTGGCTAATGCTCCCAAAGTGGACCAATGGAAAAGAAAAAGGCCGTTCAGTGGCAGCGTTACCACCTTGATGAAAGAAAAATTTACAGCACACATCTCGAAGGAAGATTGTGTTAGTTTCTTCAATCTCTATGCCCCACTGCCTTCGTATATGTTGAAGTCCGAATTCGAAAGGCAAACACAGAATAAATACGCTACAACAAGAGACGAAGAAATACATAATAAAGATTTAAGGAACATACAGAAAGTACATCGAAGACAACCTAGGATTAACCATGGAAGAGGTCGCGAACATCTATTATGATGTACAAGGGACGGGAACACCGGCAATGAAGTATGAAAGGGGCAATCTTTTGGTTCCCGATGATGAGTATAAAAATCTAACAACATATATGTGCCAGTTGCATGAATATTACATGGCTCAAGAAATAGAGATGGACGACTTTGGTTTTGAGGTTATTATCCGTTCGCCACATATTTTCCATTATCCCAAAGAAGAGAAGTTCGATGTCGAGTGGGAGTGCTTGTTCTAGCTATACCAGAAACACGATCTCGATGTTCAAATGTTGACGTTGTGGACTATGTAAGTACACTACACGCGCGATATTACAATTAACTACTATCTCGAGACAAATTGTTAACTTTTGAGCACTTCCCATGATTTTATGTAGGTGTATATAAAAATTTTGCATTGTAAAAACCAAATGGGATTACATAGGCTTCTTGGACCCCTTCGATTCAAGGAGAGGATATGTCTAAGCCTCTATGGATGTGACGTGGAAGACCTGAAACAGAGATTGATTGCTGTTTTCGACAAATTCACGATGAAGAAGAAAACCCACATACTTCTAGCCTACAACTGCGAGTATGTGTTCTCGGCTTTTAATTTTATGCTTCTTTTTTCGTTAAGATTATTCAATAATTAGGATTCTGTGATTGTAGCAACCATTTCGTCTTCATTTGTGTCAATCTTGCCAAAAATCTGATCGAGGTGTGGGACTCGAAGAAAAACACATTTCATCATCTGGATGCACTGGTGGCAGTGCTGAATTAGTAAGTGATAACATATTATTTTCTTGTCACACATACCGCTTTCTAATGTTTCTCCCTTTAATGTTGCTCAGTGTCCGAAGAAGACATATCGGTGGGACGCAGGTCCCATTCAAGGTTGTCAAAATGGAGGGGAAGTACCTATCACAACCGGCGGGAAACAATGAATGTGCGTTTTATGTAATGTGGGCAATGCTTCGCTACATCAGCGGGAAATCGGAAGAAGCTGATAAGTTGGTGTGTATAATCCCCATTTTATTTATATATGTTAATAATGCAAGAAAATGATTTACTGTTCCTTTTTGGATATCATCTATTTTTAACGACAACGCAAGAAATATAACCACCAAAGGCTGTTAGACATGGAGATCGTCGCACTGCAGTCGAAGCTCGCAAAGTTCATCTTAGCCGAGGTATTGGAAAAAGATGGAGTATTTTTCATTGCACAATCCGTGAGGTACAAGGACCAGTATGGCCTAGAGCGGCTCGCCAGATTATTGTAAGAAGTCCGAGAAGCATTGCACAATCTGTGAAGTTCGAGAACATTTCTTTTTTGTTTTGAGGGATCAAGATCTGGATAAGAACATTTGAACTGTAACCGTAATATTTGTAAAGTTTAATATTGATGGACCTATCGTCTACGTAGCGTATATAAAGCGAAACCTAATTCCACGAAAAAATATAAATTAAAATCAATTATAAAACAATAAAATGTCAATGGGCCATCACTAGCGGTTGGCAACGAACCGGCAGTGTTGTCTTGCTCAACACTGTCGGTTTGAGCCATGAACCGATAGTGTTGTCTTTCTCAACACTGCCGGCTTGAGCCATGAACCGACATTGTTGTCTTGCTCAACACTGCTGGCTTGAGCATGAACCAACAGTGTTGTCTTGCTCAACACTACCGTCTTGTGCCATGAACCGACAGTGTTGGATTGCTCAACACTGCCGGCTTGAGCCATGAACCGATAGTGTTGTCTTGCTCAACACTGCCGGCTTGAGCTATGAACCGACAGTGTAGGCTTGCTCAACACTGTTGGCTTGAGCCAAGAACCGACACTCTTGAAGCAAACATCACTGTCAGTTGGGACTACAAACTGGTAGTGTTGTTCAACTAGACACTGTCGAGTGGAGCCAGGAACCGACACTATTTCCTGTAGATCAGTGTCGGTTTTTAAGAACCGACAGTGATGTCAACCCCCCATCACTGTCGGTATGCCACCACTACCGGAATCGCAAGCTTTGCCGAGTGCCAAGAACTTTGCTGAGTATTTTATATCGGACACTCAGCAAAGGATGTCTTTGCCGAGTGCCCAAACTCGAACCCTTGACAAAGACACAACCCTTGGCAAAGCTACTCTTTGCCGAGTGCTCAGGGTCGACACTCGGCAAAGACGTCCTCTTTGCCGAGTGCTCAGAGGTAACACTCGGCAAAGACTTTCTTTGCCGAGTGTCAACGTCTCACACTCGGCAAATTTTGGCCCGCCGTTAAACCAGCCTACCGCCGTCAGCTCTTTGTCGAGTGTACAAAGGCAACACTCAGCAACGAGGCTCTTTGCCCAGCGGCAAAGTATAATTTTTTTTGGCTCCTGCACTTCAAAAATTTTCACCTCTCCACACACCACATGTGGTACTCCATGCTTAAGTTTGGTGTATTTTTGAATTTATTTGCTATATTTAACTAATTAATTGCATTTCAAGCAATTTTTTGAATTAAGTTAAATTTGAACTGCAAGTGATTCAAATATTTTGAAAAATGAGTATAAAATTGATATTCATGTTATTCAACCCAATTTGAGGCTTTACCTATAAGATTATAAGGGTTTTCAAACATCTTATTTCAGAAACACGACCCCGAGCGTGTGGTTGAATGGTTTTTAAATTCAATAAAAAGCAAAGGAAGTCTGAAAATCATGAAATTTGATAAGATGTCATGATATCATATGTGGAGGCTGTGGTAAAAAAATGAGAAGGTGTCGCATAAGTTGTCATGTACATTGCTTACAAACCGAAACATCTCCGAAGAAGTTTCATGATTGTTGAGAATGATCTGGTAAGATTTGTAGTGAAAGTGACGGTCGAGTTGTGGTTTGACTCCGAAACTTTTTGTATAGCCAATAGACATCAAAGATCGTGTCATGTTAAATTTTAGTGACTTTTTGGATCCATTTGATAATTATTAATTTTTAATTGCAATTATATAAATGGAATTTGAGCTATAACTACATGAAATCATGGTCTATTTTTTGCTGAAGCATCAAATTTGCATTGTTGAGTGAATTTGACAAGGTATTTTCAAAGTGTATTGGAACAAATTTGGAAAAAATGGTTAAGGAAAAGGGAAAGGAAATAGAAAAGTTTTTTTAAAAAAAATACCTTTGCCGAGTGTGCTAGGGTTAGCACTCGGCAAAGTATAGTCTTTGCCGAGTGCCTTATCGGCTTGACTCTCGGCAAAGATGTTTAATGTTTTTTTTAAAAAATCCCGGCTTTGCTGAGTGCTAGATCGCGGTCACTCGGCAAAGGCCTGACCCAAGACTTAACTGGCACGGCCGAGACTCACTCACGCACGCCCCTGCCTCACCGCCCCCCGCCCTCACTCGTCCCCTCGCTCCCTCACCGCCCCTACCAGTGCCGCCCCCCGCCCTGCCCGTCATCCTCACGCTGCCCCCGTCACCGCCCCGCACGCCACCCCGCCCGCAACGCCGCGCCTGCACGCCGCCCCACGCGCGCCCGCCCGCCCACGCCGGCCGCTCCCGCCGGCGGCCCGCCGCCTGGACTCATCTCGCCCACACCCGGCGCCCGTCCCCGCGCGCCGACAACGCAGGCTCCCGCGGCTGGCCCCCGGCGTCCCGCACCCGGCGCCCTCCCCCGCGCGCCGATGACGCAGGCTCCGGCGCCTGGCCTCCTGCACAGTGTAACACCCTAGGTGTTTGCCTTCCACATTTGCACTTGCATTTCATGGACATGAGCATCATTCATTCATTCACAAGCTTATATCACATGAAACATGTCTTTGAAACATCGCAACGTATCGTTATGTTTCATGTGTGTTGTTTCCATTATGAAATGTAAAGTGTGCAACACTTAAGTGCAACATGTGCCACTCACTTTAGTGAAACAAAGTTAGTTAATACTATGCAATAAGATCATGAAACGTGTGAAACATGACTATGAAACATTTGTAACATTTCATGTGTTTTTCATTGTTTCAGTACATACCTTGCTTGATTCTTGTGTGACCAATGTATGGTGTGGCTAAAAATTCTTTTAAGTAACTTAGTTACACCTAGGATGTCATGTGGAACATTGTTCATGTTGATCACTTTGACTAATTAGGTTCCCAAGTCATGGTTTGACCAATTTTGACCCCTAAACCCTTTTGTTTGACTGTTTCAAAAGAGTAGCTTAGGATGTTTGCATGTCTGAGCAACCTAAAACAAAGTTGTAGCAAATTTGATAAGGAACAAACTTGGTTTAGAAGTCAAGTCATGAAAATGTGCACAACATATTCAAAAAAGACCCACAAGTCAGTTTTGGGGTTGTATTTGACACTTAGAAATTTTCTAAGTATAAGGGCTGGATTTCAGTTTCATGTACCCAACTTATTCACCTTGTAGCTCCCAAATCAAGCCGATTTAGCTCGTACTCCAATTGGCAAACTTGTAGTACTCACTTGGATCTCGAACTTTGTCAATTACACCATGAGCTGGATCATCACGGTTGAGGAGTTGCAACTCGATGAAGGTACGCTGTCAGGCTCGATAAGGTTAACTGAATCGGCGCTACAGTGTTTCGACAGGTTCAGATTTAGATGGCCGCGTGTACGCCGCGCGTCGCCGGTCGCCTGACCACGCAGGCCACGCGCCGTGGCTGGCCTGACGCCGCTGCCGGTGTCCTCCACTTGAAGCCGCATCCTCCTCCCTCTCTGCTCACTCTCCTTCACCCTCCGTCGCCTTCCCCGTTCACAGCCGAAGCGCAGCACAGCTCCGCCGTGGCCGAGCAAGCCGCGCCGTCGCATAGCTTGCAAACCACCGCAAAAACACGAACTCCGTCTTCACCACAGCTCCACCGTGTCCTCCTCTACCTTCTCCACCTCCTAGCTGAGCCGTTCGTGCTTTGGTAAGGTCACAGTGACCATTCCAGCCATCACCGCCATGGGCGTGACCTCGCCGGAGTTGAGGCCACCGTGGTCGGGGTAGCTAGGAATCTTCCCGTCCCCTTTTCTTTGCTGTGATAGCACCATGGTGACCTCCTATAGCTCACACCATGCTCGGTTGAGCCGGCCATGGTTTGCCGTCGCCGGCAGCTCACACCGGAGCTCTGTCGTGCCGCCATCGTCGGCGACGAGCTCCCTCCGGTTAGACCTAGGTCACAATAGTAGCATCAATCGACGCGGGAGACCTTGGGGAGCACGCCGGTGCCGTCGTTTTCGCCGGAGGAGCCGTCGTCGGCGAGCTTCGCCGTGTGCCGCGCCTCCCCTGTTTCGCTATCGCTGACCGGTGGGGTCGGCTGACACCCGGGTCCCACACGGCAGTGACTGTTTGAGTCATAAGCTAGTTCAAATTTTAGTTTTGAATGCTGTTTTGTAAATTTTGTAACTCCATTTGTATAGATCCAAATACTGTGATTCAAATTTTGTTAGACTCACAGTGAGGTCTAGTATTTAAGAAAAATATGTCTTGAGCACATTATGTAGAAATTTTGGATGAATTAAATAGGAACTTGAAAAGTGTTTTTGAATGCATGCAAACTTGTTTAAATCATATCTTGAGTTTCTGTGATCCAAAAATTGTGAAATTTTGTGGGTAAGCTAGTATTGCTTAGTAGAATCTCTGGTTAAAATTTGAGAGACATTGCATGTGTAGTTTTTGAGTTATAGATTTTCCTTTTATCATTGGTGGATACTTGTGTGAATTTTTTTAAATTATCTAGGAATCCTATGGCCATGAAACTTGGTAGGTAGTATCTTGGTACCTTAAGGATGCTAGGAAAAATATGAAATCTGTTGCTTGACACTTTTCACTAAGGTTTCCTAATTATGCCATTTTAAGTCATTCTGCCTTACCAATTTTGTGTAGGCTGTTATACTTACTCAGATGGTGTGAAAATTTTATGGTAGTCTACTTAGGGCATGTAGTGTCTACTGTAATTTTTGTAGATTTAATGGTGTAGTTTTCATATATGTTTACTATTTCCTCTAATTAATTAAATAAATTAAGAAAGGTATTAGAGGAAATGTTTTGGTGATGAACACCCTACTTTCTGGTGTCCTTGTGATATGTGTGACATGTGAGTAGAGTTAGTTTTATCCAATTGAGTGTTTACATCATAAGTTATTAATTATTCGTTGCATTATGTCCCTCTGGACAGACCTGGGGACTTTAGAAAGCTCCCCATGATATTTTGGTTTTCTGTGATTGTGATGAATACAAGAGTTGTAGATAATTTATGTGTCTAGCTCCTGTCAAAAGTCGAGGGCATTTGGCATAGTAGTTTAGAAACTACAGCTATTTAAAGTTAGGTTCCAGTTTTTGCTTACTCTCTGCCTTGTGAGGACAGAGTTCTGTAGATTGATGAATTCGACCTGGTAAAGGTTTGGATCATGCTTTGAGGTCTGAAAATGAATTGTAGACAATTTTATAAGCTTTCTAGATTGTCTTGTTGCATGTCATTTGGATTTATAAATCTCCAGTTATGGCTAGTTTACTGTACCGCTACATAGTCTCCATTTTGTTGAAATACAAATGCTTGAGTGTATGCTTGTGCAATGTTCTCGTTGATTGTTTAGGGGTTAGCCTAACTTGAGAATATGCTTAGGTGCAGGTGCTAGGTCATTAACTGAAGATGAGCAATTATACATTAGGTTGTATAAACTTGGTAAGTAAAGTGATTTAAATAGGGCTTAAGTTGGAATATGCAAACTACAGCGAACATGCGCATTCCCCGAGCATCCCTGACATTCGTTCATGTGCATCCATGATATTTATCTTGCGCATTCATGCAATAGGTGTGCCGGAGGGAGTGACGTTGCTGGAGTTCGAGGGAGACAACCAGGAGGAGGAGCCCGAGGTGCAGGAAGCCGACGAAGCAGCCACCGCGGAGGAATTGCCCGAGTGCCCTGACCACCAGCCTTCCTCGTTCCTGAAAGGCAAGCCCCGGAGCATATTAAGCCTCCCATGTTTTCACAAATACATTGAGTATCTTTTATTGTTGATGATGCATTACGTATAGGAATTGGTTGGAACCAATTGCTGCATTATATATCCTTCCTTGCCCAGATATCGCACTGGAATCCTATTTAAGTTCAGGACGGGTTAAATGCTTAGCCATGCTTAGTGCGGTAGAAGTCAGGTGATTTCCTGTCACCTGCGAGCTTTAGGATGAGGTGGATCACGGTTGGCTATATTTGCTATCGTGGAAAAGAACCATGTGAATAATGAATTAAGACCGGACGGGGTCTTGTGTAGGTTTGAACATAGTGACTCCGTCTGAGTCGTTTAAGGACCGATACGTTGTACGTCCTCATATCATGTTGAACGCAGCCTAACACTTAGCTGGCCGAATAAGTCGTTCCGACCGCGAAGCCTAGTAGCTCGGTTCAGGCCGGGGACGCAAGCAGGGGTCCGCAATCTGGATGGAAGTAAGGATGTGCAGGGAACCATTGGCGTAAGCCCAAGGGCGGGTTAAGTCACCGAGCACTCATGGCAGAGTGGTTCTCTGATTTTGGGGCACTGTTCGGACTCGCGACTTCTGAATTGTACCAACGGTGACTTGTTGCGACCCTGATGGGGGAAGCAGGGTTTATGTTTAGGAATACCCCTCCAGCTGGATAGGAATCGATTCGAATCGCCGTCTCTCCCGGATAGTGAGAACTTGACTGAGCAGCGGCAACATAGATTCAATTAATTTAACGATATGGTTAAATGGATGATGATGATAAGGTTGCCACAATGAATACCTGATATGGTTATTAATGTTTGCACTCTAATAAAATGATTGCTTAGTATAGGTGCTAATATAGATGACAGGTTAATGGCTAAAAAGTCACTGCTAGTTCGGGTTAAGAGTTGATCATTATTACTTATGCTTTTCTGCAAAAAGAAAGTGTCAGTCAGCTCCACTACCTTAAGCTATGCATAATCCTTAGTGTCATTTGTTTGGTTTTCGACGGGTAAGTCTAGCTGAGTACATTCCCGTACTCAGGGTTTATTCCCTCTTGTTGCAGATGACCTTCTATATCAGGGATTCTGTAAGTATTGTCGCCACCCGGCGAGTGATGAAGACTAGATCATGGACATGATCTTCGTTCTCTTATCTGAATGCTTTTGCGGGCCGTGATCAGCAAACCAGTATGTGTATTTGAACTCGGTGTGTGAGTTAAACTATTTGCTTCCGCATGTTTTACAAGACTTGTTTTGTAATAACGATGACTCTGTGATGATGTAATCTATTTGCGAATGTCTGCGAAATGTTGTAACGTACGATATGTTATGTTGAATTACTGTGATCTTGGTTGTATGCAAGTTGGTTTGAAGTCCTTCGAGATTTCAGTTGACTACCGGGTTTATATGGGCTCAAGTTCGAGAATTTGATCGTTTCGGCGATTGTTTTTGTACTTGTGCTCTTATAAATTGGTCGGTTCTGTGACACGCAGTACCTAGGTAATCCCTTGTCATCAATAACCTACATATTGGATATCAATCTGTATTAGGCAAACTTATTTCTGGTTAAAACAAAAAAAAGAAGAAGAGATGTACAAAAAAATATCACCTCTGGAGCAACATAGTTAGGTGTTCCACATGTAGTATGCAGCAATCCATCATTCTGCTAGCATTGAATTAGTTAAAGATTATGGTGTAAATTAGTGAAATGCAGTGAAACCAAAAGAAAGAAAGAAAGAAACAGAAAGAAATAAAACACAATAATTTCTGTAGTATCTTGTCTGATAGTACCTTCACTTGGTCTGATAAAGCACTTAACCCGAAATCTGAAATCTTGAGGTTTCCAGCAACATCAAGTAACAGATTCTCTAGCTGCATACGAGAAATATCAACATTTAAGTTTCATACTATTTCCTTGATCATAACTGATGATACAAACAAAGAGCAGAATCAAGGATGAACAATACTGCACCTTCAAGTCTCTGTGGTATACACCCCTACTGTGGCAATAGTCTACAGCATTGATCAACTGCTGAAAGTATCTACGTGCTTCCTCCTCCTTCAATCTTCCACTTGTGGCCTGATTGTGAATTTGGACAGTGAATCACAAACTGTCATGTAGAGAAAAGAAGCAAACGTGCTATATATATAAAGCATGGAATGTTAAATGTCTCTTCATGCAAAGTTTAGGCTGGAAAAGCAGCTAGCAACTAGCATGCTATATAAATTATCATTGATGAGAAAAGAATAAGGTCAAATGACAGAGGAAGCATTGGCAATGATACAACAGTGCTTACAATGATATCATGGAGCTCTCCACCCATAACAAACTCCAGCACAACGTAAATCCTTGTTTTACTTCCCATCACCTGTCATAAAAAAAGGAACAAAAACAATGCAAATAAATGGTTATGAACTGTAGACCTGGATGTGCATCCCATTCCAATGCAAGAAACGCAATACTGAAAAAATAATATATTTTTACATTTAAAGTTTAAGCTTTATTACCTCATACAGGCGAACAACATTGGGATGCTGTACTAACTTCATTGTACAGATTTCCCTCCTAATCTGCCATACAGTTGAGAGGGTGGGATCAGTAATTATCTTTTTTCTCACTAGACATATATCGCAAACAGAAGGGAATTCACTGTAAATAACTTTTTTTGAATCGTGCAGTGAAAATCTATGGAAATAGAATGCAGAGTCTTAACACTTCACCTGTTCAGCTAGTTTGTTCTTGTGAACCTTTGCCTTGTCAAGAATTTTGATAGCAACATGATCCCAGTGCTCCATGTTCTTGGCGATCCGGACCTTTGCAAATGTTCCTTCCCCAATGGTGCGTCCGAGCTCATACTTGCCAACGCGGCGCTTTGCTTTGAGCGAAGCAGCCCTCTTAGCCCTGTACATCCTGCTGCTCTAAAGCCAGTCTTTGCCAGGCGCCTTGAAACTATAGCTAGCTACTTCTCAAAGGCCTGCTGCACCTGAAAGACGAGCAAAGATTGAAATGTGCAGAAAGCATAGTAATTTGGCATTCAGAATTGACAGCCATTTGTCACCAGAGCTAGCGCATGTAGCTAATGTATCTCATAGAAATGGTCTAATGCGTAGTACTACGTACAAAATTACCAAGCTAGCTAGCCATTATATATATATATATATATATATATATATATATATATAATACACCTGGGTACATCCTGTATATAGAATGCACCCAGGATGGCGGGCGCACCAACTTGGAGCAACCAGCGAGCCAAAGCGAATACATGCATGCATGGAATTTTTTGTTGGTTCGAATCTTTGAAACAAATTTTCTCCTAAACCGTAACCCCGAGTGACAAACCATTTGTTGCATCCGACTCAAAAAAATATTCTGAGCAAAACTAGATCCAATATGGATATATTTTTTATCATTTAAACGAGTTACATGTCAATTTACTACCGATTGCAACTCTGTCTACCACCTAGTTGCAACTAGTTATAACTCTGTGTATTATATGCATCTGGTCACTATAATCACGTCAAGTTGCAATTCTGAGTTGCAATCATATCTGAGTAGCAACTGTGTTACAATTGAGTAGTAACTAGTTGCAATCAGTAGTAATTGGTTTGCAATCGGGTAGTAACTTGTTGCAACCAGTAGTAATTGTGTAGTAACGAGTAGCAACCAATACTAACTGGGGTTGTAACTGGACAGGTGCATCTACCAACTAGGTTGCAAGTGAGTACTTGCTAGCTACAATTGAGTACTAACTGGTTGCATTTCTATTCAGTAGGAGTTGCAATCATACCTGGTTACAATTAGAGTAATAACTGGGTTGCAACTAAGTAGTGAATAATTGCAACCAGAAGTAACAAGGTTACACTAGATTATAATTAGTTGCAACCAGTGCTAAAAACGCTACAGCCAAGTTGTAATTGTGTTGTAGAAGTGCTTGCAACTCATAGTACAACATATTGCAATTACGTATTTGAAAAAAAAAACTTCATCAAATACAACCTTCATTGCAACCAGTGCTAAATACGCTATAGCCAAGTTACAATTGTGTTGTAGAAGTGCTTGCAACTCATAGTACAACATATTGCAATTACGTATTTGAAAAAAAAAACTTCATCAAATACAGCCTTCATTGCAACCAGTGCTAAATACGCTACAACCAAGTTACAATTGTGTTGTAGAAGTGCTTGCAACTCATAGTACAACATATTGCAATTACATATTTGAAAAAAAAAACTTCATCAAATACAACCTTCATTACAACCAGTGCTAAATACGCTACAACCAAGTTGCAATTGTGTTGTAGAAGTGCTTGCAACTTATAGTACAACATATTATAATTACGTATTTGAAAAAGAAAACTTCATCAAATACAACCTCATTGCAACCAGTGCTAAATACGCTACAACCAAGTTGCAATTGTATTGTAGAAGTGCATGCAACTCATAGTACAACATATTACAATTACGTATTTGAAAAAAAAAACTTCATCAAATACAGCCTTCATGGATGTCATTTTGTTAAGCATATTTTTTCAACAACCTACTTCAAACGGAACTAAAATCGGATATATAGTTTAGAACATATCACATTTTTTCGTTTGGAATCAACAAAAGATTCCCTGCATGCATGCTTCCTGGTGGGTGGGTTGAGCTGTTAGGTGGCATCACGTAGTTGGTTGTCTCCATTTAGTTTTGCATACAGGAGCATGGACTTACCTCGCGCTAGCCGCGCTCCGCACGTCTCGCGGCTCGCGCTCGCGTGTCGGGTGCACTCGCTTCACAGAATGCACCCAGGTGCATTCTAGCCTCGTCATATATATATATATATATATATATATATATATATATATATATATATATATATATATATATATATATATATATATATATATATAGCATAGCACCTTTTTTAATCTCCAGGTTGGTTGTTGAATGATGGAGTACATCGATCACACAGTGATGGCCCATGCTGAAACTAATCATGCATATGATTAATATATAATCCAACTTAAAGATATGTGTGAGGATTATATATATAGGCGCGTGCGTGCTCTTCGGCCGGCTGGCCAGCTTGGAGCTTGTAGTGGCTAGTTAGCTAGCCTAATATATACATGCATACTGAGAAAAGCTAGCTGCCATTAGCATAAATCCTTTTGCGATCACTTGCTTGTTATTTGTGGCGGCCGGCTGCAGTGATGAGTATTAGTATTGAATGTCCAAATAAAACGTCGTCATCACTTGTTACTTTTGGCTGTGCGTGCAGTGAGTGTGTGTATATATATTACTAGTAGTAGTATATTTGGCAACGCAGGAAGCAGATCCCTGCTTTGTTTGCAAACTACAGTATTTGCTTTGTGATTATATATGTTTATATGAATGTGAATCCAATGCATATGCATATGTGGTTATCGGCCATCGTGCCATACGTTTTTTTACTGGTTTTAGAAACCTCACCGTGTAGGGGAGGTTCTGTCAAAATTTTCAATTAAGCCCGTATGTTCTTTTTTTTCAGAGAAGAGCCCGTGTAGAACAAAGATGCCAGGCGGCGGGGGTCTCTTAAGGAGTTTAAGGAATGTAAAGTCGAAATACAAGAGGGTGGAGGAGGTAGCTCCTCCGCCACCGCCAAGGAAACGCAGTGGTCGTCAGGCTCCTCCGCCACAGAGGCAGGAGGAGGAGGTGGAGTCGTCCGAGGAGGAGGTGGTGCCCGAGGAGCACGAGGAGGAGGACGTGCCCGAGGAGCACGAGGAGACGGTGGAGGACGAGGAGGAGGTGGAGGAGGAGGAGGAGGAGGAGGAGCACGAGGACGAGGACGAGGAGGACGAGGCTGAGGAGGAGGCGGGGGGGTCCTCTTCCTGTGGTGCGGCGGCAGGGGGCTCCTCTTCCTCTGGCATGGCTAAACTCTATCAGCGAGGTCCCTCGCAACTCCCGAAGCGATCGATACCTCTTGAGAGACGCCCGATGGTTCGACCCGGTGGTTCAAAGTAAGTAACTTTACATGCTGTCACTATTTTCTCATTTGTTATGTTGAAACTAATAATTTTTCTTGATCACTTGGACAGGGGTTTCGTGATTGTGGGTGCAGGTGGTCACAGACGCCATCCCAATGGCGTTCTTGGTGTTTTGTGCAAGACACACTTCCCTAGCTTTGTTGACTTTGCCGGAGTGCGGCAGCCGGCCTGGACGTTTGCCCACTACGCCGTCTGCGCAGATGCATACGATCGGGATGGCAGGATCTACGGCCACAAGGCAGAGCGGGTGATTACGGAGCTGTGGGTAAGTCTTCGTCTCACTACACTGCTTAATTCATCGCATTCATTGGACATTCTTCAAATAATGATAGGATACATTTCGTCTACATACAGGATTCCTTCAGATGCGAGCCGGGATGGGAGGTGGCAGCGAGGGCGGCGGCTAACAAAGCTTGTCACAAACTCGTGGGTGACATGCACTACGAGGCGCGCCTCTAGGCCATCGTGACATACAACGCGACCTTCGAGTTTAGGAAGGTCACGAAAAAAGATGCAAGAAAGGAGACGCTGACCAAGGAACAATACATGAAGGTAAATATATAAGATTAATACTGATTTTTTCTAAGATTAAATAAGCTTAATTTGATCTACATATACTTGATGTCGTGTAGGTGGTTCCGTGGTGGTGCACTGGGCACAAAGACTGCTGGGAGGCAATGGTGGACAAGTGGTGCAGCCCCGAGTGGTGGGAGACGCACAACGCTTGTCGGGAGCGGCGTTTGATGATGCCTGGTGCACCACACCATCAAGGCAACCTTTGCCTCCCGGCCTACGCAGCTAAATGGGTACGCTGAATCCATTTCTTTATTCTAAAGCTCAACTATGTAAATTTCTAATCATCCTGCTGTTTCTTTCGCAGTCGGCGTCACATGGTGGCGCGCCCGTCTCCTAGTTCGAGGCGTGGGCAATGGCCCACAAGGGCAAGACGACGTCCGACGTCCACTACAACCCGGAGGACCCGCCCGAGGCGTACAACAACTCGTCCGTCCACACCCGCCTCATTGAGTACACACGATGGCAAGGGAGGTCCATGGGCCAGAGTACGATCCCACCTCCGAGGACATTGATGGAGAAGTCGTCATGAGGTTGGGAGGAGGGAAGAAGCACAGGCGGTACTGGATTGGCGACGGCGCAATCGACCCGGCCCATACTAGGTCTCTCTCCCAGATTCGAGCAAGGAGCACGAGTTCGAGCCTGGCCATACGCACACGGCCGGACTGTACACAGCACACGGTGCAGTCACTCAAGGTTATTTCTGTTTTATTCGTCGTTCATTGATTTTTACATACCTTTGCTTTGCGTTGTATCGTTGGGGTGAAATATTGTAGGCCGAGGTGGCGGAAGAGAGGAGGCGACGGGAGGAGGCTGAGGCGAGGGCTGAGGAGGATCGGCGGAGGATGGAGTAGATGTTTCAGTATATTCAAGGTCTTGGAGCTCACTTAGGCTATGTTCCGCCACCGATGATATTCACTCCACCATATGATCCTGCTGTCACTCCTGTGAGTTTCTCTACCTTAAATCTAAATGTGAATGTGGATATGGATATAGGACCATAATATGTGAGATGACCTTAGTCAAATTCAAATGAACACACACAGCACGTAGTTAGGTACTTCGTTCGATACAGCGGGCAAGCGGCAGCTGCCTGAGAAAACACAAAACCGGATTCAAACGGCTGCTGCCGAACCAAGCTAGGTCCAGCATAGCCTTTTAGCCTGTGGAAGAGAAGGCAATATGTACATGGTGGATAACAGGAGCATTTGATGAAAAGTGTCCCCCAAAGCTACAAAATGACACCTGTTTGCAAAGCAAACACAACCCCCTAAAATAAGTGAACCGAGGGAATAACTCCACAATATCAGATAAGAACCAAATTGTGACATACATTTTACAAAAAGCCTGTAATTCAAATGGATACCTCTTCTAACTTCTCACGCACGGAGAAGAAAATCGATTCCACTGAAAGCATAGATACAACAATGAGCATTTCTTCCAAGCACTTGAATTTGCTTGATACAATTAATGCCTTGGAGTACATTGGATCCAAAGGCAGCCTAGCCATCTGATGACCAACTGGATCTGAGAGCTTATAATCATCAGTCAGAGCCCCTAGTAAGATTAACTGCTCCAGTGATTTCAGAATAGCAGTCCTGCAGTAGGTTGGAGTTTGGACGCCAACAAGCAAAAACTCAGCAATGATATAAAGCAGCAAGCTATTTAACTTATAATTACTGAGAAGCCTAGGTAAAAAACTTCAGTTTGTTTGTTTCTATTAGGTGTTACCAGGACGAGTGCACATCATAAGGTTCATAAAGAAGTCTAGGTCATGGTTTTTCTTTACCTATAAATTGAAAGCTGGGTACATGTGTCAAGCAATAAAATACATTAAACACAATAACATAAATTGCATCGTCTCATCACTGATATTTAATTCCCCTCGAGACAGTAATAGTCCAGTATAAAATTCAAGCACAAAAGCACACACCAAATAAAAATGATTCCGTGCATTTTTCTTTTATGTAGAAGCAGTCTTAAAAAATTACCTCCATAAAATCGAAACCTATGATGTCATCAATTCCAAGAGCCTTGTGTTGCAGAACAACATTTGAGAGGTTACACCGCTTGATCTCAGGCACAGTAGAATCCACCAGTTTATCAAACTCACTTTCTTGGAACAATCGGAAGCACTTCCCTGGTCCCTCGCGTCCAGCACGACCACTGAGGATAGATTTAGGATGTTAGAAAAGGAATGCAAATAAAAAGGGACAAGTATTCATTTATTTGGTTGAATATCTTCATAGTGACCATATGCCTTATTAGCAGAACATGTAAATAGGTGGTCAGCCAGATATTGTCCCCCCCCCCCTATATATAGAACCTATCTTAAATCTTGTCTCACACATGCAATCACTTCTCTTTTGTGCAGGGGCAATCGGCGGCGTCGAATGATGCTGTGGCACACCTCTAGCTCAGGGCACACCTCCGTCGCAGTGGGACCGGTGGAGTGGCCGTCAACAATAGAGGTAGATGGACTTGTGCTTGTGATGCTTATTTGTGAATGGTGGCACTTGTGGCGGCACTTGGATGATATTTGTGGACTATGTGATACTTGTGGACAACTTGTGATGATATTTGTGGACTATGTGATACTTATGGACAACTTGTGATGATATTTGTCATGGTTATGGATTATATGTGATGGTTGTGTGATATATGTGATTGTTGTGTGATATGTGATATATATGTGATGGTTGTGTGATATATGTATGTGTGGATGCAATAAACAAACAAATGCAAAAAAAAGCAAATTTCCTAGCTATGTCGAGTGCAATGACCAAGACACTCGGCAAAGGCAGGGAGGCTTTGCCAAGTGTCACAAGTAAGGCACTCGGTAAAGCCTCCCTGCCTTTGCCGAGTGTCACCAGTAAGGCACTCGGCAAAGCCTCCCTTCCTTTGCCGAGTGTCACAAGTAAGACACTCGGCAAAGCCTCAATGCCTTTGCCGAGTGTCACACTCGGCAAAGAGGGTGGGCTTTGCCGAGTGCCTCCCGTGAGGCTCTCGGCAAAGCGACCGTCACCGTCAATTGGCGCCGTCAGGCAACTTTTGTTTGCCGAGTGTTTTACCGGCACTCGGCAAAGCCTTTGCCGAGTGCCCGACAAAAGACACTCGACAAAGAGGCCTTTGCCGTCACCGGCTTTGCCGAGTGATCTTTGCCGAGAGTTACACTCGACAAAGGCTTTGCCGAGTGTATATGGGGATTTACCGAGTGTCACAGGCACTCGGCAAAGAGCCTGAGTCTGGTAGTGCACTGTCGGTTCAAATCCGGCAGTGAAGGGGGTTTTTGAACCGGCAGTGATGTCCAGATCTGGGGTAGTGCTCTTTCCATCCTCACTAATTTTGTATTTCATGAATGATCGCTAATTTATGTTCTGGTTAGGACCATGACTTGATATGATGTCTTATGTGGTAGAGAGCCAGGTGTGTTCCCTCAATGGGCTCAAGTCTCAGGCTTCTCTAATGGATGCTACAAGAGATATGAGACCGAAGATGAAGCCTTCACAGCGTTTGGTGCATGCATGCATGAGGTTGTTAAGCGGAAGGAGGGTGAAAAAATCAATTACGTCCAAATACATTGTCATCGCTATTTAGTTTGTTGTCATTGTTGGTCTCTGCTACGTGGTACTCCGATTGATAGCATAGTCTACGTTTATTTTTTCTGAGTGTATTATGCAAGATAATTAATCTAGGTTTATTTTCCAAGTGTCCGCTTGTTGTCTTGTCCAAACAATTAATATTTAGATTAGAAGTTAGGGGAATTTGTATAAAAGGATTGTGATTTCCTAAGTTAGTGGAATTTGTATAGTTGGAGTCCGAATTAAGTAGTTGTATGGCTCGTAGCAACGCATGGGTCAACACCTCGTTCGTGTATAAGTTACAAAAATAATTATTGTGTTTGCATTAACATATAAATTTAGGAGAAGAGACGTCCGGAAGTCTGCCTTCGCCGGATATACAAGGTTTCGGCGCTACATATAATTGGGGATTCGAACCAAGGTTGGTGTATGCTCTCTTCCCACATCAAGTACAGTAAGCAACATGTTTTCTGTAAATTAATTTGTTTTTAAGACATTGTTACATATGTTTTTTTTTCTGATATGATTCTTAAATTTACCTAGGTAGTTGATCCCATCGAGTGGTCGAAGAGACACTCTTGTTTCTGGGTTCATGACGTCAATGTTGTGAGATTCAAGCGTAGAGGAAGGACGATTCACATAATGTTGAATTGTCTTTTCTATCACCACTAGGAGTGGTCACCGAGGTCAGGTTGCACAAATCTTGGAGACTGGAGGAAAGGCAGACCACGTGGTAAGTGCAGAAAAATATGCTATGATGGAGTGCTTAGAGGTGCTTGTCAATGTTAGGTACAATTTGTCTACTTTCTCATCCATGTTGCTACTAGCTCTGAATGAGGGCTCTGAATAGGGGCTGCAGTCATGATGTGGCAGGCGTTTGAACAAGGATTGCTCGAAACAACCGAAATGATTTGTGGTAAACTCGAAGTGAATCTCATAGCTTATATCCAGATTTATTGTTGTGTCTATATACATGGCTCTCATATCTATATTTTTTAACACATACAGGTTTAAAAGCATGACTTAAACTACGTAGGTTGCAATTTTCAAGCCATTCTAAACCAGGACATGGATCGATTGGGTTACGAATGACGATATGCTGGGCCGACACACACTACACATGGATACCAGGAATGCGTGCTTGTGCCGGGGCCGACACAAACTTCTCGACCATTACTTATCGTCGTTAGTAGACCTTGTGCAAGGACTTGTGAAGCAAGAAAGAGTGCACTATTCAATATGTTGGTCTACATCAATTATATTCTAAGCTACAACATCGGTGACCCATACTTCACCGATTACATTATACGACGTAGTCAAACTTTATAATGTACTTTTGTTTGCACAAACTTTGGTGTGTACTAAATTAATTAAATTATTATGGCCGTGTGTATAATCCCATACTCCCTCCATATTAGTAATTCAAGTCGTTTTGGACAGCAACACGGTCTCCCAAATATAACTTTGACTCCTTATTTTTATAAAAATAATTTTTGGAAAGTGATATATGTATATTTTTATGAAAGTACTTTTCAAGACAAATCTATTCATATGGTTTTTATATTTCGAAACTTAACAACTTAAAAGTTTTTCATGATTTATATTCCCAATGTTTGACCCAAAACTTATCCAAAACGACTTGAATTACTAGTATAGAGGGAGTACTATCAAACGTCATCGTATATCCAAGTGAGCGCGTTTCATGAATGATTGGCACCCAAACGTTTGAACAAGTGTATGCATATATTAATTTACAAACACAATTAAGGAGGTGTGTAGGAGCCACGGATGAAGGAGGGACACAAATTGGATGGATTGTGTGGCAGAAGGTGGATGGCCGACCGAGAAGAGAGATTAATTAGTCTATTAACAGTTAGGCTCATAAGTTAGAACATTATAATAAATATGAAGTGGCATGGCTAACCTTTGGTACGGCAAGTTTTGGTCAGGATCGAACTAAACGGACCTAGCTCTCCACTGCCGTCGTCGCCACACACGCATGACACTAGCAGTATGACACATGCATGCATGGCACAGGCAAGTTGGGCCAAGAATAGCAAGGCCGTAGAATTGTCCAGTGGCTCAGGAAGAACTGATTCGTTTCACTTGGGGAAATGGGGGCGGCAACATGAACAGCGGGCGGCGTCAATATTACACGCGAGGAAACACGGTAAACACCGCCGTGCCGTCGTGCTCATGCCGGAGCTAAGCGTCTTTGCCGACGCTCACAGTCAACTAATCTGGCGCGCCGGCGTCGACCCGGCGATCGACCCAATCATGTTCCAGTTCCACGAAGGTCGAAGCCTCGGTCATCGCCCTTCATGGACCCTCAAGTTCGGAAGGTTAGTTGGGCGGTCCAGTCTATATAGTTTGTTCCAAGGAATTTGACCATTCCTTTTTTTATTCGTCTTTGCACATCAATTCTTACCTTCGAATTTGACCATTCCTTTTTTTATTCATCTTTGTATTACTGTATATATATTTCAAATTTTTATCTATACATAGTACAAGTATATCTCATTTATGTGCATAACAAATACACTCAATTCTACAAATAGTCGTAGTGCAGTGCAGAATGAAGATCGATGATCTCTGACAGTCAAACTCTGCACTCATCAATTCCCTCAAGTTGTCGACGTGGTGCAGGACTGCGTCGCGAACCGAGGCGACCCTCCAGACGCTGCATGTGCTCCGGCTGCCGTCGGAGTCGGACCTGCTGTGGCAGCACTCGCACTGCCGTTGGCCTGATCCCCGGCGATGCCGACATTATTCCCACGTGGAGTAGGCTGAGCCTGATGTGCTGCTCCTGCCATGACCGACGAGATGGCCGCCGCAAGCGCCGTGGTGAAGTTGGGGTCTGCCGCGATGGCTGCGGTCACCGTCTCCATCACCGACTGCTGCTGCCGCGCGACCAGCCCAGTCGGCGTCGGCGGCCCCGTGGGCGCTCGCTGCGGGAGGAACATCGAAGCCAGCGGCGATGGTGCCGGGAACGGCATCGCCGGGGCCACCACGGGGTGGATTCCTCCGAGCGGGCTATGGAGCCCGAGCCCGTGAGGCAGCAGGCCGCCGCTCCCGGCAACGCCTCCAGGCACCTGGGTGAGGTCGAGGGTGATGGTGGGGAACGGCGCGGAGGCGGAGAGCGTGGCCATGGTGGACGCGTAGGGGATGCTGCTGGAGTGGTGGAACAGCGCCGCCGCCGGGTGGCCGAGGAGCGCGGCCGCGCCGTCGCGGCTGGTGGCCGGGCCGGAGAGCAGCATGGCTGCCGCGGCGGACGTGGTGTTCGCCATGGTGGTGGCCGCCGGCGGCAGCGGGTGGTTGTGGTGGCCCTCGTAAGTCGTGACCAGGATTGTCTTGTCCTCGGCGCACCGCTGCACCTGCATATGCATCCAATTAAAGTACAATCATGACACGCATGCATGGCACTACTAGCAGTAGCAGATACTACCAGTATACCACCAGGCACAAGCTGCCGCTAGACCTAAGTAGCTTTGATGCAGTGCATGCCGTCACGTGAGCACATACATGACATGCATGCAGGCGTGTGAAGTATGTCTTTGGCTTTTCAGAATATCGCAGCGACTGTTCGGTGAGCTATCAACATCTCTGCGCTGAAAATAATGTGTTGGCTAATAAAGTGTAGCAAGAGAATGGTCGCCCAATGGACCATATATTATACAATTTTGTAGACGTGTGTGTATGGCCTGCCTTTATATACAGCTAGATAGATGGAAGAAGGTAAACGATAATACGTATAATATATGCTTTGGGATTTGAAGTGTGCACGTGTGTGCAACTTAAATTCCGTAGGGTATATTTATGTTCACATTAGCATGGGAGTGCTTCATGTTCATGTCACCGGCCTATTGAGTATATCTTAGAGAAGCCATAAACTGTTAGTCAACATATGCATGATCTTGTTCAGTCAGTTCACATATGCATATGCACAAGTAGAGGACTACTTGACACAGAAAATAGTTCTTTATATATATTATATTGGTTTTTGAGAGATGTTAGCAGTAGTATGAACATACACTACAAATAAAGGAAAGCTACATTTGTACTTGCTAGTTAGTTTATACATCGATCTTAATCACTGCACACTCCATGTAGAGTGTGACGAAACAAAAAGAGAAAAAAATGGTGATCTTGCTAATAATAACGATCATAATGTCTGAAATACACTTTAGTTTAGTACTTAGTAACCAAAGTTTTTTTACTGGTTATTTAATTTCTGTTTCAATGCTTATTTGCACATGCAGTAGTCTATTATATTTTCTCTGCAAGGCACTCCATTTTAGCATTGCATTTTGGTTCATCCAGAATCATGCTGTGATTTGTGTACCATACAAGCTAGCTAGTTATCATATTACGTTGGACCTGCTTCACAATTCTTTGAGCTAAAATGGTTGACATGCCATTTTAATTAGTTCCTTTTAAAAAAATAAGACAATAATGTGATAACATCCCAAAGGAATAACAAACTGTTGCTATTATGTATATATAAAAACACCAGAGACTCAAATTATTAAGATGATAGTATATAGTACTACATATGATGCTTTTAGCAGAATACGAGATTATATGCAATTGGTACGTACGGTATAATTCAAACATATATGTTAAAGTTTTTGCCTCGCGTCAACAAAACAAACCTTCTGAAAGTGAAGTCGATATGAAAATGATGTAATGCATGTAATATTATCACAAGATATGACTGTATGGATAGGTTGGACATGTATTATTACCTGCTTCCTCACGGGGCATGCCACAGCCATTGTGCACCGGTAGTATGCTCTCGGACATGGGTTACCTTTGGCCATCTTCTGCCCGTACTTCCTCCATTGACACCCATCACTAATCTATAGTTAGACAAAATGCAAGCATACCAAAAAAATAATGTCATATATATTGGAGCACGTATCAGTAGCAAATTAAATCCTGAAAAATTAAAGTTTATGTACAGTGGATGAAATAACTATGCGGATCAGAGGTGGACAAATGGTATGTCTTGTTACTAATTATCCAAAATATTAGCAGATGTTAAAAACAGCACAGCGTTTATTTCATAATTTGAGTTTGCATGCCCTCTGGTCAGTTTGAAACCTATTTCTAAAAAAGAAAACGATTACAATGTTCATATGAGAAATGAATGCATGAGAAACAGCGCTAAAACTTTTGCAGGCTTCCCCTCTATACAAATTAGGTACGTGGTTGTTACAGCACGTACGTACTGTATCCATACTGTGTACCGATAATCAATTAAGCAGATCAACATTCTGACCCCTAAAAAAGCAGGAACCAAATAATTACCATTGGTGCCTCAGATCGCGCGCGCACGGACACCCTTGCCTTCCGGCCGGGCAGCTCCGCCGCCGCCGCCTGCAAGCCATTCTCTCTCGGTGGTGGTGCCATCCGCATCCGGAGAGGCCTTCCTCTTGCCATCGGCGTCGTTGTTGTTGTTTCCTCCATTGCTCAGCGAAGGCGACGCCTCCCCGGCTCCGTCGCTAGCCTCGTCCTCTACTCCAGCGACGACGGCATGCAGCTGCGCCGTAGTGGTGGAGGACGCGCGCGCCTCCAACAGCTGCCGAGTGGACTGACATGTGCGAGGCCGCGGTGGTCAGGAGGGTCTGCATCCAGATTTGGTGGTGATGGACACGTACGTGTCGTTTGTTAAGTCAAAGAGGAAATTAAAGCGAGGAAGCAACTGAAAGCGTTCTTGCATGAGATCGACGATCACATGCTAACTACTACTAGTACACAGACATGAGAGATCATCAAGATGTACCAGTAGCTATGTATTCATAATTAGTGTCACTGTATGCAAAAGAAAAAAAAAATCCATAGCCAAAAACAATATACAAATTAGATGCTGTGTGCATATCAAAATCGTGTGATTCTCCAATAATGACAACGCTGTGGATATCAATTCGTTTTGAGGTGAATACGCTAGCTAATTCAGTGCTCAGTTTGGATGAAATTGTCTGATACTATCACTCCGAAAGTTTCGGAAGAAATTAATAATGTACACATCGAGAGTGTGAGTACCACCCGCGCTGTTCCCCATGCTCCTATGTTTTTATCATTTCAGTACTTTATTATATTATCTACTAGGATACTTTTTTATATGATGAAAGAATCAGATTAAGTAAAACTACTGAGGCATTCATAAGCTCATGTGACATGATTTGACGAGGATCTTACATGGATGTGCGTGCATGCACGCAAATTTAGCTAATGGCCTGTACATTATTGCACGAATCTTCATCTTGAAGAATCTCTCGGTAGCAAATATATTTCTTAGCAAGGTCTAATATACGTGGACAAGAAGCGAATTTAAAAATTGTGCAATTGGTGGGGACTCAAATGGATCAGCTAATTAAGGTCCTGGTAGTAATAATTCCACAGGTTCAGACAACCAAGGCTCTTACATTAAGATTGACAAACAAATTTCCTTGATATTAGATTTGATTGTCAAAGTCAAATAGATTAAATAGGCCACACGAAATAATTGTTCAAATGATGGTATCTATATCTATAGAAAACTTAACAAGTTTAGCTTGCCTGATTTATAGAAGAGTAAGAGCCTGATTAAAGCACAAGAATTGGACGGAAAGTAATCTGCTGTACTGTTGGAATATGAAACTGTTTTCCACGTTGAAATCAACAATCCGATCCAGGCAATAAAATGAAATAAGATTGAAAAATTGAATTAGGAATATGAAACTCGCTCAACGTCGAAATCAACAATCCAGGCAACAATTAAAGGAAATAAGTTTGAAAAAGTGAATTTGACAGCTAGCGTACTCCAGAAGATACACGGGAGATCGTGATATAGATGCAAGTAATACCATATAATCCAATGAAATAGCACTTACATGAGCCAGTGATGATCTGCTGATCATGAGATCAGCAGGATGCTGTCGGTGCTGCGTGACCTGGAGAAGCTGTTGGTACAGCGCGCCATAGCTCCGGGTGAGCTCCTCAAGCATGCCACACAGCCGCCGGTTCTCCTCCACCACCCGGCTGAGCTCCACTTCCACAGCTGACGCCTCTATCTACACATAGGAATGCAAGATCCAATCAAGAAATGGCGAAACACGGGAGAAGATCTTCAGAGAAGCATAGATATGAACGAAAATGAACCAACCTTTTGATTCTTGACCGCCATCATTTCCTCGCTGGCGCTTGCGGTGGCAGCCGTGGCGGTGGTCAGCAGGTCTAGCTCGATCTGCACAGCAAGCACTACACCCGATAAATTCAAACGGTGGGCAAAATAAAGGGGAATCATACAACCGCTTAATTTCAGGAAATCCGCAAAAGCCGCGCCAGTAGATGTTGATCGAGATCGGCGGGGAGACTCACGTTGACGTCGTCACGTCCGCCTCTGGTCACCCCGCGCCCGCCGCCGTCGTCCTGGCCCCGGGCTCCGGAGTCCCTCGAGAAGAAGTCCACCTCCCGGATCTCGCCCCGGCGGCGGCCGGCCTCCTCGTCGTGCCGCCGGCCAAACAAGGCGGCTCCGCGTTGCAGCGAGAGAGCGCCGTGTTCCATGAGTGCTGCGTCCTCCTCCCCCTCCTGGGCTTCCTGCTCGTGGACGTGGTCGCGGCGGTGGCGCTCGGGCCTCGTCTCCATGGAAAGGACGGCGAAGGTTTGGGCTTTATGGTTACTTGTGTCAATTAGGGTCAAGGGTACACACAAAAGAAGCCAAAGCTGACGGACTTGGACTTCCAGGCTGCACAGGAATAAATAAATAGATAAATTAGAATAAAAGGAAGGCGGGTGTGGACCAATGGGAAGGCCGGAAGGGCCGCATGAAGCCGGTGGGCCAGCAGCGTCAGGCGCCGCGTTGCATGACGTCGGGGAAAGGAGGGAGGGGCAGATCGGTAACTGTGCAAGAGCATCCACGTGAGACGGGAGGTTCATTAGGAAGGGCACTGAGGTCAAGAAAGTCAACTTCGGTTGGGGAATCAAGTGGCGCCGGAGGACGACACGACGACGACTTACGGTTTTGGCGTTTCTTTTTTTTTTCACAACCGGTCAAAAATATCACGCCGTTGCGAAGTCTACACGTAAGTGTTTGTCTTTAACTTGCTCTGTGGTTAGCAGGCTCGATGGACAGGTAAAAGATAAGTCAGTGAGAAACCTAATGTGAATGCAAATACAAATACGTACATTGTTTTTTTTTGCAATTACACAGTATAACTCAGACACACAACGTATGCACACCCACCCCTATGAATACACGTACGTAAATGCTACCTCTATGAGCATCTTCAAAGTAGTAAATCCGAGAATATTGGCTCCCACGAGGAGTCGAACCTAGGACTTAAGGTGCTACCGAGGCTATTGTAACCACTCGGCTACAACCCCTTTCGCAAATACGTAGAATGTTAACGATGAGAAGCTATGTTCTATGTCAAATTATAGTTCTGCCACATTTAAGTCAACTAATTAGGTGGTTATTTGACAACATAGCCATTAGGACTAACAATATTTTCAAGTAGACAAGGTGTATTAGTTCTAGGATGCAAAAATAGACTTAAGCTAGCCTAGGATCAAGCAATCAGTACCTCAAAGGAAGATCAAAGAGGAGCATTGAAAACCCAGAAAACAAGTAAGAAGCTCAAGACATCGTACAAGTGAAGCCCGGACAAATGGGCACGAAGGAACAACTCCAAAAATGCACTGGAGAAAGCATCAGAGAATTCTGATGAGGTCTAGTTTGAGGCATAATTGGAAGCAGTGCACCGCATACTTCCAGTATGTGCACCAGAGTTATGGTACAGATGCGATGCACAAGTGTGGTAGTGGAGAAGAGAGCACCGAGCTCTCCAGTGACATAATCGAGATTGCATCGGAGATTTAAGGTGCAACAGTGACGTCCCAGTCCCCTATGTTGGTAGTGCATGGGTTCACCTCCACACTATTGCCACAGGATCAACAACCATAGTGGTGGCCAAAGATTGTCCTGTGGGTGGCCCTTTGGTGTGGGACTGCATCATCCTAGTTGGGTTGATGATGGTTATGCCATTTGACTTGATCTAGGTGAGTTGAAAGGGGAATCAAATGGATGGCCATGAGTGCTCTATGCATTGATAGTCACTACCGGACTCAGTGAATTTGCCGAGTGCCAGGGGCACTCGGCAAAGCCCAATTTACACTCGGCAAAGGCTTTGCCGAGTACTGCACTCGGCAAAGAGCACTCGGCAAAAAAAGAGTCGGCAAAGACGTCTTTGCCGAGTGTCTTTTGTCGGGCACTCGGCAAAGCCTTTGCCGAGTGCCGACACTCGGCAAAGCCTTTGCCGAGTGCCGACACTCGGCAAAGTTGGAACCGAAAAAAAACCCGAAAAAATGGGAATTTTTACCCAAAAAAAATGGAATTTTTTTTTAATTGGTGGAGGCCCCCACCGGTCAGCGCCCATCCATCTCCGGCTTTTTTCGCGTAAATTTCATAGCTACGCGGCCGACGGGATTCGAACCCAAGACCTCCCGCTGCGCACAAACCTCCTCTACCACTACACCACACTGTCACTTGTGTCTAGATTCCGTTTTAGTTCCTAATATATTATACTAAACCGAGTGTAAATTGCTTATTTGAGGCCCTAAATGAATTCAAATCAAAAAGTGGTCAACTACAAAGTTTCATAACTTTTTGAGATCTATAATTTTCATTTAGTAAGTTTTTCCATCCGAGGTCGTTTGAAAAATTTGAATTTTAAATTTGAGAGATTCAAACGTAGTTTTGCATGATAAGATGATTTCAAATCAAAAAGTTGTCAACTACATAGTTTCATAACTTTTGGAGATCTACAATTTTTATTTAGGAAGTTTTTTCATCCGAGGTCGTTTGAAAAATTCAAATTTTCAAATTTTCAAATTCAAACGTCGTTTTTGCATGAAAAATGATTTCAAATCAAAATGTTGCCAACTACAAAATTTCATAACTTATCAAGATCTACAAAGTTTATTTTGGTCATTTGTTCATCCGACATAGTGGTAGTAACATTGTTCACAAATCATATATATCTCTCTTCTATTTTCATGAAATTAATGAGAGATGTATATTTTATGAACAACGTTATTGTCGCTTTGTCAAATGAAGAAATGACCAAAATAAACTTTGTAGATCTTGAGAAGTTATACAACTTTGTAGTTGAAAAGTTTTTCATTTGAATTCATTTAGGGCCTCAAAAATTGATTCGAAAAACTGATTTACCGAGGGCCAAAAAAATGCACACGGCAAAATACCTCTTTGCCGAGTGCCAAAACATAGACACTCGGCAAAATACGGCTTTGCCGAGTGCTAGAAAAAAGGCACTCGGCAAACTGAGAGTAAATTGCTTGTTTGAGGCCCTAAATGAATTCAAATCAAAAAGTGGTCAACTACAAAGTTTCATAACTTTTTGAGATCTACAATTTTCATTTAGTAAGTTTTTCCATCCGAGGTCGTTTGAAAAATTTGAATTTTAAATTTGAGAGATTCAAACATAGTTTTGCATGATAAGATGATTTCAAATCAAAAAGTTGTCAACTACATAGTTTCATAACTTTTGGAGATCTACAATTTTCATTTAGGAAGTTTTTTCATCCGAGGTCGTTTGAAAAATTCAAATTTTAAAATTTTCAAATTCAAACGTCGTTTTTGCATGACAAGATGATTTCAAATCAAAATGTTGCCAACTACAAAATTTCATAACTTATCAAGATCTACAAAGTTTATTTTGGTCATTTGTTCATCCGATATAGTGGTAGTAACATTGTTCACAAATCTTATATATGTATCTTCTACTTTCATGAAACTAATATGAGAGATATGAGAGATGTAGATTTTATGAACAACGTTATTGTCGCTTTGTCAAATGAAGAAATGACCAAAATAAACTTTGTAGATCTTGAGAAGTTATACAACTTTGTAGTTGAAAAGTTTTTCATTTGAATTCATTTAGGGCCTCAAAAATTGCTTCGAAAAAATGATTTGCCGAGGGCAAAAAAAAATGCACACGGCAAAAAGCTTCTTTGCCGAGTGCCAAAACAAAGGCACTCGGCAAAATACATCTTTGCCGAGTGCCAGAAAAAAACACTCGGCAAAGACGTATTTTACCGTGTGTTTTTGTTTGCCGAGTGTATTTTATTTGGCACTCGGCAAACACGGTCTTTGCCGAGTGCCCGATAAAATACACTCGGCAAAGCTTCGGCACTCGGCAAATCGCCGGTTTCCGGTAGTGAGTAGCTCGTCTTCAATGATCTGGTTGTGGATGGCTATGGGTCTGCTCCTCATTAAACGATTAAAACATCCTCATTTGCAGTAAGAGGCTTGCTAAGAAGCTGGATCAACCTTGGCATCTACTCACAACATTCCTACTCGATCGGGTGATTCATCCTATACGTCTTTAGATGAAACATGTGGTTTTGGTCATGTGCCTCTTGCATTTGGCTATTTCTCAATATTATCATCGCAGGGTGGCTGTCTAAACAAAGCTTGGATGTCGAGTTGTTCATTGTCGGTTGCAGTATGGTGGCTTTGGATCAGAAAGGAGGGGGAAACAACACTAGGGGACTTTGATTTAGTTGTGCTTGTTCAGCACTAGTCCTTCACTTAAGGATAGATCCTTATGTTCTTGCTTATCTGGTTGTACATGGCAATGGTGGGTATTGTTGTGACATCTTTATTGATGAAATTGTCTGGAGTTTGAAGAAATTGGTTCGTAGGATGAAATTGTATGATATGGCCTTGACTAGTTAGATAATGATAATGGAAATGCCTGTGAGTGACATTTCCTTCTTGGAGTTGTTGCTTTTGGAGGCCCTTGCTCATGGTACAAGTGTTGCTATGGTGGTGCATAGAACTATAGATTATGTTGTCTGTTATAATTCGCTGCGGCATATTATATAAGATGTAATTGTGCATCCTAATAACTTAGACTTATGCCCTCCTCAACATAAATATAGGCTCATATTTATGGGTCTCCCCAACACTGGTTAATGGTTTAAACCTGCAGTGGTATTTTATTACCGGATCGTGACTCAACCCAGCAGTGATAGTGGACTTCACTGCTAGGTACGGTAACTTGGATTTCAGGAAAAGAACACCTACTATATGTTCAAACTGAAGGCACTGTGGATTGCTGAACATATTCTAGCTTTTCAAAAGAAAACTCCTGAATAAATTAAATTATTGCCCATCTAAAATATACCTAATTACCTAACATTATGACAAACACCATTCTTCCACGTATACACATAGGAATTTACACGACAACCGTTGTAATTAATAGAACGTACATGTCGAGCAATTTACACAGTACACGGTATACAAAGACCTTGAAATGATTCTTCTGCAACTACTGATCACTGATGCTACACACTAACAAAGGTTGGTACACATGGTTAATGGCGCGGCCCTTTTCCTAGCAGAGAGATGGGTCCTGTTGTTTTCTACTACAAGAGGCGAGGTGTGTCTCGATCGCTTGAATAATGATTTGTTTCTTCGTCTTCGAGAAGGTCCCCCATTAGTCTTCACCTACTATGTGATTTGCAGACCGGGGGTGTGGCATATTTATTTCTTTTTTCCTTTAGCATGGTCTGGTGTGTTGCGTGTTGGCGGCTCTCCGATCCAATATGTCGACATCTCAAGTGGAAATCTGAAAATATTCCATCTCGCCAGTTCAACGGAGTGGGAAAAGGTTTGAGAAGTACAACGTACACGGCAGAAAAAGATAAATGAATTCATGGAAATTCTGCAGCATGCATATCTAATATTTTGACGTGGAAGGACACAGTACTAGTTATATATATTCGACACATGTTTGTTTTCTAAAAAACACGCAGCGCTGAAAGCCTGAAACTGATGCCCTACTGGCTAATTTGTTTGTTGAAAAGACATAGTAGTAGATAGCATACAGCTTATACTAACAAAATAAAGGACGTGTTTTTGGTAAAAAAAAAACTCGGTCTGCGGTGGGCAGACAGCCTCGTAGTTTTTTGCGCCAGGAAGAAGACCTCTCATATGCTGGCCGAGAAACCCCCCGAACCCTATGCCCCGCCCTCACACAGGGGCCCGTAACCCTATGAGTGGGCCAGAACCACCTTACATGTGCTTTGAGACGTGGGATAGGTAAGGAGTTTTTTTTTTTCTGCACAAACTGCGCATTACCGCAGCTGTGCCTGCGGCAGCCGGGAGTTGAACTCCCGACCGGTGCCTTCCCACGACGGGGACGGAACCACTCGAGCTAAAGCTCGCTCGCGTGTTTTTGGTCCATAGGGTCAATATACGGTCTCAAATTGAAAATATCTCTATTTGGAGTCTTGGTTGTGCACAAACTGGTGGTTGTACTCGAACCCTGGCCGGTAGACTGGCTGTACACCAAAAGCACACTAGCTATCTGGCCACAGGTCAGCGTCCTCTTGATTGGGCAATTTAACAAATTATAATATGATATTTTTATAATACATGCAATAAGCATAAGGATGTTTACAACAATGGATAAAAATAACTATCCCACTCTCTTACTTAAAATACAAGATATTACTAGTATATCTAAGTCCATTAGGACACCGTCATAGTCAACCATGCATATGTGAAACTTTTACTATAACCATCTATAAAATTTATCATAAAAGTAATTTTATAATGAATCTAGTAACACCAATCTTAGTGTTGTTACTCTATATGGTATTTTAGATATTCTAAATTAAGGGAAAAAAATTGATTTATGACAAGTATCAGATTACGTTAAACCTACTCCGTATGGTGATTGGTGACCGGTGAGAGAAGAACGAAATATCCCACTATAAAGGTTACATGACGGTCGGCAAAGGCAAGAACTAGACATGAAGTATACCTGAGAGGACTCAGCCTGGAGTGGCTCAGCAAGTACAAATAAGCCCATGTTTAGTTCACCAAAACTCCCAACTTTGGCACTATGCAAAAAGAAGATTTTTCGTCACATCAAACTTGCAGTACATGTATGGAGTACTAAATGTAGATGAAATAAAAAACTAATTGTACAGTTTGGTTGAACTTTACGAGACGAATCTTTTGAGCCTAATTAGTCAATGTTTGGACAATAATTCACAAATACAAACGAAATTGCTACAGTGTTTGCCGTCACATCAAACACTGTACAAATGCAGAATCGGCCGGAACTAAACGCGCCCTAACAGTGTAAACATGGTCACCTTTCCCATTCAAGGCAGGTTGACGTTTCCCAACACCCGAGGGCGCACGTTGCATGGTACGACAAAATATGGGAGCCATCCTTGATCCACCGATCCACAGAATCAAAGTATGATCAAACCCATGTACTTCTTCACCGGCCACGCGTTGCTTAATCTACATTATCCTGCTGTAGTTGATGTTGAAAGGTGTGGAAATCAGGGTGAAGAAGCTAGAAAGGGAAGAAAAAGGCCAGCCAGGCATGGAGAGCTAGTAGGTCTGAGAGGAGACAAGAGAAGACCTTGGCTGCAGCTTGCCACTAATAGTCAGCAATCTTACCAACAGAGATGAACAAAGCCAAGGCTACCACATCATAAGTACTCCTATATGTTAATGTAATAAGACTTTGATATGTATGGTCCATGTGAAGCTTGCTTCTACAAGAAAGAGGCCGCCGTGATTTGCATGTGGGAACAAGATTGAGCGGCGGCAACTTGCTATCTTCTTCAGTGTCCTTTCTTGTTTTTGTTTATTGATGGACTCTTCTATTGCTCCATTCAGGAAACATTGACACTTTGGCGTTGATGGTGTTTTCTTCCTTGTTTTTCCCTTGTGTGTGTTACAATTTGTCAAGGCACATTGATATGATGTTAGGTCGCACACACCTTTCTAATTTACTATGTTTTAGGTATACATGTAGAGTATGGGTTACTCTTTAGTATCGCTAAGCCTTCCTAGTAGCATATATAAATCCTGATACACGACGAGTAAAGGGATTCAGATAGATGCCCACCAATCATCATCATACAAAACAGTTCTCATCCTGCAAATTCTATTCAGAGTCTGAGATATGGCAACATATATTAAGAGACTACTCACTACCGGAGACGGCTTCTTTGTCGAGTGTCCCAGACTTTTGCCAAGTGTTTTTTATCGGGCATTCGGCAAACCACCTCTTTACCGAGTGCCAGAGATAAAGCACTCAGCAAACAACTGGCACTCGGCAAAGAGGTGGTTTGCCGAGTGCTGAGCTCTCGGCAAACAATAACACTCGGCAAAGACTAGGTTTGCCGAGTGTCAAATAATAACACTCGGCAAAGGGCCGCCGCCGTTAACGGCCGGCAGCCGCCGTTAACCCTTGGCCGAGTGTCTTCTCCTGGCACTCGGCAAAGAGCTAATTTGCCGAGTGTCATTTTTTGACACTCGGCAAACCGTATTTTTTTTTCACTTTTGACCTCCAAACTTTTTCTGCATTCCTCATACAATACCTGGTACTCCATGTTCCAATGTGGCACATTTCTCGGACTTTTTCTATATTTCTTTAATTTATTTCATTTAATTGAATTTTCTTGGATAATTCAAATTATAACTGCTAGCCATTCGAATAATGAAAAAATGAATGGAAAAATGATATTCATGTTATTTAGTATAATGTGAGGCCGTATCCAGGAACAGACCACCAATTTCGAACATCTTATTCACGAAACATGACCACGAACTTACGGTCGAGTTGTTTTTAAATTCTATAAAAAGCAAACGAAGTCCGAAAATCATGAAACTTGTCAAGATGTCATGATATCATATGTGGAGGATGTGATAAAAATTTGTGAAGGTTTCGCACAAGTTGTCACGTACGATGCCTCTCCCCGCGCCGCCCCCCGCGCCGCGCCGTTGGAGGAGGAGAAAGAGAGGAGGAGGAGAGGAGGAGAGGAGGAGGAAGGAGGAAGAGAAGGAGGAGGAGGAAGAAGGAGGAAGAGAAGTAGGACGGGCTCCACCCCACCACCAGCGGCCCAGTACCCCCAGCCCGCCGCCGCGTAGGCCGCCCTCCGTGGCTCCATGCAGGCGCAGCAGCGCAGGTCACCGCGCCTGCTGCCGGCCGCCCTCCGACTGACCGACTCCGAGGCCATCCCGGGCTCAGCTGTCCGGCCCCTAACCCTGCTGAAGTGGTGAGTGCTCTCCCCCCTACTCCTCTGGTTATCTGATAACTTGTACGTATGAATGAATAATACCAGTAGATTTTTTCTTTCTTTCTCAGTTTCAATTTGATTGCAAAATGAAAACTAAAATTGAACATGAAAGATGCGAATACACAACCTCACTAGACACTAGTAGATATTTATTTTCATCTCATCATGTCTACCATATGGGTGACTGCCTGACCTAGTGATGAGTGGAAGAAGATGTGGAGAACAGGGCACCGGACACTCATCCGCTTCGATCGCCGAGGGAGAACAAGCCCAGGAGACCCCTCCCTGCCTCCGCCGCCGCTCCGTCCGAGGCGGACAAGCCCGCCCCCGCCAAATCTTGTGATCTCTAGGAATTATTAGGCGTGTTTCCATTTGGGATTGAACAATAATGATTATTGTCTTATAAACTAAAAGTTTCACTTCAGCTGAAATGTGTCATTGGTTTACTCTTACTCTGAAAGTTATGCCAACACTGATGCTGTACTTCACTATAATGCAGCTTGCTGGTCTTTGATCTTGTGTATGTGTGTACCAAGTAGTTAGATTTCGATCTATGGAGTGATACGAATGCTACATATATAAGTTCTAGTCAAAATTGCTATCTATCGAAATACTGTGGATCAACTCAGGAATTATTCCCATGAATCTCAGCATTCTGAATGCCATATATACACAGTTTCGAACATGCCCCATTCTGATACTGTTTAGAATATATACACCATGTTCGCTTGATCGTATCAACCATGCTTATCAATCATGATACAATATTTTTCTCTCACAATAAAACAACATCAGCCGACTTATAAGCCACAGAAAAGATGGTGGGCGGTGGGAGTAGGAGGAGGAGTAGCTGCAGGAGGGAGCCGTCGCCTGCCACCCCGTCGCGTGAGGAGGAGGAGGAGGAGCAGGTGCCCTAGGAGGACGCCGAGTAGGCGCAGAAGGACGCGCAGGAGGACGAGGAGGAGGAGGCGACAACAGGGGGTTCCGCTTCCTCTAGTTCGTCGAGCGTCTACTTGCGAGGTCCCGCGAGCCTCCCTCAGCGACCGATACCTCATGAGAGACGCCTGCTGATTCGACCCGAGGGGGAAAAGTAAGTAACTTTAGACGTTATTAATAATTTATATGATATGTTGAAAATCAAAATAGAAACTAATATTTTTTCTTAATCACTTGGGTAGGAACTGGATGATTGTGGCGAGTGGAGATGATCACACACGCCAAGTCAATGGCATGCCTCGGTCTTCTGTGCAAGGAGCACTTCCCTGACCTGGTTGAGTACGTCAGGAGTGCCGGGGACAGCCTACTCAGTTTAACCACTACGCCACCGCCCCCGATGCTGCAGATTGGGCCTGCAGGGTATTCAACAACAAGGCGTAGCGGGTGAAGCAAGAGCTGTGGGTAAGTCTTCCTTGCACTACATTGCTCAATATATCGCATTCATTAGATATTCTTGAAATAATGAATGGATACATCGTGTTTGTATGTAGGATTTCTTTAGATGCTAGGACGGACATGAGGCCAGGGCGGATGCGGTGACTACCAAATGCTGCAAAAAACTTGTCGTGGACATGCATTAGGAGGCGCGGATCCAGGCCGTCGTAACTTACCACAGGACCATCCTTGGAACGAATGTCACCAAAAGGGACGCAAGAACCATGACACTGACCCGAGACCAATACCTGTAGGTAAATACAGAACATTAATACTGATTTCTTTTGAGATTAAGTAGGCTTAATTTCATCTTCTGATATGTCATGTACTTGATGGCCTGTAGATGATTCCTTATTGGTGCGCCACGCATCCCCAGTGCTGGGAACAGATGGTGGACAAGTGGTGCTCATGCGAGTGGGAGGAGACGCACAACTTATGCCAGGAGCGGCATTTGATGATGCCAGGTGTAGCACACCATTAAAGCAGTCGCAACCTCAGCGGATACGTAGAAACATAGATACGTGAGTTCATTTATTTATTCTAACGTTCAATTCTGCATAATTTCTAATCATGTTGTTGTTTTTCTCACAGTCGGCGTCACATGGTGGCCAGCCTTGCTCCATCTTCAAGGCATTTGCTATGGCCCACAAGGGCAAGGCGACGTCCGACGTCGACTACAACCCGGAGGACGGGGCCGAGGCGTACAACAATGCGACCGTCCACAACCGCCTCAATGAGTACACATCGATGGCAAGGGAGGTCCATGGGCCAGAGTACGATCCGAGCATCGAGGACCTTGATGGAGAAGTCGTCATGAGGGTGGGAGGAGGCAAGAAGCATGGGCGGTACTGGATTGGCGACGGTGCAATCGACTCGGCCGCTACTCCTAGTCTCTCCCAGATTCGAGCAAGCAGCACGAGCAGGAGCCCGACCATACGACCTCGATAGGACACTTCACACCATCGGGTGGAGGCACTCAAGGTTATTCCTGGTTTATTCGTCGTTCATTGGTTTTTTCATACCTTTCCTTTGCATTATTGTAACATTGGGGTGAATATATTGTAGGTCCAGTTAGAACAAGAGAGGAGGATACGAGAGCAGATGTAGGCGAAGATAGAGAGGGTGGAGGCCGAGCGGGAGGCCGAGGAGTGGAGGATGGCAGAGATTCTTCAGTACATGCAAAGTCTTGGAGCCGCTACGGTTGTAGTTCCGCCACCTTCGCTATTCACTCCACCTCCTCACTATTCTACTCCTGTGAGTATAAATGTTTTAGTTTGTATGTTCATGCTTACGGTCAAACCTAGTGGAGTATGAAAGTTTTATTTATGTATGGTATATATTTATCTTGTCTCACACATGCAATTTCTTCTCCTTTGTGCAGAATCAATCGGCGGCATCGAATGATCCTCATGCTTCAGCGAATCCTTCACCAAATTAGTCTCATTGACCATCTTGGTGATGATACTTGTGGTTGTTAATGGTACTTCTATTTGTAATTGTGGTTGTAGATGATGGAGCACTTGAATTACTTGTGAACTTATTTGTGATATATTATGAGACATATGATGTTTTTATATATATGTGACGTTTGTGATATATATATGGTGTTGGTGATATATATGTGCTGTTGATGATATATATGTGATGTTGGTAATGTTTGTTATATATATCTTCTGTTTGTTTGGATGGAATGTAAAAAACAAATATAACAGGCTGTTTTCAGTCACTTTGCCGAGTGCAATGGCCATGACACTCGGCAAAGTGACGACCTGAGAACATGCCTGGGAACATGCTTTACCAAGTGCAAAAGCCATTGCGCTCGGCAAAGATCACAGATTTGCCGAGTGCCACGGGCCAGGCACTCAGCAAAGGTCGCCTGTTTGCTGAGTGTCTTGCCGGTGGCACTTGGCACAGTGGCCACCTTTGCTGAGTGTCTGAGTCAACGGCGTTCGGCAAAGAGGTGACCTTTGCCGAGTGTTTGACCTTAACACTCGGCAAAGCTGCCGTCACGGTGGCCCTCACCGTCACGGCGACTTTTCTTTGCCGAATGTCAGATTAGCACTCGGCAAAGGCTTTGACGAGTGTCTGATAAAGTGCACTCGGCAAAGAGGTATTTGCCGATAAACTGTTTACCGAACGCCCTTTGCCGAGTGTATTACTCAGCAAAGACTTTGCCGAGTGTATATCAGCCTTTACCGAGTGTCTGGCAAAGAAACTGAATCCGGTAGTGACTGACTAGGTCCAAACATATAATCTGATCTTGTACGTATCAGGTACAGATGCGAACACTTATATAAATTTCTTGCTCTTTCTTCCACGAAAGAGAAAAAAACTTCAAAATAACATAAAATAATTCTAGCTCAATGACCAATTTAATTTGCAAACTTAATATTTATAATTTATACTAGTCAAAGGAGGAGTAAGTACTATACGTATAGGGTTGCTAATTTGTCTTGGATTCCTGAAGTCACGGCTTAATTGTATTTGAAGTGGATGGGATAACACGCAAATCACCCAGCTATTAGTTAGCAGATAAATATCGTTGATTGTCGAAATCGGCCGGGTCACGTACGTAGGACATACGTATGACGTGCAATGCAGAGTGGAGCAGTCAAATCAAGAAGCAATACGTAGAGAGAGTGAAATTCACTGCAGGTCTCTGAAGTTGTCTACAGGTGTCATATAGATCACTAAAGCCTCAAAAATGCGTATTTAGGTTCCCAAAGTTAGTTCGGATCTCATATAGATCTAAACAGTGTTTCGTGCTAACCCGTAGCTGACGTGGTTGTTGTGTATTTATTATGCTTATGTAGAATATGCCGCAAGCGCATAGAATTGACCACCGTTGTAGTATTTTAACCTAGGAGTATTTCAGGGTATCGTTTGCCTTACGTTCCCAGCCCAACCCACCGACGCACCGGCTGGATCCGCCCACCACCGCGGCCAGGGAGCTCCTCCGCACCGGATCCGCCCACCACCGCGGCCAGGGAGATGAAGGAAGAGGGAGAGGGAGGGAAGTGTTGTACCTACCTCCACGCGCCGCGCCGCCGTGGATCCCCGCCGGAGCAGGTGCCGCCGCCATGGATCTGGCCCCAGCCGTCGTGGATCTGGCCCCAGTCACTGTCGTCGTCGTGGACGCCCCAGCCGCCGCCGCCGCGAGGAGGGAGGGGGAAGGCCGCCGTCGTGGATCCACGCCGTGTCGATCCGCGCCATGGAGAGGGAGGGAGGAAGGCCGCCGCCGTGGTGAGGCCAGATCCGTCGGGGACGCCGTGGTAGACGCCGTCGCCACCTTGTTGTGGCGGTCCTTGCCGCCGGGAGATGCAGGTCACGCCTCCTCTAGAAGCAGCTCGCCAGCTCGAGGGGAGGGGGCATCCCGCGGCCGCGCGTGGAGGTGCAGCTCGCCGTCAGCCTTCGTGGAGAGCTCACCGGTGCGGCCGCGTCGGAGGGAGCAGGGCAGGCGGCGGTGTTCGAGGGAGCACGGGACGGCACGCCGGTGGGGGCCGTCGCGCCGGGGGCAGGGCCGGCCACCACGCTGGTGCTGGCCTTTGCGTCAGAGGCAGAGCCACAGCGCCTAAGTGTACCTATATATACGTGTCGACGAATATCGAGCCAGCTTGGGCCTGATGGGCCTAGTGCTTTTCCGTGGCGGACCGTGGCGGACACCTTACGATGTCCGCCACGGTAAATAGGGTATTTACCATGGCGGACATATTAAGATGCCTGCCACGGTAAATTGATTTACCGTGGCGGGCAAAAGTGCCTGCTGCGGTAAATAAAAAATGCCCACCGCGGTAAATCGTGGGATTTACCGCAGCGGGCAAAAATAGATGCCCGCCACGGAGTGCAAAAGTGCAATGCTGCGCATATTCGTTTGTGTAGTAGTGCGTATTTATCCTTAGGAAAGCAATGGTTAAAGAATATGATAACTAACCATCATGTATCTACCAACTAATATACCAACTAGACTAGAGTGGGGTACATGATGTATATGATGTGGGCAATGACACACAAGAGAAGTCCAAACATAAAGATAAGCATTCTAACTAGTAGGAAGGACAACGAGTGAGTATAAGGTTTCCAATGGTTCAAACTCTACTTCTATGGGTAAACCTTAATCATACAATTGCAACATAGAGATTGAGTCGACACAACAAGTATGCTAGGCGATAGGTGAGACAATAGGGAGTGAAACCCTACCCAAAGTGGCTACCTTTTTATGGGAGCCTTACATTTTAAGAACTTGCCTACAATACATGGTGGAATACGAAGACTAGACAAGGCTATCACCACTTGCTAGCTACCACAAATTATCCATGCAACAAGCAGCAACCAAAGGCAAGATAGTGTATGAGCACCACGCTCACACATTCTCTAACTACTCTAGCTGTGTACATAAACTCAGCTAGAGCACCCTATGACAGGCGATGATCGCAATACAGGTGTGGGCTTCGATCACAATCTCATATGAAGCGACTATATGCTAAGATAAACTATAACAACAATATAACAAGTATAATGTTGCATAAAGCATAAACTAAGTAAAGTAGAGTAAGACTGTAAATATAAGAGTAAAGTCTTACAAAGAGAGAGAGAGAGAGAGAGAGAGAGAGAGAGAGAGAGATACAAGATTATATCAGACCTCCTATTGGTATTTCTTAACGTCTACAGAAGTTAATCCGCAAGCGTACGAAATTACCGTTGTAGCTTTCACCTGGAAGTATTCAGGGTATCGTATTTCCAAAGGAAATGGAGGTACTTCTTCTAGCTATTTCGTTCAAGGACAACACAAGGGTAAAGTTGTAAAGTGTAGAGATGAATTCCTATGGCTTTTGGGTCTAAGGACAGATAAACTCTACTTTTACTTGCGTACTTCGGGCACTAGATCACACCTAGTCTACCAGGAGAGGCCGACCTATAGCTCTATGCCATACACGGATGTGGGGGATTATAAGGGACGGACAGGGCTGTCACCACCTGCCGTCTACCCCTCAACCATGGAGTACAAGGCAAACAAAGGTAGCCTCTAGCCTAGACACTACGCCTACGCTATCGACTACTACTCTAGCATTGTGCAGGGTTATCCGTCTTTATCATGGCCCTCTACTAGAGCATTCGTCACAAGGACGAATGATGAACCCACAAACAAGTAATAATAAAGCTTAACTAATCAAAAGACTTACAACCATAAGAATAATGGACACTTACTTAGCAAAAGATTCGTCAAGGTATAGTGTTTGTCGAGGTACAAGTTGGGGAGGCACCGACAAGTCCAGCACTTTCCTGAGCTCTCCCTCACATCTCTCCCTACTAACTCTACTAGCTAGTTAGGGTCTAAGCCCATGGAGTGAAGCTCTTATTCTCAAATGTGGTGTTGCTTTGGCTCCTTGTGTGTAGTTAATGAGAGGAGGGAGGTCCTCCTTTTATAGGTGGAGAGGAGGGAATGTCCAAAGAATATTCTCCACCAAACCACCCTTTAGGTTCATTGAATCTGGACGAAACCTCAATAACTGACCTTGGGAAGGTGGTAAGAGGCAGCCCACGTGAAATGGGGCTGGTTAGGCCAGCTGGGGTGCGGCCGCACTGTTGGGCCCAACTGCCCCCATCTTCGGTGGGTTATCTCCTGTGAGGTTTGTGACTTGGTCTATCATGGTTTGGCGTGGAGTTGAAGTGGTTTTGCCTTGGTTATGGGCTTTTTTTCTCTTGTCCATGCCCTGTTTTGTCTGGTAATGGGACTACTCCCCCCTTGGGCTCTTTTGTTTTGTGCAATATGGTGTTACGCTTTGTTTCGTTGCACATTTTGAGTGTATTTTCCATGTATTTCATAAATGCCCTCGTGCAAATGGTCAAACACCAAAACTTGTGGAAATTGTTTGTTCTAAAGCCCTATGTCTAAGCTTGTTATTTATTTGCTAGGATTTTATGCAAGTGTTGGCGGTTAATTATGTGAGTTAAGCATTGCCAACAAGCTCCCCACACTTACCCCTTTGCTCGTCCTTGAGCAAAGCTTAAAGATAAAAGTAATCATGAGAACATCCTAAGATATATGGCTTACATGAAAGTTATTCCAACATATTCTTTACACAAGTGGGATTTGTGGCGTTGGCTAACATGTTTTCTTGGGTTGTTGAAAAGTAGAACAGTTCTCCAAACATAGTCATATTCCCAATTTCACATCTTAGCACTTGGAGTTTCGAAAGTTTTTCTCAAGAAAAGCATAGTTCACTTTATACTCCTCAAATGGCACTCTCAAATCACTCAATGGTGTATATATACTTTCTCACCAAGGCATAGCAATGTTTTGCCTTCTTTTGTTTTCTCCTACTTCTAAAAGGTTTATGTGGAGCTTTAGGTAGGAATAAACAAAATAGCATACTTGTATCGCATATATTGTAAAGTCAAATTGAGGATCCAAGGAGAGAAGTGCCATACTCTTAGATCAAGATGTGCACGTGTGTGGAGAAAGGTGAACTAAAACTATACTCTTTTATAGATATGATCTCTCTCTATAACTTATTATTTTAAAACATGGCTATCTTTCTCTTTCTTTCTTTTTTCAATACATGAGTCTCATCTTTTTTTCTTTTTCTTCTTGGACCTTCATGCGTCCATATTTTTTTCTTGTCATAAACTTTTTTTTTGCATAGCCCATGTCTTTTCTTCTAACCACATATTTAGAGAGAGATCACTATCTTTTTAGAACATAGAGTATTTACCTAACAAACATTTTTTGTCTACTCCTAGTGTAGGAGCAGAGTTTCTAGTGGATCTAGATGGAAGCATGTTTGTGCGTACTCCCAGTGTATGAGCAGCTTGTGTATGTGGAGTGTATGTGATCTTGATCTTAGGAGCATGATAAATCTCTCAACAAGGGTCAACAAGACTTGACCAAACTCAATACAATAGCAAGCAGCGTATGTAGAAGGCTTGAAACTTGCAAAATGTCATGTTTGGCTTTGGTAGGTATTGCTCGCCAATTGAGGAGTATGTGATACTATGGTTTTATAATATTTTTATCAAAACAAATTCTCCAAGCACTTTGAATAAAAATGGTAGGATTTCTAAATCAGAACTATATCACACCTCATAACAACTTAGTCAACATAATTGTCCTACTAGAATATTTTTCCAGAAGCTTAAGTGTATGTATATGGAACAAACTTCATGCATGCTTCTATCTTAAAGATGTTATGAACATGTCACTTTTCAAAATTTTGAACGAAGTGTGGTTGTCAAATTTTCATGGGGGCATTATTGGTTCATTGAGTTTATTTTTTAGTGATCAGAATTATGTTTGTTTTTAAACTTGAAATTGTAGGGAGAGAGGATGCACAAACTGAATTTGGAACTGTTGATCTAAATTGTGCATCATTTGTGGGGAAGGTTTTGAAAGCTTGTGTGGATTATCTCCCCCACACTTATTCTTGTACCTGTCTATTCAAACAAGAAACAAAGTGAAAACAAACAAGTGCTCTATCAGTTTGAAGACTGAGGAGCCTAAATCTTATTATTATTATTTTTATATTATTATTAGTATTATTATCTGTTAATCTATTTTATTTTATTATTTATTTATTTATTTATTTTATTTTATGTGTTCACCCAACTGTTTATCATTTAGCATAAATAAGGCTAAGGTAAAGTTTGCAAAAATAAACATATCATTGATTTATCTTCATAGTAGATTACTTCTGTTGTTTATGAAAGTAATACTCAAAGTTCATTAATCAAGATTTAACACCATGTAAAATGTTGATTAAAGAAGGCTCTTTTAACCTAAGCACCATGCTTAATTTAAAAAGCCTATGGATATATTACATGGGCCTATGTGAATACACCCAAACCAGAGTATATGGCATAAACAATAGAGGCATGAACTAGCAAGTCATATTCTTATGGAGACAAATATGAGTAAAGGTGTTGGTGAACATTACCTTTGCATCTCTGAGTGCATTTACCGACAACATATAAGGAAGAAACTTTGAGGCTGCTGCAACAATGGCTTGATTGCACATGTCCAACTCAGGCGAACACCAAGGCTAGGCCACACACATAACTGGTGTGTATGGACCATGAGCCATAGTGATGGCAAAGGTCTAGAGGAGAAAATTCTCCTTCTCTCTCTTCTTTTTCTCCTCTTCTTTTTGTAATATATATATTTTTTTCTCTTTTTTAGCTTTCTTCTTTTTTAAACCATCTATATTTTTAGCTCTTTTTTTAGCAAGGCAGAGCAGGCATCATCATTTTTTAGCTAAGAATGGCTTTTGATGTGTATGGAACTTATGGTGAGATTCTCACCATCCTCCCCCACACCTGGACTTTTGTGTAAAAGTCAAGTGTGCAATGTCGGGATCTCCTTTTTGAGCATGTTCCATCACCAAAGACAATCACGGCATTTTAGTTGATGCAACTCTCATGTTCTCGAGCATCTTATGCCCCTTGTTCTTCTTAATATCAACCTAAAATGGTTAGCGACCAAGAATACCAGAAGGTGCAAACTATCTTGACAACATATTATTGCTTTTATTGTAAAGGAAGGTTCTTTTCTTTTCTTTTTTTATAATTTTTTATGATAATCCGGGGTATCTCCTGACAGTGCTTTGTTTATGATCATAAGCTTGACCTTGGGAACTTCATCTTGCAGCTATCAATGGTGGTGTAGTTCCTAGCTTCACCACCAAGCATTTAACAATTTTGTTCAAGCTGCAAGGTTAGTACCATAGTGCAACTATGAGATTTGCAATGCTTCTGATAAACAAAGGCATCCACAACTATCCTCTTGAAAAGTTTAAAAACAAGGATCAAGAGATGGTTGGGATCCTCGTAGAAGCATGTGGTACTATGAAAGGTGTCCATGGCACATACGTTTTCTTTCTCAAAAGATACATCATGTATGGTCAACATTGAATCTCGACCATCATTGAGAACAACGTTTGGATGGCCAGAGGGACATGGCTTGGGTTCGAGTGAGGGTGATGATGATCGTTCAGTTTCATAAGCAAGCTTGGGTAAACAAACAGGGATATAAACTTCACCTCCTTGAACGGTTTATGGGTAGGATGCTGCTTCGCCATTTGGATTTTTGAGTGAGAGATATGAGTGGTAGAAGCAGTTTTTCTCAACTTTTCATCAAGGCTCCCACGGGAAGTTTTTCTTGAAAAAGCTTTTCAAAGGGGTAGCCTATTAGAAGCTCAAATTTCGAGGATGGCATAGATGTGGAAGTCCAAGTAAACCTCGGTTTCATCTATTATGATTGGCACGGCCCTAGCAATCCCACAACATTCAAAGATAAATCATGAGTGACTTTTGAAAAGTTTGTTGGTCGGGACAAGTGGCATGTTGCCCAAAAGATTTTTTGCAAGAAATTCTAATATGATAGTCCCGACTGTGGGGTTGTGCAGGGTTTTTTGCAACAAACAGGGCATGGATGTGGAAGGTGATAGAATCCGAATTGCTTTAGAAGAACGTTTCACTTCCATTAACCATTTCGTTGATGGTTCTACCTTGGGAAAGTTTCCTCATGAGGATGTGTAAACTTTTCATGCCAAAAGAGTTTCAAGGTATTGCCATAATGCTTGCATTTGATTGAGAACTCCGAAGGATGAATTACTCATTCCTTCGGTGTTCGTGGTTTGGATGAGGGCTCATGAGTCGAACCTAATGATGCTAAAGGTTTGGACTCGATAGATGAGGGCTCCTCAACACTCGATGTGACTTTTGCCTAGTGGGGTTTTATGACGGAAGAAGTGTGTTTGTCTATGAAGTGCTCAAGGAATGCCACTTGTTCCATCATGGTTTTATGTGTAAATCTACCTCCAGCAGTCATGTCAAGGCACAGGTCAGCATCCATGTCAACACCCAAACAAAAGAGTCGTAGCAATATGCTGTCGGGTAAAGACAAGTCTAGGCCAACATGTATTAACACTGAAAATCTGGCCTAGGATGCACCTATAGACTCCTTCTCATACTGCTCGAAATTGAGGATCACCCTTGGTAGAGAGACGATACGGGACATAGGGAAGAAAACAAGGTAAAACTTGTGTTTAAGTTCTTCCCAATCCCCATTCATACTTCGTACGACATGTGTGTACCATTGTTTTACCTTCTCCGTGAGAGAAAAGGGAAACAATTTCCACCATAAGGTTTCTTGTGTCATGCCTGAGATGCTCAGGCATGAACACATTTCCTTGAACTCTTGCAGGTGATGGCAAGGTTTTTCATTGTCATGCCCTAAGAAGGGTTGTGTCCGAACCATGGCTTTTAAACTAGGGTGGAGTTCACAACTACATTAATGGTTTGGTTTTGAAATAGGTGATGGCTGAAGAAACTCCCCGTTCGAAGCAGAAAGGTATGGATTTGGTGCAGGTTTCATGGTGACAAAGATAAAAGAAGATATTTTTGATTTTATAAAAAGAAAAGATACATATATGAGGATGAACTAGGTTCAAAGAAATAGCAACCATTCCCCAGCAATGGTGGAAGAAAGCTTGTTGGTATTTCTTAATGTCTACAGAAGTTAATTCGCAAGCATACAGAATTACCATTGTAGCTTTCACCTAGAAGTATTCAGCGTATCATATTTCCACAGGGAACGGAGGTACTTCTTCTAGCTAATTCGTCCAAGGACAACACAAGGGTAAAGTTGGAAAAGGGTAGAGATGGATTACAATGGCTTTTGGGTCTAAGGATAGGTAAACTCTACTTTTACTTGCTGACTTTGGGCACTAGTTCACATTTGGTGTGCTAGATGAGGCCGGCCTGTAGCTCTATGATGTACCCAGACGTGGGGGATTACAAGGGACAGACAGAGCTATCTTCGCCTGTTGCCTACCCCTCAACTGTGGAGTACAAGGCAACCAAAGGTAGACTGTAGCCTAGACACCATGTCTACGCTATCGACTACTACTCGAGCATTGCATAGGGTTATCCATCTTTATCAGGGCCCTCTACTAGAGCATTCATTAGAAGGATGAATGACGGACCCACAAACAAGTAAGAATAAAGCTTAACTAATCAAAAGACTTACCACCATAAGAATCATGGACACTTACTTAGCAAAAGATTCATCAAGGTACAGTGTTCATCGAGGTACAAGTTGGGGAGGCACCGACAAGTCCAGCACTTTCCTGAGCTCTCCCTCACATATCTCCCTACTAACTCTACTAGCTAGTTAGGGTCTAAGCCCATGGAGTGAAGCTCTTATTCTCAAATGTGGTGTTGCTTTGGCTCCTTGTGTGTAGTTAATGAGAGGGGGCAGGTCCTCCTTTTATATGTGGAGAGGAGAGAATGTCCAAGGAATATTCTCCACCAAACCGCCCTTTAGGTTCGTTGAATCTGGATGAAACCTCGATAACCAACCTTGGGAAGGCAGTAAGAGGTAGCCCACGCAAAATGGGGTTGGTTGGGCCAGCTGGGGGTGCGACCACACCCTAGTTGTGCCCAATGAAAGGTCCTAATGGCTAGAGCGAAGTGAATAGCCTATTATGAAATCCACAACAACACTAAGCAAGTGGTTAGATAAATATGAGGCGAAAGAAGTTTTGCGCTAGCCTACTAAAAATGCAAGCCACCTACCACAATTCTAGTTACTATAGTCTCTAAGAACACAAATTCTAGGTCACTAGCACTAAGTTAGTGAGCTCTCAAAGATGAACTAAAGAGCCTCACTAACCAAACTACACAAGAAATAAGCTAGCTCTCAAAACTAACTACACTAAAGAGCTTAGCTACACTAAGAAAGTAAATGCAAGGTAGAGTAGTGGAGATATACCACTGTGGCAAGTGATCAATCAATGAATACCAAGAAGACAATGATGACACAATCAAATTTTCCTCCGAGGTTCACTTGCTTGCCAGCAAGCTAGTCCCCGTTGTGGCGATTCACTCATTTGGAGGTTCACGCGCTAATAGGCATCACATGTCTAACCTGCAATCAGGTGCTGCACAACCAACACAAGATGAGGACCCACAAGCCACACGCAATCCACTATAGTTGCCTTTGGCGCTCCATCAGGGAAGGCACAAGAATCCCTCGCAATCACAATGATAGAAGCCAGAGACAATCACCTTCCTCCACTCGATGATCCACCAATCACTGGGCCATCTAGGTGTCAGCAAACACCAAGAGTAACAAGATCTCTGCTAGCCCAAATCATCCAACTAGTGCCATAAGATGCTAGACCATGAAGCAATGTACTAGAGGCTCTCCAAACTCACTCAAGATGATGAAATCAAGGGTGCAAGTGAGTGGAGTGGTGTGCTCAGCTCCCAAAGGGTGTATGCAGGTGTGAGAGGTGCCAAGAGGATGGCCATGGTCAGTCACACCCTCTATTTATAAGCCCACAAACAAATAGAGCCGTTACCCCTTTGGAGCAGCTTCAGTAAGGTCACCAGACATGTCGGTGTGATCACCGGACATGGGGTGGCGGTACCCCTCCAATGGCCATCCAATGGCTAGGGCATCGGACAGGTGGCGGTGGCACCGCCCCTAGGGTGGTGATGACCACCCGGCCGAGCCCCCAAGAGACCAAGTCTCTAGAAAAAAGTGGTGGTGCATCGCCCTAGGGATGGCGGTGCCTAGCTCTCCTTCCCGTACTCTCTGGATTAAAGAGGCGGTGCCATCGCCCCACTAGTGGCAGTGACCAGGTGGTGCACCGCCTTCACCGAGGCGGTGAACACTAGACACGCCGATGCCACCTTTCTCTCTACCTCTTCTCTACTGTGTCTAGGTGGGCACCAAGCTAGAGGTGGCGTTGCCATCGGATAAAGTGGTGGTGCCCCACCAGAACACCCCCTTCTTGGCCTCCTCAGCCGGTCACCACCACAGGGGTGGTGGTGTACCGGACATGGCATGGCGGTGCCCTCGAGGCAGCACCTCGAGCCCGGTTTCCTTTTCTTCACCTTTTTCACCACCTTTGCAAATGTGCTAACACTCCAAGTGTCTCACCATCATGTGCAAGTGTGTTAGAATTTTCACAATTATTTTCCAAATGTTAGTCACTTTCTCACCGAATGTGCACTAGGCCTAAAATGCAATGCAAGTTTTCCAACACCTAGTGGTACTAGATGATCGAGTTGTCCAATAAGAGCTTCCCTCTTAATAGTACAACCATTTATCCTAAATATGATCACACTCTCTGTAGTGTCTTGATCACCGAAAACAAAATGGCCCTATTTATTATACCTTTGCCTTGAGCCCATTTTGTTTTTCTCTTTCTTCTTTTCCAAAGTCCGGAGCTTGATCGTCACATGAGTCCACCAACATCACCATGATCTTTATTTCATGTGGTCATCTCCATCCATGAGTGCCACCTAGCTCCATCACTTTGGGTTCGACCAACCTATCTCAAAACCACACTTAGAGCATAGGGTTAGTCCAAATAGGTTTCATCAATTAACCAAAACCAAACTAGGGCTTTCACCCAACTGCCCCCATCTTAGGTGGGTTATCTTGTCCTATGAGGTTTGTGACTTGGTCCATCATGGTTAGGCATGGAGTTGAAGTGGTTTTGCCTTGGTTATGGGCTTTTTTTCTGATGTCTGGGCCCTGTTTTGTCTGGTATTGGGCCTGTTCACCCCTTAGGCTCTTTTGCTTTGTGCAATATGGTGTTATGCTTTGTTTCGTTGTGCATTTTGAATGTGTTTTCCTTGTATTCCATAAATGCCCTCCTTCAAATGGTCAAACACAAAAACTTGTGGAAATTGTTAGTTCTAAGGCCCTATGTCTAAGCTTGTTGGTGTTTGTTTGCTAGGATTTTATGCAAGTGTTGGTGGTTAATTATGTGAGTTAAGCACTGCCAACACCTCCAGGAAGATCAGATCAAGAACCTAGAGCCTAAGCTCACTACTCACTCTAACTAGACTAGCACTACTACATCTTGAGAGAGTGGAGAGGCTCCTTCCTTGTGGTGTGTCTTGAGAGGGAGGGGGTATCCCTCTATTTATAGTGGAGGTGGAGTAAGGGCTACTCCAACGCCACGTCAGCAATCCGTGTGATGTCTTCTCATTGCCATTGGATCAAACCGCCATTAGATCAATGGTTGAGTGCAATTGAGCATGTGCTTGTATGCATGTCAGCATGCAAATGGCGGTGGAGTTTGGATGAACACCTAGGGAGGTCGGCCGACCTCCCTATGGCAGGTGGGGCCACCCTCCTCCTTCTAGAAGCAGGCCTATATGTCATGGAGGATAAATTAAGGGTGTTGGCTCACTTTCTAGGTCGAGTGACCTACATATGGTTCTTTAGGACCGCCTCCTCTTTTGGGGTGCTTGGTCCACATGTCATAGTGAAGTGTAGGTTTGAGTTGGAGTGTTGTCACATTGAGTTTGTGTCTTGTGGGCCCATGGATCCATGTGAGGTTTATGTGAGCCATTGAGAGAAAGCACACATTGCATCCAAGGGTGGAGAACCACTTTGGAGTACTTCCCACGGATAATGGCCAGCTTGTAGTGGCTAATAGGGTCCATGGGGAGGTCACCTGACCTCCATGTGGAGCCAAATCAACCCATCTTCTATAGGTGGCTTCTAGAAGCATTGCTCATAACGATGGTGGAGTTGGTTTGTCCATTTGCCATACTTGGGTGGTCAGGAGATGTGTCAAGTTGGGCCCCAAGCTTGGATTTTCATCCATTTCGAACCTACATTCAAATAGAGGACATGTATGTGTGGAACTAAGTTATTTGAATCAAAATCATTCATGGTTGTCTTATGTCCTTTCGTATGTGACAAATTTGTGATGTTTTTGACCAACCAGAATGTTGATGAAATTATCATCAACAAGATCCCTCACACTTAAGTCTTTGCTCGTCCTCGAGTAAAGGTTAAAGATAAAAGTAAACACGAGCGTAACACCTTAAGATATATGGCTAACATAAAAGTCATTTGAAGTCATTCCTTAACAAGTGGGATATGTGGCACTAGCTAACATATATCCTTGAGCGGTTGAAAAGTGGAATAGTTCTTGAAGCAAAGTCATCTTCCCAAATTCACATATTAGTATCTTAGAGTTTTTCAAAATTTTCACAAGAAAATGCATAGTTCACTTGTACTCCTCAAATGGTACTCTCATGTCGCTCAATGGTGTATGATTCTTGTAACACCATAAAATTTGCAACATTTCAAAATAGGAGAATTTGATTTATTATGCATTTTTGTGGGCATTTGAATTTAGAAAAATAATAATTTTGCTGAAATTAAAATCAAATATAGGTTTACAATCATGTATGTGCATTCATGCTGCTGCATATTGTTTTTGTATTGTGTGGTTTGAAATTTAATTTCAAATTGATTTGAATTTGTATTCAAAATTTGGGTGGAAAATTAGAAAAGAAAATAGAAAAGGATTTCTCTTCTCTCTTTCGAATTTCGGCCCTGACGGCATGCTCTCCCCTTTTTACTGGCCCAGCCACCCGCTTGGCCTTTCCCTCTCCTCCCCGCATGGGCTGAAGCCCAGCAAGACGACCCAGTTCCCCACCGCACCGCGCCCGCACCTCTTCTCTCCTTGCTTCCGCTGACAGATGGGTCCCACATGTCAGTGCTGTCTTCCTCTATGCCATATCTCAGAGGGACTCCACCGCCGCTGCCCGACTCCACGCTGCCCACGCTTCCCCTCTGTTGCCTTGCTATCCAAGTCGTCTCCACCTCATAAATACCTAGCTTCGTGCCCGTCGCCTCCAACCAGAGCTCTAGAGCTGCAGCCACCCTCGTCGAGATGCCAAGCCACCATGACCTAGCGCTGCCACTGACGTCTTCTGCCTTGCCATGCGCCACGTCATCTTTGTCTACTCCGCACCTTGCTAAGGTACCCGAACGAGTTCACCGTCGTATCCTATAGCTTCACGTGCCTTTGCTTCGTTCAATGGTGGTCTGTGGACCGAATTCAACGAGCACCGCCTGCTCCAGCCATGGCGCCGCTGTGCTCAGCTCTGTTTTGTCCCGCCGGCCACGCCAACCCTTCCTGGCCATCCAATCTGAGATCAAGGGCCAGGATTAGAACATATCGGTTCACTAATATTTTTGCTAGAGAGCCCCTGTGCTTTTCTATTATTGAACCCGCCGTCCTTAGTTTCTTCCAAAATTGGCCCTGTCTTTCTTCTTTATCCTGCTCGGGGTCCTCGGCCAGATTCAAAACTCAAATTGTATTTATTTTTAATTTGAAAATTAAGTTCCATCTATTTACAAAATTGCCACTATCTTCTATAGGCCATAAAATCTCCGTTTTAACTCTTATTTGACCCGTTCAACTTGCGTTAGGTTTGTAATTTCATAATCTACATGTTTAGACTACTGTTAGATATGGTTTCAACTTTTAAAATTTAAGGTTAGATTTAATCTATTATTTTAAAAAAGAGAATCTTGTTTATTTCATATCATCTATGTTTTAGCTCCGAATTGACCCGTTCAAGTTGAGCTAGATTCATTACAACGAGATCTATGTGTTAGTAACAATGTTTATCATTTCACTACTTCTAGAATTTCATGGTTTAAACTCTAATTTGAATAATAATTATGCAACTGGATTTTATAAATAAAACATGATTTGTTTTACTTTAGTTTTATAATTCAAATCTAAATTTGGCTTGATTCAATTTATATTATTTAAAAAGTATCATATATATTTGAATTTATATGGTTAAAATAAATAAAACCTATAGTTTCCTTTTCCACATATAAAGCAAATCTTTCGGTAGTTGTATCTTTTCAACCGTAGCTCCGATTAGAGTGATTTTCGCGTCTATGTGTTCGTAGCGAGATGTAGATTTGCTTTACAAACTTTTCGTCTTGATTTTATGTTTGGTGTACTCTTCTAATTTAGATCTATTGTTTGCTTTCATGTATGATTGCATGGATGCTTGTGTGGTGCTTTATGATCATGTCCGGTCGGTGAGCTTTACGTGATTGATCAAGAATGAGTTCTATTGAAGGTTTGGACTAGAAGGAGGATATGAGTTTAAGGCAAGTATAGCATGGGATCTTCCTTGTTGTCCTATACACCATTAATCATCTAATTCATACTGCATGTGTCTACCTTGATTACCACTAAGGATTTCCTAATACCTTGTACCTTGTTCCTTGGCACCTTTGTGTTATTGCATTGGGTAGTATGATGCTAGTGCTCAACTACAACCATGTTCTTGTAACATGACTAATGGAATATGCAATAAACATTAAAAGATGCTTTTTAGCAATATGGAACAAGGGGGCTAGAGCATTGGGCTATTTTATGGTGCTTTAGATTCCTCTCCCTAATGATTTATCTGTAAGTGATCATCCGGGACTTACAATACAACTTTGAGGGCTACATTGCTCTGGCTTTAGCTCAGTATGAGGAATTTTTCTAGCTTGTTAGTGGTTACCTTTATGGTGCAAGAGGGGTATGTTTCAGGTTGGATATAGTGTGGCCTCTGTCCGTCAGTGTATAGGTTGCGCGTTATTGTGCCTGTTGGAAGGGGAGCTCTACATTCGTAGGGCACAGAAACCTAGTGGCCCTAACTTGTTAGACGAACCTTTGAAAGGCTTCATAGTGAACTCTACCAACCTTCCTAGGTAGTGGGTCAAGAGGCTGATTACCTAGGGTGAAATGGTAAATCATGACTCACAGTGAAAGTGTACAACCTCTAAAGAGTGTAAAACTGGTATATCAGCCATGCTCACGGTCATGAGCGGCCTTGGAACATTTACAGAATAGAAAATTAACACTGATGATACTGATGATAAAGATGCTCACTAATTATTACTATTTATGCTATCTATATTCATGTTTACCTAATCATGTGTTTACATGGGCTTGTGGATGAACTTATTGCTACTCAATTGCTAAAATCATGACTCATTAAAAGCTAATCATAGTTAAACTAGTGTCACCCTTTTGAGCCTCATGAACCTCATGTTATATTTGTTGAGTACGACATGTACTTATGCTTGCTTTACTTTTCAATTATTTGGATAAAAATCCTGGATGGGTACCAGATTGCTAGAGTTTGGAGGAATTAGGCTTGTGATCAACCAGTCAGTTGTCCCTATGGAATTGGAGTCTTCCCCCAAAGATCAGAGTTGTCTTTCCGTTGTTTGCTATCTAAGGTTATATTCTTTATACTAAGTACGTTATATATTGAGCATTGTCTATTGATATTACCCTTATTTGTAGCTATATGTGAGATTCGACTTCCTAGGCTCACATATGGTGTGTCAGTGTTCGCCTACACGGCCGTGTAGACCGATTACTCGGCGTGTAATCGCTACTCGGTAGCCGAACGTGCAGTTTAGGCCATAAACGGTAGGTTACACGGAATCGCCGTGTAATCGGTCTACACGGCCGTGTAGGCGAACACTGGGTAATATTTTGAAAATAATTTATCTATGTTATTTTCAAAATATTACAAATGTTTATGATGTGTAATAAGTACCATTAGATTAGTTGTGGAATATACTTTCATAATAAAATTATTTGAATATACAAATATTATCTATGTTATAGGAATATATACACAGGTTATTATAGTTATTTTTACAAATAAAATAAAAACGAGTAATCCGTGTAAAACCGTGTACACGCCGTGTACACGGTCTAAACGCTACACGAGACCTCGCCGACTGTCTACCGTTTACCGTTTAGGAAAACATTGTGGTGTGTATCTGGTTTTGTTCTTAAAACCGAGTGTGACAAATTATTATCAGAGCAATGCTGACTATAGGACGCAAACCTAGTAGAAACTGGTCGTTCTAAGGTTTAGGAGTTGCTACAAAAACCCTTGCTCTATGAACCTTGATATTTTCTTCTCTACTATATCTCTACCCTTGTTATTCATCTCTACCTTGGTGCTTATTTTAAAGTCTTTGTTCTCATCTTCACTCCTTGATTTGATATGCTTTTAGAACCGTTCCTCATCACCTTCTTGCATAATCTAAAGACGAGTCTTAGGATTGTTACCCCTAGTACAATGAGGACGATAGTATCGCCGGTTGAGTCAATGATTGAGTTGTGCACCTTTATTGCTTTGTTGAATTGTCATTATGCTTATAATTGTTTTGAATCTTTGTAATGATTGCAATAATCTTATGGGTGTTCCCACCATTTCATTTAGTTTTTAGGTCTAAGGTATAAGGATCAGTGCAATAAATAGTGGGGTTACGGTTTTCTTCTGTTTTCCCTAACCTGCCTTTCGGAGCAGTCTGCCCTCTTTGGTTTATGTCTCTGATTTTGGACGATCAAAAATCATGAGAAAAATTCTGGACAATAGTAGACTTCAATATCTTTCTCTGACCACAAGAATCACCATGATAGCTATTTTTGTTATGGAGTTATGAAAATCATAAGATGATGCATCTGAGCTGTCTGAAACCAGGAATAGTTTCTATTGTGCACTATGTTTGACCAAGTTAACTGAAGAATTCGGAAAAGTGTTCTATAAGGAAGTTGTGAACAATTTTATAAGCTTTCCAATGGTATAATCTAAAACTTCATTGGATTAATAGAATAAGAGTTTCAGCTGTTTTACTGCACTGCTATTTTCCTATTCCGCGAGTGAAATTGAGTTGTCTGTTCACACCTTTGCACATGAGTTTCTTTGGGATGTCAGAATGTCATTATGCTAGTTAGTCCATCTAGAAGAAGGTGGAAGCTGCCCTATTTCGTCCCCTAGTAGATCTTTTCTTAAGGGGGTAGCCAAGTTGAAGAATTTACAAGATGAAGTATCCTATGTTCTAGATCGCGCAGTGGAAGCGTGGTAGTACCCAAAGATGTGAGAGAAACTCAGAGTTTTCAATGAGGTTTGGTTAGAGGTTCAAGGGAAGTTTATCCAAGACCATCAAGATTTTTGTAGAGCTACCAGAGAAGCTTTTAAATTAGTTTTGATCAAGAAACCTTAGGCAAATGTTGGAAGGAGTCCAAGAAGAGGTTGAAGTAAAACCTATGTATTAGCTTTGTTAGATCTGGACAAGAGATTTATCTCTACAATGATGCACCTTGTCAAGGTGTGGAATGTGTCCTTATACGAGAAGAAAAGTAGTGGCTTATTCATTAAGTCAACTAAGGAAGCGTGAGTTGAACTACCTAATAAGTATCTGGAGTTATCCATTATGGAGCATGGAAGTAATATCTTCTTGGAAGTAAAAGTGACATCTAGGAGGATCGCAAGAATCTACCGGCCATCTTTACTAAGTTGATATTGAGCTTGTGTTATCCTCGTTGGAATGAGATTAATTATGACTTGGAAAAGTGCTATCCCCTGGAGAAGTAAAAGTCATGGCCGATGTCTTTAGCAATAGAGAATTCAACTAAGAAGGTTCGGGTGACACCAAGGATTAAGAATTGTATTTCAAGTTCGAGCAACTTAACCAAGAGATTCGTCAGGTTCCATTGAAAGGTGAATATTTTAAGAAGAAGAATTGATATTATGGACTAAAAAGGAAAGGTGGCCTAGTGATTGGAGTTACCTGAGTATTGTTCGGAATACCTTTCAAAATTTTGGAATCAGTTTGGCAAGTTACTTGGAGTAAGGTTAACAGGTATGTAGTGTAAGGCGGAATCCTTATCAAGACGATGGAACTACACGGGGAAGTAAAGAAGAATCCGAAGACAGAGTATCTCTATCTCCTAGTCGACGTCTTCTGAATCTCGGGGACGAGATTCATCTTAAGGGGGTAGAATTGTAACACCCTAAATTTTGCAACATTTCAAAATAGGAGAATTTGATTTATTATGCATTTTTGTGGGCATTTGAATTTAGAAAAATAATAATTTTGCTAAAATTAAAATCAAATATAGGTTTACAATCATGTATGTGCATTCATGCTGCTGCATATTGTTTTTGTATTGTGTGGTTTGAAATCAAATTTTAAATTGACTTGAATTTGCATTGAAAATTTGGTTGGAAAATTAGAAAAGAAAATAGATAAGGATTTCTCTTCTCTCTTTCAGATTTCGGCCCTGATGGCCTGCTCTCCCCGCTGGCCCAGCCGCCCGCTCGGCCTTTCCCCCTCCTCCCCGCGTGGGCCGAAGCCTAGCAGGACAGCCTAGTTCCCCGCCGCGCCGCGCCCGTGCCTCTTCTCTCCTTCCTTCTGCTGACAGATAGGCCCTACACGTCAACGTTGTCTTCCTCCGCGCCGTATCCAGGACGGACTCCACCGCCACCGCCCGACTCCGCGCCACCCACGCTTCCCCTCTATTGCCTTGCTGTCCAAGTCATCCCTGCCTCATAAATACCTAGCCCCATGCCCGCCGCCTCCAACCTGAGGTCCAGAGCCACAACCACCCTCGCCGAGATGTCGAGCCTCTGTGACCTAGCGCCGCTGTCGACGTCATCCGCCTCGCCATGCGCCATGTCATCTTTGTCTACTCTGCGCCTTGCTAAGGTACCCGAATAAGTTTGCCGTCGTAACCTCTAGCTTCCTGTGCCTTTTCTTCGTTCATTGGTGGTCTGTGGACCGAATTCGACGAGCATCGCCCGCTCCAGCCATGGCGTCGCCGCGCTCGGCTCTATTTCGGCCAGCCGGCCATGCCAACCGTTCCCGGCCATCCAATCTGAGATCAAGGGCTAGGATTAGAAAATACCGGTTCACTGATATTTTTGCTAAAGAGCCCCTACGCTTTTCTATTATTGAACCCGCCATCCTTAGTTTCTTCCAAAATAGCCCCTGTCTTTCTTCTTTATCTAGCTCGAGGTCCTCGGTGAGATTCAAAACTATAGGCCATAAAATCTCCGTTTTAACTCCGATTTGACCCGTTCAACTTGCGTTAGGTTCATAATTTCATAATCTACATGTTCATACTACTATTAAATATGTTTTAAACTTTTAAAATTCAATGTTAGATTTAATCTATTATTCCAATAAAGGAAATCTTGTTTATTTCATAAATTCTACGTTTTAGCTCCAAATTTACCCGTTCAAGTTGCGCTAGATTAATTACAATGAGATCTATGCGTTAGTTACAATGTTTATCATGTCACTACTTCTAGAATTTCATGGTTTAAACTCTAATTTGAATAATAATTATGCAACTGGATTTTATAAATAAAATATAATTTGTTTTAGTTTTGTTTTATAATTCAAATCTAAATTTGGCTTGATTCAATTTATATTATTTATAAAATATCTTTTATATATATGAATTTATATGGTTAAAATAAATGAAACCTATAGTTTTCTTTTCTACGTATAAAGCAAATCTTTTGGTAGTTGTATCTTTTCAACCGTAGCTCCGATTAGAGTGATTTTCGCGTCTGTGTGTTCGTAGCGAGACGTAGATTTGCTTTACAAACTTTTTGTCTTGATTTTATGTTTGGTGTACTATTCTAATTTAGATCTATTGTTTGCTTTGTGTATGATTGCATGGATGCTTGTGTGGTGCTTTATGATCATGTCCATTCGGTGAGCTTTACGTGATTGATCAAGGAGTTCTATTAAAGGTTTGGGCTAGAAGGAGGATATGAGTTTAAGGCATGTATAGCATGGGATCTTCCTTGTTGTCCTATACACCATTAATCATCTAATTCATACTGCATGTGTCTACCTTGATTACCACTAAGGATTTCCTAATACCTTGTACCTTGTTCCTTGGCACCTTTGTGTTATTGCATTGGGTAGTATGCTGCTAGTGCTCAACTACAACCATGTTCTTGTAACATAACTAATGGAATATGCAATAAACATTAAAAGATGCTTTTTAGCAATATGGAACAAGGGGGCTAGAGCATTGGGCTATTTTATGGTGCTTTAGATTCCTCTCCCTAAGGATTTATCTATAAGTGATCATCCGGGACTTACAATACAACTTTGAGGGCTACATTGCTCTGGCTTTAGCTCAGTATGAGGAATTTTTCTAGCTTGTTAGTGGTTACCTTTATGGTGCAAGAGGGGTATGTTTCAGGTTGGATATAGTGCGGCCTCTGTCCGTCAGTGTATAGGTTGCGCGTTATTGTGCCTATTGGAAGGGGAGCTCTACATTCGTAGGGCACAGAAACCTAGTGGCCCTAACTTGTTAGACGAACCTTTGAAAGGCTTCATAGTGAACCCTACCAACCTTCCTAGGTAGTGGGTCAAGAGGCTGATTACCTAGGGTGAAATGGTAAATCATGACTCACAGTGAAAGTGTACAACCTCTAAAGAGTGTAAAACTGGTATATCAGCCATGCTCATGGTCATGAGCGGCCTTGGAACATTTACATAATAGAAAATTAACACTGATGATACTGATGATAAAGATGCTCACTAATTATTACTATTTATGCTATCTATATTCATGTTTACCTAATCATGTGTTTACATGGGCTTGTGGATGAACTTATTGCTACTCAATTGCTAAAATCATGACTCATTAAAAGCTAATCGTAGTTAAACTAGTGTCACCCTTTTGAGCCTCATGAACCTCATGTTATATTTGTTGAGTACGACATGTACTTATGCTTGCTTTACTTTTCAATTATTTGGATAAAAATCCTGGATGGGTACCAGATTGCTAGAGTTTGGAGGAATTAGGCTTGTGATCAACCAGTCAGTTGTCCCTATGGAATTGGAGTCTTCCCTCAAAGATCAGAGTTGTCTTTCCGTTGTTTGCTATCTAAGGTTATATTCTTTATACTAAGTACGTTATATATTGAGCATTGTCTATTGATATTACCCTTATTTGTAGCTATATGTAAGATTCGACTTCCTGGGCTGACATATGGTGTGTATCTGGTTTTGTTCTTAAAATTGGGTGCGACAATTGCTTACCAAGTCATAGTATTGTTTTGCCTTCTTTTGTTTCATCCTACTTCTAAAAGGTTTATGTGGAGCTCGGGTAGGGATAAACATGATAGCATATTTGCAATGTATATGTTGTAAAGTCAAAACATGGATCTAAGGAGAAAAGTGTCATAATCCTAGATTGACATGTGCATGTGTGTGGAGCATGGTGATTAAACTCCTTAGCAAGTATGATCTCTCTCTCTAACTTATGATTATTTTGAGACATGGCTATCTCTTCTTTTTTTCTCACTTTTTTCAATGCATGAGCTTTCTTTTGCTCATTCATCTTTTTTCATTTTTTTCATTTTTTTGCATAGCCCATGTCTCTCTCTTCTTTTTTTGCAACAACTTTAGAGAGAGACCACACTATAAAACCTTGGAGTATTTATTTGGTGGAAATGAAAAGCATGTTTTTGCGTACTTCCAGTGTAGAAGCCGCATGTATAAGTGGCGTGTACGTGATCTTGATCTTGGGATCATGACAAAATTCTCAACAAGGGTCAACAAGGTTTGACCAAATTCAACAAAGGTACAAGTAGAATATGTAAAAGGTTTTAAACATGTAAGATCATCATATGGCTTTGGTAGGAATTTCTCACCATTGAGGAGTATGTGACACTATGGTTTTATGGCATTTTTATCAAAAGCAAGATCTCCAAGCACTTTGAATAGAAAAGGTAGGATTTCTAAGCCAAAACTATGTCACACTTCACAACAACTTAGTCAATATGAGTTTCCTATCAATATGTTTTCCCACAAGCATAAGTATATGTATATAGAACAAACTTCATGCAAGCTTCTATCTAAAAAATGTCATAAACATGTCACTTTTTTAAATTTTAATCCAAGTGTGGTTTTGGTTCATTTTAAATTGCATAAGAGCATGTCAAAGTATCACACATGTACCAAGAAGGGGAGAGGAGGTGTCAAACCAGCGTTTTGAAGTGAAGCGTCAGCAGTAGCGGCTGGTAGGTGGGCCCAAGGCCCCATGGTGGGATTAGCCGACCCCACCTGGAGGCACCTGGGCATCCTAGGTGTGTCTCCTCTCCTAGGGACGTCTTCCTATGTTTTCCATTCTCTATTTTGTCCTCTTTGGCCGACGTGCCTTTGGTGAGATTTTGGAAAACAAAACCTAGTACATTGTTCCCTCTATTATCCTCTACATATGTACCAAAACTAATCTCAATTGTCCACTTTTGGACCATCGGCTGATGGCCCTTTGGTGGCCAAACATGCTCAATTTTTGTGTGACAACATCTTTTCTAGTGTTCATCACTGCTCACTACTACAGATTGATATATCGTTGTCGTCACTTTCACTGCCGTAGCGATAGAAGCGACGGTATTATACTTCCACCGCCGGTTGGATCGATAGCGAGGACTCCTAAAGAAGGAACTGGTAGTTGAAACTTCTACCACCCATAGGTTAACAATAGATGCGGAAGTAGTATTTTCTTCGTCATATGAAAAGTCGAGTCGACTGGGATAGGCATTATGGCCGCCAACCCTACATGACCGTTTGGTGTACCGGCGGTAGTAAAATCAGCATGAGTTATTTACTCATTTGCCAACTCTCCACAACATAGTTGCATCACCATTACTCCTATGCCTCGTCTTCCCCGATGCATATTAACTCTATCTTCAAGGTTGGCCTATTTAAGCCTAAGTTGGATGTGCTTCTTGGCAATCCACACACTCCTTCCTCCTTAGATACAGATAGATACAGACAAAGCTCTTGAGCCAACCATCTATATTTTCTACATCGCCATGGCGCTCCTTCTCCAACTCCTCCAACAACAGCAGTGACATTGGGAGAAGGCCTTCATGATTGGGTACTACCGGCATATAGGCGCAGCGGGGGCTGCTCGATCTAGGTGCTAGTGGAAGTTTTGTGATTAAGAGGTTTGCTTATTTGGGCAAGCCAAAGGGGTACTCAATGCACTTTAGTATCCCTAGTTTACCATGCACATTTCTTGTACTGCCGATTCACCATCCCGATGCCTTAGCGATCCTCCTTCCTCTAGAGCAGCTCACTGAGATGGTGCTAGGATAAAGCACCTCACTAAGATGGTGCTGGGGTGGAAGTATTTGCCTTGGTCCCCGTTTGGTTTCTTTGGAACCGTTCCCAGCCAGACTAGTGCTTCACAAAATTGTATAACGTGGGAACTCTTCCGGGCATGGAATGGCCCATTTTGAAAGAAACAAATGGGCCTTGGTTTATTGCAAATTGGTTTGCTGTGTTTGCAAATTGTCATTATTGCAGCTCCTGTCGCCGTTTCATATGATGATTCAGTGTTAGTGTTAGATCGCAAAGTGCCATGGAATCAAATGGTCCACGTCGTCTTCCCTACTCCATCGCCCATGTGACTTGTGTGGGTGGCCGTGGATGTCATGGACTTTAACTATTGCCTTCCTCGCTCGTGTTGTATCATACGCTGTACCATTCATTAGGTCCAGTTTTAGATGAGGATGAAATATGGCAGGGAATTAAATGTGCCAAGAATCTAAACCATATCGTGTTCACCGTTCTATCGCTCATGACTCACGTGGGTGGCCATGGATGTCATGGACCTTGACTGTTGCCTTCCCCATGTATGTCTTGGGGTGGGGCCATTTAAGATAAGGTAAGGGAAGCCTCTCTAGCAAACTCCAATCCTTCTTCCTCCCTTTAGCATTAGAAAAACTAGAGAAAACACCTTGAGTTGCACGTAGTCTCCCATTGCCATGGCCTCGCTCCTGGACTTCTTCTTATCCTCATGTGATGTTTGCACCAACGTGAGACGCATTGTGCTAATGCCAACTTCTCATGAGGATAAGAGGATGACCACGAGCGTTTCTCATGAAGCTATTGTGAGCTGTGCCAAATGTTGGTACTTCCTAGCATCACTACTAGCCATGACACTAAGAAGTACACTTTGTATTTAATTGTGACTTAGAAAGAATATTTATATATGAGGAATTCTACAAGCACACAGATATACCATTGTAGCACTTCACCCAGGAGTATTCTAGATATCGTTATTTATATTTTACCATAGGGAGGAGCGGTGGCTAGAGATATTGATAAACATATACTTATGATGGAAAATTAACTAAACACTTACTCAAAGCATGGGAAGCCAAATATATATAAATGATAAGTGTAAGGCAATGATAATAATCCACAGATAGAATTAGACACTAATAAATGTAGTATAGCTAGACTAAGTAATAATACAAGAGAAAGATTCCCAAGTCATTACTATATACCAAGTCTTATGTACACCCAAGATATATGCTCTCATCTATAGCATAATTAACTCTTCATCTACACATAAGGGACATCCTTCACAACCGCGTCCTACTTGGTCTACAAACGGGAGGTGGACTACAAAGGACTCAACGAGACCGTCACCCTCGTGATCTACCACACGATCCAGAATAAGGGTGCATTCACAGGTAAACAACATATAAGTACCATGCTTACATAATGTTGACCACTTAACCCACTCAAGTATTGAGCTTAGCGCTTTGCCAACCTATGCATAAACTTAGTATTAACTATAACTATATCAAGCATACTACTCAAGTAAACTAAGAACATGATAGATAGAAATATAATATAGATTAAGAACAAAGTCACGAAATATAGAGGATACAATGGCTATACCAGCCTCTAGAATCCTGAGCAGTAGCCCAACTCTACTTGAATCTTACTAGCTAGAGTATACTAAAGCTTTGAGGAATTGGAGATCTATTCTAATCTTCTTGGGTTGATCTTCTTGAATAATTGTGGTAACTCTTGGTCTGCTTTTAGATGCTTGGAGGAGGAGGTATGGGGGGCTATTTATAGGGTGAACCAGGAGTATTGTGGGTCGATGAATCCATGGCAATGTCAAATCTGAGCCCTCGAATCAAACCGACCTTGAGCAATGGCGTAGATTGAATCTTTAAGGCGGTAGAGAACCAACATAACAAAGAGGGGCTGCCAAGTGGGCCCCATAGGCTGGTCAGCCTACAGGTGGGGCCGGCCGGCCCACCCTGCCACATGTCGGGTCGTGTCATGGTGCATTGTCTTCTAGATGCTTCTAGAGTCTTCCTAAGTCAGTTTCATCATGGATAAACATAATTTGATCTAACGATTAGGTACACCTTGCTTGTTTTCTGAATAGATCCTCCTAGAAACACAGATTCACCAAAACTTGTGGAATTTATTTGTTTAGACCCCTGGACCTAGTTGGTGATCCTATTCTTATATTTATATAAGCTATATTGATGGTTTATGATGAGTGTTAACTACCATCAACACCAAACAAACCCAGTGTTGTAGCACCCGGTTTTAAGAACAAAACTAGATACGCACCGTATGTGAGCCTAGAAAGTCAATTCTCACATATAGCTACAAATAAAGGTAATATCAATAGACAATGCTTAATATATAACGTACTTAGTATAAAGAATATAACCTTAGATAGCAAACATCAGAAAGACAACTCCGATCTTTGAGTGAAGACTCCAATTCCATAGGGACAACTAACTGGTTGATCACAAGCCTAATTCCTCCAAACTCAAGCAATCTGGTACCCATCCGGGATTTTCATCCAAATATTTGAAAAGTAAAGCAAGCGTAAGTACATGTCGACCTCAACAAATATAACATGGGGTTCATGAGGCTCAAAAGGCTGACACTGGTTTAACTATGGTTAGCTTTTAATTGTCACAATTTTAGCAAAGGAGTAGCAACAAGTTTATCCACAAGCCCACATAAACACATGATTAGATAAACATGAATAATGAATAGCATAAACTGTAATCATTAATGAGCATCTTTATCATTAGTATCATCTGTGTTCATTATCTATTCCATAAATGTTCTAAGGCTGCTCGTGACCATGAGCACGACTGATATATCAGTTTTACACTCTACATAAGTTGTACACTTTCACGGTGAGTCGTGATACCCATATGCCCGGGTTTGCAACTCCCAAAACACTTCCAAGTTGAGCAGGCAGGGGTCACTATAAAGCCTATCAAAGGTTCGTCTAACAAGTTAGGGCCGCTAGGTTTCTGTGGCCTACGAATGTAGGGCTCCTCTTCCGACAGGCATAATGACGCACAGCCTATATACTGATGGACAGAGGCCACACTATATCCAACCCAGAACACACCCCTCTTATGCCATAAAGGTAACCTCTAACAAGCTAGAAAAGATCCTCATACTGAGCTAAAGTAAGAGCCATGTAGCCCTCACAGCTGTACTATAAGTCCCGGATGATCACTTACTGATAAGTCCTTAGGGAGAGGAATCTAGAGCAACATAAAAACAACCCAATGCTCTAGCCCCCTTATTTCATGTTGCTAAAAAGCATCTTTTAAATGTTTATTACATATACCATTAGTCAAGTTACAAGATCATGGTTGTAGTTGAGCACTAGCATCATACTACCCAATGCAATACACCATAGGTAACAAGGCACAAGGTAACAAAACACTAGGAAATCCTTAGTGGTAGTCAAGGTAGACACATACAGTATGAATTAAATGATTTAAGGTGTATAGGACAACAAGGAAGATCCCATACTATACTTGCCTTAAACTTAGATCCTTCTTCAAATCCAAAACTTCAAAGATCTACTTCTTAATTCACCACGTATACCTCACCGACTGGTCAAGATCATAAAGCAGCACACAAGCATCCATGCAATCATACACGAAGCAAACAATAGATCTAAATTAGAATAGTACACCAAACATAAAATCAAGATGAAAAGTTTGTAAAACGAATCTACGTCTCGCTATGAACACACAGACGCGGAAAGCACTCTAATCGAAGCTACGGTTGAAAAGATACAACTTCCGAGAGATCTACTCATAAAACTATTAGCTTCATGTGTTTTAATTATATAAAAACATATATAAGATATCTTATAGATAATAGAAATTAAGTCAAATTTAAGTTTGAAATATAATACTAAAGTAAAATAAATCATATTTTATTTATAAAACCTGGTTGCATAATTATTATTCAAATTTGAGGTTAAACCATGAAATTCTAGTATTAGTGACATGATAAACATTGTCACTAACACGTAGATCTCGTTGTAATGAATCAAGCACAACTGGAATGGGTCAAAACGGATCTAAAACGCAAAAGATATGAAATAAACAAGATTTTCTTTATTAAAATAATAGATTAAATCTAAACTTGAATTTTAAAAGATGAAAACATATCTAACAGTAGTATGAACATGTAGATTATGAAATTACGAACCAAACACAATTTGAACGGGTCAAATTGGAGTTAAAATAGAGAAGTTGTGGCTAAAACAAAATCAGTGGCAAATCTGTAAATAAGTGAAAACATATTTTGGATCTAAACCGATGAAACTACGCTTTCCAAAGAAGAAGACGGAATCTATTAAATACGCAATGGACCGCGGGTTCTATTTTGAAGAAACCGAGGGGCTCTTTAGCAATATGGCGTGCGAAGGGGTATAATGAGATTTGGACCGTTAGATTAGAGAGGAACGACTCAGATTGGATCGGCGGGTGGGGAGGGGAGGGGGGAGAGAGAGAGCTGGCCACCGGCGACAAGGTTGGTGACGGCGGTGCCGTGGCCGACAAATGAAGCTCGGCGGAGAAACTCAGAACACGACCTACGGTGCATGATTTTCGATGGGGAAGTCACGGGGTGGAAGAGGAGGTTGAGGCGAGCTCACCTCGGGATACCTCGGCGGCGGAGAAGGAGCAAGGCGGTCGTTGTGCTTGGCTGGCGATGGCGGACGGCGGCGCTAGGTGGCGGCGTGGCTGCGGGTGCTCGGCGAAGGTGGCTGCGGCGCTGGAGGGCGGAGTAGGGAGGCGGCGCAAGGTGCGACTCAGCTTATATGGGGCCGGGCAGCATAGGGCGCAAGCTACCAAGGGGGAGGCATCAAGGAGCCGGACATGAACACCAGCGAAGGAGTCCGAGTTTGGCATGGCGGGGAAGGAGCGTCTGACATGGGGGTCAGGCACGTCAGCGGAAGGAGGCGGGGAGAAAGGAAACAACGGCGTCGCCCTGGTTGGGCCGGCTGGCTGCTGAGCTAGGCTACAAAGCGGCGTGGAAGGGAGCAGGCGCAAGTGGGCCAGCGGGAGGAAACAGGCCACAGCCACGCAGGATGAGAACGGCCCGTGAGCGAGGTAGGCCATCTAGGCCGAAAGCAGAGGAAAGGGAAAGAGGGTTTTCTCTTTTCTTTTCTTTTCCAAATTCTTTTCTAATTTGTTTTAAAAACCAAATTCAAATGTAAACCAAATCAAATTCAAATATGTTTCCAAATATACATTTTCAACTTAACTAAAAGTGAGAAATTTTAGTAAGTTCTCAAAAAATAAATTTTACAACCTTTTAAATTCTTTTATTTTCAAATTTTCTTTTACTTCAAAGCTATTCCTAATTTTTTTTCCAAAAGCATTTTGAATGTTTCCAATTTGAATCAAACCCATTCAACCAAATAAATCAAATGCAAGGGCATGTATGCAGAAACATGTTGCTAAACCTTAGGATAAAATTTTAATTAAATGAAAAATTTTATCTTCCTATATTTTATGAGCACAAAATTCAGAATTAAATAATTTTATATCTATTTTCTAAAGAGGCAAATTTTAGGATGTTACAAGCGTTTTCATGGATCTAACAGAAAAGACGCACATGTCAGCGGTAAAGCTTAATCTTAAAAAATCATTTTTCATACGACCTCCAATTAAGATGATTCTTGTAGGAAAATTATAGCCCTCGATGAGATATATTACTTTCTAGTTTTGAGTTTTTGTGATTCTAGGTCATTAAGATAATAAAATAATAATATAAACTTTCAGCAACATATTAATTGCGTACCAATTTTGTTGTCTTAGAAAAATCATATCTTTTTATTATTTGGTGTCATATAAAAATATTTTGTATATAAAAAATATAGTGCTTGATGAGATCTACAACTTTCTAGTTTTGAATTTTTCATTAAAGATCGCTAAGATGATAAAAAAATATTATAAAGTTTCTAGATATGGCTAGTATTTCTAGCCACCTATAAGAGTGCCCTATGTTTCACCGTTCGTCTCTAAAAATATAAGACATTTGTATGGGTGGCCAGAAACATCAGCCCCTTCTAGAATCAATTTTTAGAGGGTCGGTCATAGTGACCCGTATCTAAAAATAAGTGTATAAGTTCATAATTTTTTTAAGTGTAGCTAGACGAACACAAACTTTATATCAAAGTTGTATATCTCAAAGAGGCTACAACTTTGTAGTTGGTGATGTTTCCACTTGAAATTGTTTATGGTCCCAAAGTCACGTTTTAATCTTTGAAATTTAAATTATAGATTTTTTCAAATGATCTCATATGAACATACGTCCTTTAGCAAAGTTGTAAAGCTAGATAAGATGTTTAATTTTTTTCATTTAAAATCATTTATGGGTCTAAATATTTAATATAAAATAGTATCATTTAATTGTCCATAAGTGATTGTGTGCTAGAGTGGTAGTGGAGGCCGGCTATGCTAGACGTGAGGTTCTAAATTCGATTTTGAGGAATTGCACACATTCGTGTGGCTTGAAACTTAGGACTTGTGGTCGTGGCTGTTGTGGCTTCACTAGTGGGTTTTGTTCTCTAGGGATAAAAATTTTGCACATCTACACGTAGTGTTTGGGTAAAGTTTTTAGAAAATAGAACAGATCTAACAGCTAATGATTTAGAATATACTGAATCAATGATCAGACCTGCTTTCTGATTTTGGTGAGTTTTTATGATGTGAGTGAAATGCACCATAGGTCCCTAAAGTTGTCTACAAGTTCCATATAGGTCTCCAAAGTCTCAAAATACATTTTTTGCATTGGGACCATGAAGTTAGTTCGGGTCTCATCTACGTCCAAACCGGTGTTTTCTCGACCCATTTGCTGACGTGGCATGTTGACTTAGGGCTTCCATGGACCTGACAGATGGGACCCACATATGAGCGACAAGACTTAATTTTAAAAAAAAATTATCTTTTCCATGCGATATTGGATGAAGATGATACTTATATGAAATTGTAGTAGTAGATTAGATCTACAACTTTCTAGTTCCGAGTTTTTTTTATTTAAGATCATTTAGATGGTAAAAAAAATAATATAATGCCTGTCATTTAGAAAAATCATATCCTTGTTATACGGTGTCGGATTAGGACTCTTGCTTTGTATACGAAAATTGAAATCTAGATCAGATCTACAAATTTGTAGTTTTAATTTTTTTTCATTTGAGGTCACTAAAATGGTAAAAGAATAATATAGTTTTAGATGCATATTAATCACGTAATAGGGATTGTCATCTTAGAAAAATCATATCTCTCATGTATGGTGTCGAATAAAGATACTTTATATATGAAAGTTATAGTGCTCTATGAGCTCTACAAATTTATAGTTTAGAATTTTGTTATTCATTATAATTAAAATTGTCAAAAAATATAAAGTTCCAACAACATATTAATAGCGTACCAAAACTTTGAATTTTTAGATCTCATCGAGACCTACAATTTTCGTATACAAAATATTCTTATTTGACACCATGCAAGAAAGATAAGAGTTTTCTAGGACGACAAGCTTGGTACACGATTAATATGCTGCTGAAACTTTATATTATTATTTTTACCATCTTAACGATCTCAAATAAAAAAACTCAAAACTAAAAAATTGTAGATCTCATTGAGTGCTACAATTTTCATATAAAAGTCATCTTCATCTAAGCGCTGTCTTGTGGAAAAGATATGTTTTTTTTAAATTGAGCCTTGTCACTGACTCGTGGCCCCATCTGTTAGGTCCATGTAAGTGTTGAGTTAGCGTGCCGCATCAGCCAACGGATTGGGTAAACGACCGTTTGGATCTATATGAGACTCGAACTAATTTCAGGGACAAAAATGTATTTTGAGACTTTAGGGGCCTATAGGACACCTGCAAACAAGTATTAGGGACATGTGGTGCATTCTACTCTTTATGATTTATCTTTGTTTTAACGTGTCTTAAAGGATTAATATAACGCTTTGTTGGGGAACTTCAATTAATACAAGATAGCTAAAGTAGTGGAACCAGGGGCGGCTTAATTTCCCTAGGAGAGAAACACGCAAAATTGCAAATTGAAAAGCTCCGTTAGTTCGTCCCCAGCTGGCCAGCTTATCTATCTAGCTAGCCCAAGCCTTACTGTAGGGCACGTGGTGCTCATACTGTCGTGGTACTTTCGATCGATTGGCATGGCTTCGGCCATAGGGAGAAGCTAGCGACAGTGAACAGACGATGGAGAACGAGCTAGAACTAGAATCTACGGTGTAGTGTCGTCAGTCGTCACTGCAGGTGCAGTGCTAATAAATCAGCAATCTCGACGCATGACAGAGCGCAGGGGCCCGACCTGTTCGATCACGTACGTACGGCAAACAGCACACGGATCTTGCGTTGTCCACAAGCGTTTGAAAGAGTGGCGACTGACGACTCCAAAGAGTCCAAGCTAATTAGGCCACCACGCCACATCGACGACGACGATCGGTGGTTCGGTATGGATCGTCGCCTTTCACGCAGAATTGAATCCCCGTCTCCGTCGTCCTGTCGTCCCTCGCCGTGACTGACTAGCTTCTTCTTCTCACGTCTGCACTGGTGCCAAAAGTTTCCAAGAGCGGGCGCGCGGGCGCGACGAGAGGGAGAGTGTGTGGTTGGATCGTTATCCAATGGCGTCTGTGTCAGGTCGAGTGATCAACGATGACCTTGGACCTACTCTTTGCTAGCAACGGCGGGCGGGCGGGCCATATGCATCTATGTCTATCCACGGCAACGTCGCCTACGTAACGCGGCGGGGCCCGCGCGGCGACTAGCCGGCACGGCCTGGTACGGGGAGAAGCTAGCTGCTGATGGATCGCGGTGCGCGTGGTCCCCGCGTCAACGTCGTACGTCGACGTCGCCCGCCGAGTACCGCCGTGCCACGCCTAGCTACATATACACGCGACGCACGGTGGTGCTCGCTGCCCGACCGGCGCGGGCCCCGTCCCGATCAACGGCGACCCATCTGCTGGCCCATCGTCCGGCCGCACGCGCGAGCGTCTTGGAGACGAAAGTCTCACGGAGACCTCAAGTTCTGCCGATTGATTAGTTCCGCGCGCGCGCCATCCTCGCCTCCGCTTGACTTGTTGCCCGTGTCTGCCGGCATCTCAAAGGTAGGTGGTATTGCGATATGGTCTCTTGTTCGTTTGAGCCCATACGTCACGACCGCACGAACGCTGGCTAGACTAACAATATAGGCTAGAGGTTCGGTAGCTCTAGTTTTGACGAGATTCCATATATGAACAGTGCTTGCGCACGGTTCAACACGTGACCTTAGTATTGAGCGGCGACGTTAGTACTGCTAGCTAGGCATCCGCAACGCCGGTGCTGATCCGTAGACGGACACGATCTAGACGCCTAACTACTGGTAGGATGAATATGACGTTTTTTTTTTCGAAAACTGCCAACTAATCACTACCCCAGATTTGAACATCACTGTCGGTTCAAAAACCCCTTTCACTGCCGGATTTTGAATTGACAGTGGCATACAGGCAGCGATGGAGGATTGATATCACTGTTGGTTCTTAAAAACCGACACTGACTTACAGGAAACAGTGTCAGTTTTTGGCTTCACCCGACAATGTCTAGTTGAACAATACTGCCAGTTTGTAGTCCCAACCGATAGTGATGGTTGCTTCAATAGTGTCGGTTCTTGGCTCAAACCAACAGTGTTGAGCAAGCCTACACTGTCGGTTCATAGCTCAAGCCGGCAGTGTTGAGCTAGCCAACACTATCGGTTGATGGCTCAAGCCGGCAGTGTTGAGCAAGATAACACTGTCGGTTCATGGCTCAAACCGGCAGTGTTTTGCAAGATAATACTGTCGGTTTATTGATAACCGGCAGTGTTTTGTAGGACAACACTGTCGGTTCGTTGCTAACCGGCAGTGATGGCCCATTCGTATTTTATTGTTTTATAATTGATTTTAATTTATATTTTTTGTAGAATCGGGTTTCACTTTATATACGCTACGTAGACGATAGGTCCATCAATATTAAACATTACAAAGGTTACGGTTACAGTTCAAATATTCTTATCTAGATCTCGATCCCTCAAAATAAAAAAGAAATGTTCTCAGACTTCACAGATTGTGCAATGCTTATCAGACTTCTTACAATAATCTGGCGAGCCGCTCTAGGCCATACTGGTCCTTGTACGTCACGGATTGTGCAATGGAAAATACTCCATCTTTTTCCAATACCTCGGCTAAGATGAATTTTGCGAGCTCCGATTGCAGTGCGACGATCTCCATGTCTAACAACCTTTGGTGGTTATATTTCTTGAGCTGTCATTCAAAAAAGATGATATCCAAAGAGGAACAGTAAATCATTTTATTGAATTATTAACAGACATAAATGAAATAGGGATTATACACACCAACTTATCAGCTTGTTCCGATTTCCCGCCGATGTAGTGAAGCATTACCCACATTACATAAAACCCATATTCAATATTTCTCGCCGGCCGTGACAGGTACTTCTCCTACATTTCGACAACCTTGAATGGGACTGGCGTCCCATCGATATGTCTTCTTCGGACACAGATCAACATTAAAGGGAGAAACATTAGAAAGCGGTATGTGTGATTAGAAAATAATATGTTATTAGGATCGCTTACTAATTCAGCACTGCCACCAGTGCATTCAGATGATAAAATGGTTTTTTCTTCGAGTCCCACACCTCGATTAGATTTTTGGCAAGATTGACACAAATGAAGATGAAATAGTTGCTATAATCACATAATCCTAATTATCGAATAATCTTAACAAAAAAGAAATATAAAATTAAAAGCCGAGAACACATACTCGCAGTCGTAGGCTAGAAGTATGTGGGGTTTCTTCTCCATCGTGAATTTGTCGAAAACAGCAATCAATTTCTGTTTCAGGTCTTCCATGTCACATCCATAGAGGCCTAGACATGTCCTCTTATTGACTCGCAAGGGGTTTAAGAAGTCTATGTAATCCCATTTGCTTTTTAGAATACAAAATTTTGCTATACACCTACATAAAATAATGGAAAGTGCTCAAAAGTTAACAATTTGTCTCGAGAGAGTAGTTAATTGTAATATCGTGCGTGTAGGGTACTTACATAGTCCACAGCGTCAACATTTGAACATCGAGAGAGCGTTTCTGGTATAGCTGGAACAAGCACTCCCACTCGACATCGAACTTCTCTTCTTCAGGATAATGAAAAACATATGGCGAATGGATAATAACCTCAAAATCAAAGTCGCCCGTCTCTGTTGCTTGAGCCATATAATATTCATGCAACTAACGCATATATGTTGTCAAAATTTTATACTCATCATCGGGAACCAAAAGATTGCCCCTTTCATACTTCATTGTCGGTGTTCCCGTCCCTTGTACATCATAATAGATGTTCGTGGCCTCTTCCATGGTTAATCCTAGGTTGTCTTCGATGTACTTCTGTATGTTTCTTAAATCTTTATTGTGTATTTCTTCGTCTCTTGTTGTATCATATTTATTCTGTGTTTGCCTTTCGAATTCGGACTTCAACAAATACGAAGGCAGTGAGGCACAGAGATTGAAGAAACTAACACAATCTTCCTTCAAGATGTGTGCTGTAAATTTTTCTTTCATCAAGGTCGTAATGCTGCCACTGAACGGCCTTTTTCTTTTCTATTGGTCCACTTTGGGAGCATTAGTGACTGAATCCAAGGACCTTTTATGCGACTGCAAGGATGTAGTTGATCTTGTTTTGGGCTGAGGTGGAGGAGGAGGATGATGACGAGAATTCTGTTTTCCTGGCGCTGATGAAGATGGAGGAGGAGGGGGAGGAAGAGGAGGAGGAGTCTCTTTTCTCGGGGCAAATGAAGATGAAGTCAGATGAGGAGGAATAGAAGGAGACCTTTGTCTTCTCGAGGGTGATGGCTTCGGATGAGGAGGGGAATGATCTCTGTTGGGAGATGGTGAGTGATCATCACGGGTGGGCGAAGACTTGCAGTCGTCCTTATCATCAGAGGACAATTGATGATCAAGCTTAATGAAGTGCTTGCGCCAGGCCACTTGAGAGCCCTTGTTTTGACCAAGTTTCGCCCTGTCTTTCGCTACGAGGTACTCAATGGGTATCTTGTTAAACTTCTTATCAAGTATTTTGTCAATGGTGACACGAGCGTACCCCTATGGAATTGGGCGACCATTAATTGTCCCGTCTACCATAGGCCAGGCCTAGCCCAGCGCCACCTTGTCCTTTGTCCATTCCTGATGGATGTACAACCTGACATTGATGGATTTAGTTAGTGATGTCGTCCACCGAATGAGGCACATTCGCCTCTTCTTCATAGAGCGGGGTTGATCCGCAGCTGCTGCGACCCCTAAACTGTGGGCTAAAGGCAGTAGGAGTAGCGTTTTGTGGTACTCCGGACCCCTTGGACAACAAAATTTACTTGACTCACGCTTCAACAGTCGCCTCAATCCATGCTTCCATTCTGTCTTCCATCTCTTTTAGTCGCCTCAAATACTCTGCCTCCTATTCCGCTCTATCCCTTGAGCAACTCCGGTAAGTGTTAGATTCTTGGGGGAATGCTAGTTTCCAAGGAACAACACCGGTTCCTCTAGTGCGACCAGGGTGCTCCTTGGTTTTGAGTGCTTGGGTGAGCACGTCTTTCTCCCTATTAGAAGTGCGAGTCCTTTGCCTCACCTCCTCAACTACCTAGGAGATCCTCTGGATGAGTTCGCTCATTGGTTCATTTGTGGAGCTAAAGCTCCTATCCTCGGTGTGCCTTACATTCCTCCCCATATAGTATAATACCGATCTAGGCTCCTAATCGGCTGTCTCAACCTGAATGCCTTCCTCAGCAAGGTGATCCATCTTTTGAAGTTCCGCTTCAAATTTTGGCATCTTTTTGGCGTAGCCACGAGAGCCGAGATGATGAGGATTCATCGCTTTCTACGAGTTCTCCTTATTCTTCCTGCTTAGTGCTAAGTACTCCTCGGATAACTTGTATTCCTTGAAATGCTGCCAGAAGTCCTTCTGCTTGCTAAACTATCCACCATCGAAATCTGGCTCTTTATTTTGGAGGACAAAATTCTTGTACAATGTCCCCTTGAAATTCTTGAAGCATGTCCCCTTGATTTCTTTTGCTTTTTTCTTGACTAACTCCCTATCATACTCGGTTAGAAAAGTGAAATACTCTGGGAGCTTGACATCCCATATGTAATCCTTCTCACTTTCGGGAACCCTCCACGGGTCATCATCTTTCCCAATCCACTTTCTGTACCTAATCGGGATGAAGTCCCTAACAAGTAACCCGAGGATAGTCTTGTATTTGGTCAAAGCTATAGGCGGTGAGAGTGGATCCCTGAATTCATCGAACTCAGTAATGTGCCAGTGTGTATTCCTACCAATAGGAATCTTTGACACGCCTCGCTTGGATTTGGCCTTCCTGCTACCCAAACCCTCTGGCTCCTCGACCGGCGGAGGCTCCTGCTAGAGACACCAAGTAAGCTATGACCCTCTTAATTGATTAGCGTGTGTGGCTACATAGTCACATGATACCAAAGTTACCTGGCCATCTTGGTCATTTTGACCTAGATCGAGTAGGCCGTACGGGGTCCATGGCTGCTCGTTCTCATCGACATGATTGACACCATCACCATTTGTCGGATCATGCGGCTCTCCCATGCCAGCGATATCAGCTGCTTCTTGTTGCCGATCTGTTCTTCAGCGATGGGATAACTGGCAACGATGAGTCATGGCTGTGACATGATCATGGTTAGTTTTGGCCGTGGACAACTACTAATAGCATATGTTCATATATATATATATATAATATGTTTAACGCAAAGTCTAATAATAAGTCCACATACAACAAAGTCAAATAATAGCATATGTTCACCTAGAATAAATTCATTGTTTGATTGACCACATACAACAAACTCCACCTACTGTTCTATGAAACTGAGCCTACATCAACTTCCAAATAAGAAAGCGATGATCATAGCCATAAATAAAAGAATGACATCTTTCCAAGACCAAGGAGCATTTCTCCTAATCTTCACATCTCCGGCGGGTGGCTTCTCTTTGATCTCCAGTGCCAGCGGATGGCCATGGTTTATATTCATTGGACCATAGTAGGCCGGTTGCCCATGGTTTGCAAGGTAGGCCAGATGACTATAGTAGGCCCTCAACGCTTTAGCTTCTGTGTTGTATTTTTTGTGCAAATTATCAGGGTAGCGATTGACTTGAGCATAGCAATCTTCCCAGGTTTGATAAATCCCAGGCATGTGACCAACATGCACTGCATACCATGCCATGGTTGCCTATACATTTAAGTAAATTAGGTTATCATTCAAACATGATGTATTCTTATACAATTTAATATATTTACGAAGAACACACAACCATTACATAGATAGGAGTGTTTGGAAAACACTATTCATGTGCCTTAGTAATAGTTGTTAGATGTAGGAAAGATATAAAGAATATTTTTTATTCATTAAAAACCAAATGATGATTTAGATAGCCAATTTAAGACTTTTGGATATACTCCTAAGATGTCTCAGAGTCTTCAGTCTCCCTATAAATCCACCAACCATCGGCGCGAGGTTCTTTCACAAGTATCAGTGCAGGTAAGCATATTTCCAAATTAGTGATACTTTGATCTGAAACTTACATGGTTGGTAGGGGCAAATATGCATCTCATACTATCCCAGGAAAGTGACATGCAAAAACTCGTAATAAGATAGGATTGTTGGAAAATATTCCCAGTTAATGCACAAGGCTACATAACTATGTATTACTTGTAATCTTGCATAAGTTAATAATTATGCATTTTTATGCTGATAGCATGGAGAATTCCATGACAAGTTTGGACATATATTAGTTCTATAGGTCTAAAGTATATATACTCCATCCTCACATCCAAAAATATTGAGCATTGGTGGCACAGTTCCAAAAACATTGAGTATCCGCCTGATGGGAGCGCAGTTGCAATTGCAAGCTACAAGGTGAGGCCAGCCATTGGTTTCACATATGTATCCAGCCAAGCTCCAATGATGCACAAGATGGTTTCATAGAGAAAACGTAAGTTTGTTTCACAGAGAAAATGCAAGTACTCTGAAAACAAACTACCATTAACGTTCAGAGAGCAATTTCTGTCAAGTATTACGAGTCCCTGCTATGTTTATCCTGGTAACCAAAAATAAAATTATGCTTTTATTCTTATCAATATACTAATGAATAGAGCTGAGCAACGTGCTACTAAGTAACAATGTACTACTTACTAGCAATGCGTCTAGAAACACAAAGAAACAGACAGCACACATTGTGTGGCAAACCTATGTTCTAGCATTCACAGCTGCATGATCAAATTGTATGACAACACACACTGCATGATCAAACTTATTCAAGTAAGCAACTGTGGGACATTTCATTAGACACGTAGCAGGCAGTGAGCCACGCACTCACTGTGGGGGTGGGAAAGCAGCTGTCCGCGCGCTCCTGAAGGCCTCGGTGGTGGAACGGATGGCGCGGTGCTCGTGCTTGGCACGGACGGCGCGGTGCTCCGACTTGGGGCGGTGGATGGCGTGGGGTGGTGCTCTGGCGTGGGGCGGTGGACGGCGTGGGGCAGTGCTCTAGTGCGGGGTGGTGCTCCGGCGACGCAGGGGGAGGGGTTGGCGCGGGGTTGAAATGAATTGGGATAATTTTAACCTGTGCCACTTTTATAGCAGTAGCTCATCACTGCCAGTTCTGCTTGTAAACCAACAGTGATGGGGCACATCACTGCTGGGTCACTCTCTAAACTGGCAGTGATGTGCTGTAGCAGTTATGTGTTAAGTTAGGTGTTAAGTAGGATAAGTTTCCGTTTTCTTTCGAACTCCTCCTACTAGCGCAACGGTTAAGACCCCTCAACTTAGCTCCCGAGACCCGTGTTCGAGTCCCAGGAGGCCCAATTTTTTTTGTTCTATTTTATAAATTATTAATTTATTTTGGGAAATAGCTCATCACTGTCGGTTTTGCTTGCAAATCGACAGTGATGGGGTACATCACTGCCGGGTCATTCCCCAAACCGACAGTGATGTTGTGTAGCGGTTAGGTGTTAACTTAGGTGTTAAGTAGGATAAGTTTTCGTTTTCTTTCGAACTCCTCCTACTGGCGCAACGGTTAAGACCCCTCAACTTAGCCCCCGAGACCCGTGTTCGAGTCCCAGAAGGCCCAATTTTTTTTGTTCTATTTTATAATTTTTTTAAGCGGCCTAAAGGTCAAAAGGAAAAAGTAAATAACCTATGGCACACATCCTATACTAGCGTAGCGGTTAAGTCTCTGAACCCTGTAGCCCGAGACCCGCGCTCGAACCCGAGGACTGGCATAACTTTTTTAATTTTTTATATATCACTGCTGGTTTTCAAAAATAAACCGACAGTAATAACTAGTATCACTGTCGGTTTATTCTCATCAATGTCGGTTTTTTGAAACCGACACTGATGTTTATATATATTAAAAAATTTCTTTTATATACTGAATGAATAAAAGCATATGTATTCTTATGTCGAAATGGCTTGAAATTTTTTTGGCAAGCTTGTACACCCAAATTAAGACCCCACACAGGATCTTAGGTTTTTCTGATTAGTTTTTTTATTTATTATATTTTTCTGTGTGGTGAATGAGATAAAAGAGGGTGAATTTCATCTTGGACCTAATAGATTTTTTCATCCACCTCCACAAAATTCTTATCGCTAGGGCACATTAGAGACTGTGTAAAAGTTTGGCACCATTCTAGATACTTTTGTGGGTAGACTCAGTTCAACCTATAATTAATTAGTGTCATCGTGCGGAAATTCAATTAAACCTCAGAAAGTAGCAAACCATCTCCGAGAAATCTCAAACTTGGTGTTTCCTTCACACATGGCACGTGCAACCCTAAGAAAAAGTTTGAGACGAATACGACACCGGAATGCCTATGAACCACAGAAACCTTGATAACCTATGTGTATAGTCATAGTTCGATGAAAGGGCACGTGTACCTCTGTGAAAGCATGTATACTCCGCCTATGTCAAAATGGCTTAAATTTTTTTTGACAAGTATGTGCACCTAAATTAAGACCCCACACAGGACCTGAGGTTTTTCTAATTTTTTTATTTATTATATTTTTCTCTATGCCAAATGAGACAAACGAGGGTGAATTTCATCTTGGACCCAATAGATTTTTTCATCCACCTCCACAAAATTCTTATCCCTAGGGCACATTAGAGCTTGTGTAAAAGTTTGGCACCATTCTGGATCTTTTCGTGGGTAGACTCAGTTCAACCTATAATTAAACGGTGTCATTGCATGGAAATTCAATTAAACCTCAGAAAGTAGCAAACCATCTCTGAAAATCCCAAACTTGGTGTTTCCTTCACACGTGGCACATGCAAGCCTAAGAATAATTTTGAGACAAATATGACACCGGAATGTATATTTCTAGTTGCCCAACAAATGTTACACGAATTTCATGCATGACAATAATTAAACACATAAAGCCGTACATATTAAAATTAGAACCCAATTAAACTACGACCTTGAAAACCTAGCTAAATAAACATTCATTACTATCGGAATCACTACCGGGATCGATCGGGCCACGCACACTAACATGCCTCTGTAGCCATATATGGTAATTGATGTCACGGATTATGTATCCGCTTGTATCGATGAAGTCCAATACCCATATGAGTGCACTCTCTCGTGCCTCACAATACTGAAAGAATGGTCGGCCATAGATGTAACCTACTGAATGACCATTGTTGCTGTTAGTAATCCTTATGTAGTACTGGCGTCCTTCTATAGTGAGCTGACCGAGGTTTTGCAGAAGTCCTAATCGTACCCGAGTTGCTTCATAGCTTGGTCTAGAACGGCCCACAAGCCACATGCAGCATAGGTAAGGTCCTGGAGCGCAATCTGCATGTGGAGAAAAGGAAAAAAATAGAGAATGTTATTACAATAATAAACAACAAATAACCACGACTCAGGTATAAGTGACCATTTCACCACATCCGCATAGTTGTAGCTCACAAACCATTCGCTTGCTTGCGGGATGGGGATATCATCAGCATTCAGAGCAAGTGTGTTGAAGTGCGAGAAATCAGGCACATCATAGCAAATACGTTGAAGTGTCTCCAAATAGATGCGCATGACACTTAATTGGGTGCTTATCACGTTTGGGCTCTGTATTCCCGTCCTATGGATATGGTTCAGATGATTTGAACCCCTCACAGGGATGGAAAAACTGAGTTTACATGTCCATAGCCGACCACTTGCATTAGATGTCGTGTTCTTGATGATGTCCAAGATAAAGAACTAGCTAAGTGCTGTTCGCAACCAATCTATTGGGGATATAGTCTACGATATATATGCATGCAACAATGATATTAAACTAATTACACTTATCTGCTAGCATCTAAAAACAAAAGATGTTGGAAAATATTTCATACAATAGCTGGAACAGAGAACCGTGGAATGGCCACATTAGGAGCGAATGGCTCATCACCAGGGTGGAAACCTGGTTCTTGTGCTGGGGGAGGTCCATTGTTCATACCACCTGATTGATAAAATGCAAAAAAATATGAACATAAAATATATGCACAAAAAATTCTTCTAAGTAAAATATGGCAACATAATTAAATATAGATCGAATGCAAGGAATAAGAATATATATAAATATAGAATGCAAAGAAACATGAATACAAATATAGATCAAATGAATATAAATAGAATATTAGAGAAGACAACATATCAATACCATTGAAAAATGCAGGAGCCATGACCAAATCACGTAGAGAGAGAGTGGATGTCTTGAGAAGTGAGAGTGAAACGTGAGAAATGAGACTGAGAGAGTTCGTGGGTGGGTGGGATAGATGTATATGGCCGGCAGTTTGTTTTATATAGGGGGCATGGACATCACTGCCGGTTTGTTGTGAGAGAAAAACATTGTATCATGGCTGATAAGGCCTAGCTGAAACCAACATGCATGGAGAGGCTAGCTCCTGGCCGAGGGCCATTTTATAGGGGCTAGCAGTCGTGGTATATTTTTATTTCTGAACTAAAGTTATCGGGGTAGGTGGAAGCAGTGTTCCAACTATTGTGGTCATGAGAGCACTGTTGGCATGTGAGGAGCATCTACACATCTCTGTCGGTTTTAGTTTAAAAACTGACAGTGAATTGGGCCTTCTGTGTCGGTTTGAGCAACCAACTGTGATAGAAGCTATCACTACCGGTTTTAAAACCAAAACCGGCAGTGAAGGGCCCTGCCGCCATCTTTTAGTAAAAAAAATATAAAAAAGTTCGGCTCGCCTGAGATTCGAGCATGGGTCGTAGGGTCGAGAGTGCGCGACCTTAACTGCTAAGTTAGGATAGGGAGTTCGGTTCGAATGGTTTTATTTTTTTCTTTTATCCCATCGTAATGCACTACTAAATAATAAATGCAAAATAAAAAATGTTTGGCCCATCTGGAATTCGAGCGCGGGTCTCAGAGTATAGAGTGCGCGGCCTTAACCGCTAAGCTAGGATAGGGAGTTCGCTTAGTTTGCTTTTCTTTATTTATTTATTAATAGAAATAATGCAGTTAGTTTATATTCTAAAATAACACAAAAATTTGTGTCTTTATTATTTAATTCTATGATAATTAATTAATGGTCTATAATTATCAAATAATAGTGTTTGTGAACATCATCTTAATAATTGATTACATAGTCAATAATTAAATTGTAGAGATGCGTACAAAATATAAATTAAATATTCAGTGCGAATTACTGATACAACGTCTACATAATGATTACATAGTTAACAATAATCTAACTATGGTGCATCAACAATGAGGGCCTTATTGTGATCAATTCGTACGTAAGCAGGTTCGTCACCCTCTTGAAGGATAGGTAGGGGTACGTTCGCTCCGAATGAAGGCATTTCCTGATAGCCCCTGTAGTCTTCTTCATCCATCACTCCATCGACACCGACAATCTTCCTTTTCTCTTCTAGGACTACTTTTAGCCTTCTTTTTGTCTTGTTGTCCCTTGCATAGAAGACTTGCATAACATCTCTTGCAAGGATGAAGGGGTCGTCTTTGTATGCGGTCTTAGTGAAATCAACGGTAGTGAACCCTTTGCTGTCAGTGTTGATTTCCTCGAGCCGGACCACTAGCAGCGAAAAAGAGTTGCCTTCATTGGATCATAGGCTAGCTCCCATATCTGCTCTATGAAACCATAGTATGTCGCCTGCACATTGCTGTTTTCGTCGTGAGCATCAAAACGTACACCACAATTTTGGTATGTGCTGTTTCCATCTTGCTTTTTTGTGTAAAATATGAATTCATTGATCTCATACTCTTGGTACTTAAGATATGTACTCCAAGGCCCCTTGGCTAAGGCATCCAGTTGATTACCTAACTTTATTCGAAGCAAGCGACGTCGCAACCAGCTGACAAATTTCTCCCTATGTTTTCTATCCAGCCAAGCCTATGACCTGCTCGGATACAGAGTTTACAGCGATTGCCTGTGCTCATCAATGTATGGCATCACACCCTTAGCTTGCTGGAGAACAGTGAACTATGCCTGTCTAAAATAAATAGGGTCATCTACCATAACAGATTTCTCCCCGATCGTTCCTTTTCCACGTAGTCTTCCCTCGTGATGAGATTCTGAAACTCCGACCCTTTTGATGTCCAGATAATATGTGCAGAACTCAATGGACTCCTCCATTGACCATCCTTCAACCATGCCCCCTTCTAGCCTGAATCTGTTCCTAACATACCTCTTGAAAACTTTCATCAATCTTTTGAAAGGGAACATCTGATGCAGGTACATTGGGCCAAAGGCTCTAATTTGGTCAACAAGATGAATGAGCAGATGCAATGAGATATCAAAGTAAGTCGGCGGTAAATGCATCTCAAGTCTAACGAGAGTTTTGGCTATGTCTCGCTACAGCTGCTCTAGTGTGGACACATCAATAACCTTTTTTGAGATCGCGTTGAAGAACGAGCAAAACATTATGATTGGGACGCGGACCTTTGGGGGAGGATACCACGCAGGGTAGTAGGGAACAGCTGAGTCATAATGACATGACATTCATGGGCCTTCATAGGGCCATAGTTGAACTTGAGTTCTCTCATGTTCACTAGCCTCTTTGGGTTCGCATAGTAGCTCGTCGGGACTTTGAGTTCATTGAAGAAAGAAATAAGTGCATGCTTTTCTTCCTTCTTCAATGTCCATGGCGCAATCAAAAGTTCAAACTGACCATTCTCTAGCTCCACGGGATGCAGCTCCTTCCTGATTCCCAAGTGTTGCTTGTCTAGGCGTGTGGCTAGTGAATCCTTCGATGTCCCCCCAGTGTCCATCAAGGTGTTAAGAGTGTTAGCGCACACGTTTTTAGTGATGTGCATGGGATCAAGACAGTGGCATACACTTAGAAATGGCCAGTAAGGTAGTTTCTAGAAAACCAATTTTTTCTTCCAAACGCTCCCATCAGGCGCTGCTACTGCATTGTCCCCCTTCCCAAGGACAACCTCTAGTTTGTTGAGTTCTCGAAGTATCGTAGGCCCATCTCGATATTTTGGAGCTAAGCGTTTCTCAACAGTACCGTTGAAATCTTTTCTGTTCCTGCGATAAGGGTGATCCTTAGGTAGGAACCTACGGTGTCCCATATAAACTATCTTTGATTTATTTGGCAGATTTACCGCATCGATGTCGTCCAAACACTCGACACATCCAATATAGCCTTTTGTCTTCTCTCTAGACAATGAACCTCGACTTGGCAGGTCGGTGATTGTAGCGATAAGTACTCCCTTGATCGTGACATGTTCCTTTTTATACTCGTCCCAAATATCCAGCACACCCTTTTCAAACATCTCCACTAGTTCATCGATCACTGGTTCTAGAAACACATCGACGTCATTCCTAGGTTGTCTTGGCCCTTGGATTAGTAGTGGCATCTAGATGTACGACCGCTTCATACAGACCCAAGGTGGAAGGTTGAATATACACAGCGTCACTAGCCAGGTGCTATGATTGCTTCTAACCTGGTCGAAAGGATTCATCCCATCTGTGCTCAAAGCAAACCAAAGGTGCCTTACCTCTCCACCGATGTCCTTATAGAACATAGTATTGAAAGTCCTCTAGTTATGCCCATCGGTAGGGTGCCTCATCATTGTATCTTTCTTACGCTCTTTGCCATGCCAGCGTAATAGCTTGGCAGACTTTGCACATGCAAACATCCTATACACCCGGGGAGCTATAGGGAAATACCAAACGACCTTTACGGGACCTCCTCTGGTCTTGGCACCCTCATCTGACGACCCTTCCTTGTACCGTGGAGCTTCACACTTGAGGCACTTATCTAAGTCTTTGTATTTTTCTCCACGGTACAATATGCAATCATTGGAACACGCGTGGATTTTTTCAACCTTGAGGCCGATGGGGCAGATCATTTGCTTGGCCAAGTATGCCTTTTCTGGCAACTCGTTTTTTTCTGGGAGCATTTTCCTTATTATACCTAACAACTGATCGAAGCCTTTATCGCTCAATCCGTTTGTCGATTTGAACTCTAACAGCATGATGTCGGCTTCCAGTTTGCTCAGTGGACAATTCCTATACAATGGTGTTTTGACATCTTGTCTCATTTTCTCTAGCTTTCTCAGCTGTCTTTCACTAAGACATCCGATCTCTACATTACGTAGCAGCTGAGAAATGCCATCGTTATCCTCAGTGTCGTCAGCTAGCGTGTTCCTAAACACATTATTAACTGTGGGCATAGGTTCCGTATTGATACCAGGTTCCTCATCACCATCGTGGATGGCTACGTCAGGCATGTCCATATCATCATCGTTTCCCTGCAGAACATTCACACCAACCTCGCCATGCATAGTCCATATCGTATAGATTGGCATGAACCCCCTGGTAATCAAGTGCGATCGTATAGACTCAATTTGACGAAAGTTCCTATGATTCTTGCAATCTTTGCATGGACAGAAGACAGGGTTTCCATTCCCAGCATGGGCTTTGGCATCGGTGATAAACTGGCTGACGCCATGCATGTACCGCTTGTCCGTTCGAGACAGATGCATCCACTCTCGATCCATCTCTGCACAAAAAAATATTGAGACAGTAATTACAAAGAATTAATAAGAAATTGAGCTTCATGAACAACAATTGTAGCTCGAATGTACCATTTTTGGAAAACATTATTGTACACTAATTATTAAAAAATTGAAATTGGTAGCCCCGGCCTGTAAATTGAAAATCATAGTAAAAACAATTATTGCACAATATTGAAGAACAGCTATTCTACTCTACTTCTAAGAACAAATTATAGCATGACATACTAACAATGATGATCTTGACCACCATGGATTAATTAGCTAGGAATTTAAATGTGTTCATAGACATCAACCTTTTGGATGATGGATTCACCACAATTTAAGCCTTGCATAAATGTTCAATTGAAAAAGTGCTCTCTAGAATGGAGAAAGAACTAGAATGAGAATCAAGCAATGTAGCCATCAAAACGAAGCTAATTAAGCAACAAAATCAAAGGAGTGGATGTTTGTTACTAACCTTAAAGCAAAAAGATCAAGCCATTCTTCAAAATCCAAGCACTAGCTTCATGGTGAAGTGCAGCCGCAACAATGGAGGGAAGAGTCCAAACATGCGCCTCTGTTCTTGGGATGGAAGAGAGGAGGAAGGTGAGGACGGCTACAACCTTTTTGTGTTGTAGGCTTATCACCGTCGGTTCTTGGCTAGAACCGACAATGATAGAGCCCAATCACTATTGGCTCTTGGCTTAAACCGGTAGTGATGAGTGTCCACCAAAACACTGTCGGTTCAAGCCACAAACCGGCAGTGATGTGGTCATTCACTACCGGTTTAAGCCTAGCCCCAATCATTTTTTCATTTTTCAAGTTCATAACCGGCAGTGAAGGTATATCACTACCGGTTCTCACAAATCCGGCAGATATGATGCCGACAGTGATGTGCAAATCAGACGTAGGGATAGTTATGGCTGGCAAGAATGAACTGCTATGTTCCTCTTTCTCTCTCCTGCTCCCTCACTCTAGTGATGAACTTTTATTCTTATGGGTCCCATTTATATATAGATCCAGGGTTGGCCTTATACATTGAGACCATTTTAGCAAGTGATGTCAAATCAATGTATAGAACCGGAGTTGAACCAATACACTACGGATGCCCTAAGTAAGCCTATTTAATGATAGGGTGTGTTTATAGAAGTGAGCCAATTCGTATCATGGTTGCGTTTGGAGCCATTCTTCGGTTTCTGGTCAAAATCAGAACTGCTGCGCCTATCCAAACGGGCCCCTAATGATAGTGTGTGTTTATAGAAGTGAGCCAATTCGTATCATAAGAACAGGGCGTGTGCTGCAATGCTTTTCTATAGTAGGTTTTGCTTATAAACTTACGGTAATGCTACCCTTGATACGTCCAGATCGCTTCACTCACTGTCGCATGTGTCGCTTGTCTAAAAAACAAAATTAACTCCCGCACATGGTTTCCGGCTCTGTTAGGTGTGCAGCCGCCTACGAGTCGCAGCGCTCGGCTACCGCCCCTGCCAGTCGTGGCATGAGGCCGCTGCCTCTCTGCCCTGCCACGCAGCCACTGCCGAGCCGCTGCCTCCGGCGGACTCCACATGTTGATGAGCCTCTTTTCTCCCAAGCAGCAAAGATATGTTTGCGCTGAAATTACATGTTGCAAGCATCTATTTTAAGTGTTTCAAATGTTTCAGAGGTATGTTGCAAGTGTTTCATACGGATGTTGCAAAAATAGATCGGGATGTTGCACATATTGCAATGGTTGTACACGTATGTTGCAAGCTCCTTTCTCAATATTTCATCAATTTTTTCGGACGTATGTTGCAAGTGAGTTTATCTGGATGTTCCATATATTTTAACACATAAGATGCAAGTGTTTTATCTAGATATTACTTATGTTTACAATGGTTTCAACTGTTTTCAGGTGTTTTTGCATGTGTTTCAGACGCATATTTTAAATGTTTGATTTGTTTTCAGATGTACGTTGCATTTGTTGCATTTGGATTTTTTTTAAAAACTAGATCGAGTGTTGCATCTTCCTCATTGCCTTTCTGCTGTCTCGCCTCGGTGTCTGGTGCGGGAAGGCAGAGGCGGTTCCCACCGGCATGGGTGGGCCCCGCGTGCTTGCAGGCGGGCATAGCAGACGAGATGTGGACGGGCAGACGCGGGACGTGGGAGAGGGGCAGGGCCGCGGGCGTTCGGACTGGGGATAGAGTTCAGACATCCGGGCACTATATACAGTGGCATATACCACTACGCATTTGTAATACGAAGGCGCATACACCGTGACTAATATCATTGGGCTGGGGACTCGGGGATCAAAATGAGAAAGAGCTCAGGCTCAAAATGAGCTCATTCAATTGCTAGGACCCACTAGCCCAAGAGTAACTTGCGGCACGCACACACGGCTTTTCTAAAAAAAAAGAAAGAAAAAACTGGTTTGAGTCCATGACCCACGGTCCCGTATCACGCATCCTATTATGCAAACTAGTATATCGTCCGTGCTAACGCTACAGAATATTTCATAATGCAAATCAAACAAGCAAAAGGCAAGACATATCTTGATATTCAAGTATAAAATCAGATATTAAGATTCATAGTAGACATGGACGTGGGACCCGCACGTGTGTCTATCAAATAAAATAATTTATTAATGGATAAGATAATAACAAGAAAATTGAAAAGTCAATACATAAAAATTAGAATATGTCTTTAAAAAATCATTGTATTATGAAAATTCAGATCTCCTAAATAATCATTAATTATTTTGTAGGTCCTAACTAAATTAGCAACATTGCCACAACTACTAATCCCCACTTTTCATCACCTTAGTGTATTAACCATCTCACCAGTAACCAAACCACAGATGTAGCATGTTTGCATCTGAGAAGTACACAGACATCAATACTCAAGAGCCGAGTACCTGTACAAGAGTAGTTTGTTAGCCAGTTTACATCTGGTGTTAGCTAATATAACAGCTACCTGAAGCAAATAATGTGTTACAGAGAACAATCCTTGGTAACAAAAATAAAATTTTCTTACTTCTTAAATGGCATTGACATATTGGCAAATAACTTGCATTGTGCTTTCTCAATAGCAGGCAGTAACAAAAACAAATTGCAAAAGAAAGATCAAATTATTACAAACATTGGTGGCTAGCTGCCTAGGAGCCTTTCCCTCCAATGAAATTGCTAGATGTTTGCTTAGTCATGGATAGGCATGACTTCTGTCATACAGTAAAGAACCACCTTTCAAATATATTAAAAACAAACCTGCAATACAGGAAAGCATTTTCAATCAATCAAAAGAACAGAAGACCCTCACAAACAAGAAGAGTGAATTTTCAGTCACTTTTGCAGGTATGCCTAACTACACACCATATAGTTGCAGTCAATTCAGAAGCCATCATCAGTCATTTACCAGCAGAAAATTCCACTGTCATTCCCTCCTTTTTGGTTGCATTGTTTGGCTGCATCGATCTGGTAAAAAACAAACCCTTTCTCCAAAGCAATGTCAAAACAATTAGAGGGCTAATAAGTACTTGAAGGGATTATAAGACACTCACATTACTTGATTCACCCAACATAGTTGTGTCCTCAAAATCCCCTATATATATGGCCACGCTCCAAGAACTGATATGTCGGAATAGAGACAAGGACAGCACAAAGATCCCAACAGAAGATGAAGGCACGCAAGAGTTTAGACAAACGAAGGAACTTCAATCATGACTGAACAGCAGAGGGACTAAAGCAAAGATGACACCTTGAATTGAAACCAAGTAAGGATGGCGATGACGAGGTGAGGATTGCCCAGATGGACTTGCTGACGATGTTGCGCGGCGTCCACCCCTGAGGGACAACCAGTTAAAAATGTCTACTATATATTGTTCTAGGAATCGACATCTGGACCTATGCATATGTACAGAATAGAGACCCCTTCCATCAAAAGAAAAATAATCTTGTTCATGCGTGGATGTGCCGCGATGTTGGTATTGTAACATTTTATTTACTGTCAATAAAACACTTTTAAAAAAATTGTACCAAATTTGCCACATTACGAACTGTAAATGCTTCCCTAGGCTGAAACCCCAAAACAGCCATAGGGCAGACCCTGGAGTCAGCACAAGCAACCACCACGAACTGCACACAAGAATAGAAAACCAAAAGTAATCCCGTAAGGCTCATAATAATGTCAATATCAAAAATGATTTGCTATCAAATTCATTATCATGTACCTTTGGTGTTTGCTGCTGAGCAAGACTTTGGTAATTTGAAAAATCCTCCCTGTCCATAGATCCAGATATAGCAATGTCAACCACCACGAACTGCACACAAGAACAGAAAACCAAAAGCAATCCCATAAGGCTGATAATAATGCCAGTATTAAAAATGATTTGCTATCAAAGTCATTATCATGTACCTTTGGTGTTTGCTACTGAGCATGACTTTGGTAATTTGAAAAATCCTCCCTGTCCATAGATCCAGATATAGCAATTTCAACAAATAAAAAGAACAACTGTGAAATATTAAGGTGAATGATCAACTTACACATAGTTTCTCTGTTTGAAGTTCATGAATCTCGCTTTCACATCCATGAATGGATCATGTTCTGCACCTACCTCATCCAGAAGTTGTCGGGTCAAGCCATTGTGATCTCTCGTGGCCATTGTGAGTCTCTCCTGTAGAAGAAAATCTTATTCAATTATTTTCTGCCCAAATATATTAAGAATTGGGTGGACTAGAGGCCAGGGTGATCTCCAGAGGATCACAATGGTGGTTTTTTGGTAGTAAATTTATTCAGCATACAAGAAAATGGAAAATCCTGACAGGCAAAATCCATGTAACTTTGTCTAATATTTGGAGATGACAACACTATACAAATATGACTTTGACGAAAGGTAATTAATGGTCTACAGACAGTTGGTGTAAATTGGATGTGAAACCGCCCCCCCACCCAAAAAAATGTTAGCATTTCTGCTTGGAGAATGTCACCGCACCGTTGTTCCAATTCACCATTCACCAACTATCTTAGGACACCAGCAGAAAACCACTAACTTAACTGATACTAAATATCTACCCCACCCTATAATACACTAGTTAGAATAAATGTACGGCCACACAATAAATGCTTGCTCCACAGTCATAACCTATGCTACATCCACACCCATGAATGCACCCAGAAAATATAACACCATCAAAACGGATGCACCAGATTATCTCTTAGCCATTCTCTCTCCTTACTTATCCAAATCCGACCGCTCAAGTTTAGTGTATCTGCCCTCCATCAACCTCTCGCGGACCTCTGCCCGCGCCCAGCGCCCGCGTCCGCTTACCGCATGGCACAGTTCGATTATTCAGCGGCTCAGCATGTCTCTTTTTTTTGCAGAAAGAAAAAAATACAGCCTCTCCCTCTCTCTCCCGAGGCGACGGTAGGCACAAGGCCATCTCCATCTTCCCCGACGGCGTCCCAGCAAGCGCCCCTCCAAGGTCATGCGCAGACTCCGTCTTCCCCGACGGGCGAGCTACGCCCCCACGACGGCCCCGGTGGGCGCCCCTCCAAGGATCCGCACGGTCTCTCTGCCACCAGGTACGCCCGCCCCTTGGTCTTCCAGCTGTGCCAAACTGAGCACCCAAACCCTAACTTACTATTTGTGCTCGGATCTGATCTGACTACTAGGGCAGGGCACGAGGCCGCCAAGGGTGTGGCTGGACAGGCCTCCACCATGGCTGGCCCCGTGGCAGGTGCCGCAGCCCCGTAGCCGCTGCAACTGCTGGCCTGGCTAGGGCACGCCTTCCCTGGCCGCGGCAGCTGCTGGCCTGGCTAGGGCGCAGCCGCCGGGGGCGCTGCCTGGCTAGGTATGGCCGCCTAGGGCACTGCCATAGTCGCCGGCCACACCCGCAAGCACGTCGTCGACGGCCTCCTCGGCACCTCCTCCCACGGTTGGCGCTGCAGCTACAGCAGTACCAGTCGAGACAGCAGCCGCCATGACCCAGGTCGTCCTCCCCATCCTCGCCTCTCAATTTAATGTGAAATTTGCTCCTGCAGGATGGTTGGTCAGTCAACATGCTGTTTTTTTAATTGTTGTTGACAATTCCTACCCTTATTACTAAAGTGAAATTTGCTCCAAGTACTTTTATCTTCTTTCTAGTACACTATGGGATTATTCAGGATTAAGGTTCTTAAGTAAGAACTTTTACTTTCAGATAAGATCAAATGTGAAAATCTGTAGTGTTCAGCTACTGTCAAAAGCTTATGTTTGTTAGTAATTTGTTGTCAGGTGGCACTCTTTTTTTTTAAGTTGGTGTTTGGTACAACTGGACTTGATTTTTTTTATTGTTAGTGTACTCACGATCGGTTCCAATTTAAGCCTATCATAAAACATCTCTTTCACATAACTATATATTTAGTATCAGCTAAGTTAGTGGTTTTCTGCTGATGTCCTGAGATAGTTGGTGAATGGTGAATTGGAACAACAATGCGGTGACATTCTCCAAGCAGAAATGGTAACATTTTTTTGGTGGTGGTGGTGGGGGGGGGCGGGGTTCACATCCAATTTACACCAACTATCTGTAGGCCATTAATTACCTTTCGTCAAAGTCATATTTGTATAGTGTTGTCATCTCCAGATATTAGACAAACTTACATGGATTTTGCCTGTCAGGATTTTCCATTTTCTTGTATGCTGAATAAATTTACTACCAAAAAACCACCATTGTGATCCTCTGGAGATCACCCTGGCCTCTAGTCCACCCAATTCTTAATATATTTGAGCAGAAAATAATTGAATAAGATTTTCTTCTATAGGAGAGACTCACATTGGCCTCGAGAGATCACAATGGCTTGACCCAACAACTTCTGGATGAGGTAGGTGCAGAACATGATCCATTCATGGATGTGAAAGCGAGATTCATGAACTTCAAACAGAGAAACTATGTGTAAGTGGATCATTCACCTTAATATTACACAATTGTTCTTTTTATTTGTTGAAATTGCTATATCTAGATCTATGGACAGGGAGGATTTTTCAAATTACCAAAGTCATGCTCAGCAGCAAACACCAAAGGTACATGATAATGACTTTGATAGCAAATCATTTTTGATATTGGCATTATTATCAGCCTTATGGGATTACTTTTGGTTTTCTGTTCTTGTGTGCAGTTCGTGGTGGTTGCTTGTGCTGACCCCATGGTCTGCCCTACGGCTGTTTTGGGGTTTCAGCCTGGGGAAGCATTTACAGTTCGTAATGTGGCAAATTTGGTACAATTTTTTTTTAAAAAGTGTTTCATTGACAGTAAATAAATTGTTGCAATACCAGCATCGTGGCGCATCCACGCATGAACAAGATTATTTTTCTTTTCATGGAAGGGGTCTCTATTCTGTACATGTGCATCGGTCCATATGTCGATTTCTAGAACAATATATAGTAGACATTTTTAACTAGTTGTCCCTCAGGGGTGGACGCCGCGCGACATCGTCAGCAAGTCCATCTGGGCAAGTCCATTCAAGGTGTCATCTTTGCTTTAGTCCCTCTGCTGTTTAGTCATGATTGAAGTTCCTTCGTTTGTCTAATCTCTTGCGTGCCTTCATCTTCTGTTGGGATCTTTGTGCTGTCCTTGTCTCTATTTCGACACATCCGTTCTTGGAGCATGGCCATATATATAGGGGATTTTGAGGACACAACTATGTTGGGTGAATCAAGTAATGTGAGTGTCTTGTAATCCCTTGAAGTACTTGTTAGCCCTCTAATTATTTTGACACTGCTTTGGAGAAAGGGTTTGTTTTTTACCAGATCGATGCAGCCAAACAATGCAACCAAAAAGGAGGGAATGACAGTAGAATTTTCTGCTGGTAAATGACTGATGATGGCTTCTGAATTGACTGCAACTATATGGTGTGTAGTTAGGCATACCTGCAAAAGTGACTGAAAATTCACTCTTCTTGTTCGTGAGGGTCTACTGATCTTTTGATTGATTGAAAATGCTTTCCTGTATTGCAGGTTTGTTTTTAATATATTTGAAAGGTGGTTCTTTACTGTGTGACAGAAGTCATGCCTATCCATGACTAAGCAAACATCTAGCAATTTCATTGGAGGGAAAGGCTCCTAGGCAGCTAGCCACCAATGTTTGTAATAATTTGATCTTTCTTTTGCAATTTGTTTTTGTTACTGCCTGCTATTGAGAAAGCACAATGCAAGTTATTTGCCAATATGTCAATACCATTTAAGAAGTAAGAAAATTTTATTTTTGTTACCAAGGATTGTTCTCTGTAACACATTATTTGCTTCAGGTAGCTGTTATATTAGCTAACACCAGATGTAAACTGGCTAACAAACTACTCTTGTACAGGTACTCAGCTCTTGAGTATTGATGGCTATGTACTTCTCAGATGCAAACGTGCTACATCAATCAGGTTGTCTGTACTGTATAGCTTTCATGTGGTTTGGTTACTGGTGAGATGGTTAATACACTAAGGTGATGAAAAGTGGGGATTAGTAGTTGTGGCAATGTTGCTAATTTAGTTAGGACCTACAAAATAATTAATGATTATGTAGGAGATCTGAATTTTCATAATAGAATGATTTTTTAAAGACATATTCTAATTTTTCATGTATTGACTTGTCAATTTTCTGGTTATTACCTTATCCATTAATGAATTCTTTTATTTGATAGAAACACGTGCGGGTCGAACGTCCATGTCTACTATGAATCTTAATATCTCATTCTATACTTGAATATCAAGATATGTCTTGCCTTTTACTTGTTTGATTTGCATTATGAAATATCCCGCGTTAGCACGGGCAATATTCTAGTATAGTTATGTGAAAGAGATGTTTTATGATAGGCTTAAATTGGAACCGATCGTGAGTACATTAACAATAAAAAAATCAAGTCCAGCTGTACCAAACACCAACTTAAAAAAAGAGTGCCACCTGACAACAAATTACTAACAAACATAAGCATTTGATAGTAGCTGAACACTACAGATTTTCACATTTGATCTTATCTGAAAGTAAAAGTTCTTACTTAAGAACCTTAATCCTAAATAATCCCATAGTGTACCAGAAAGAAGATAAAAGTACCTGGAGCAAATTTCACTTTAGTAATCAAGGGTGGGAATTGTCAACAACAATTAAAAAAACAGCATGTTGACTGAACCAACCATCCTGCAGGAGCAAATTTCACAGTAAATTGAGAGGCGAGGATGGGGAGGACGACCTGGGTCATGGCGGCTGCTGTCCCGACTGGTACAGCTGCAGCTGCAGCGCCAACCATGGGAGGAGGTGCCGAGGAGGCCGTCGATGACATGCTTGCGGGTGCGGCCAGCGACTATGGCAGCACCCCAGGCGGTCGTGCCCAGGCAGGCAGCGCCCCCGGCGGCTGCGCCCCAGCTAGGCCAGCAGCTTCCGTGGCCAGGGGAGGCGCGCCCCAGCCAGGCCAGCAGTTGCCATGGCCAGGGGGCTGCGCCAGCAGCCACGGGGCCAGCCATGGCAGAGGCCCATCCAGTGACGCCCCTGGCGGCCTTGCGCCCTGCCCTGGTAGTCAAATCAGATCTGAGCACAAATAGTAAGTTAGGCTTTGGGTGCTCGGTTTGGCACAGCTGGAAGACCAAGGGGTGGGTGTACCTGGTGGCGGAGAGGCCTTGCGGATCCTTGGAGGGGCGCCCGCCGGGGCTATCGTGGGGGCGCAGCTCGCCCATTGGGGAAGACGGAGTCTGCGTGTGACCTTGGAGGGCCGCTTACCGGGACGCCGCCGGGGCAGACAGAGATGGCCCTGTGCCTGCCGCCGCCTCGGGACAGAGAGGGAGAGGCGGTATTTTTTTTTCTTTCCGCAAAAAAGAGACAGGCTGAGGCACTGAGGAATTGAACTATGCCCTACGTTAAGCGGACCTAGGCGCTGGGCGTGGGCGAAGGTCCGCGGGAGGGCGATGGAGGGTAGACACATTAAATGTGAGCCGTCGGATTTGGATGGGTAACGAGAGAGAATGGCTAAGAGATAATCTGGTGCATCCATTTTGATGGTGTTATATTTTCTGGGTGCATTCATGGGTGTGGATATAGCATAGGTCATGATTGTAGAGCAGACATTTGTTGTGTGGCTGTAGATTTATTCTAACTGGTGTATTATAGGGTGGGGTAGATTTACTTAAGTATAAGTGTTGTATGAAATTATAGGAGCCATATTTTTTTGAGAATTACATAGTACAACGAAGACACCCATAATATACATGCACACTCACCCTCATGAACACACGTACGCAAACCCTATTCCTGTGAGTACCTCCGAAGGACTGAGCCGGCAGATCTCGAAATTCACGAAGTCACCACGGGCGCCTCGCTGTCGACGAGGACGTCGCCTACCACTGAAAGCATATCGCCATTAAATCCCGTAATATATCTAGGAAAATACGAGCACCCATATCAAGTCGAGAACTTAAACCCGGAAGGGCAGGTTCCACCATAAGGAACTCGATTAGTTCGCATTATAGTAGACACATACCAAGTATCCAAATTAAATGTTGATTGCATCATGGTGTTTTTTATAATAATCTTCAAAAATAAAGACCTCACTTAGATATATTTATTACGTAATATTTCGTTAACAAACATTATTCCCATAGAACATTTTATTTTATTAAACATGGCAATATTTTAGGATTAGAAAATAATGTTCTACCTTCACAAGAAAAACATTCTAACTTGACCACAATAATAATATTCTTATGGGTTCAGATGAATGGTATTCCATAGAATTCGTGTCAGGTAGTAGAAAAGGAAAAACATTTCATGCGTAATGGGATCAATAAAATTATATTGTAAAAAATCCCATGGATACTAGAAAATAATTTTAAAATACACAATAAAACAACAACTCATTGGTATTGTATGAATAATAAAAAATACATCAAAGAACATCCCATGCATAGTACATGGAGAATTAAAAATACATTAAGGAATATCTCACGTGCACATTAGAGACATTGAAAAATATAACATATGTGGAACATGAATACTTTAGGAAAAAATTCAAAATACATCATTGAACTTAATACTATATTATGGAAACAATCCATCATATGGATACTATAGTGATAATTCAAAATACACCTTGCAAATATCATACAATAGTCATATTATATTGTAGAAATAGTTGAAGTGAATATCACCAAAAGATCCTGATCAAGAAAGAATATTTTGAAATAACAAATACAAAATAAAAGGAAAATAATTAAATAGGAAACAAAATTAATAAACACATATAAAAGTAAGAGAAAACAAAAGAAACAAAATAAAAAGCTAGATAATAAATGAAAATAAAAAGAAACATGCATAGATGCTATGCAAGCAACCTAAAATACATCGTAGAACATCTTACAGGTATCGTGTGAACAATAGAAATACATCGTAGAATTTCTAATAAATTTATGTGAATAAACCAAAATTCACCGTTGAACATCTCGGGAATTTTGTATTAGATATGAATATCACAAGAAACAATCTATAATACACCAAGTATTAGATATGAATATCACAAGAAACAATCTATAATACATCACAGAACATCTCAAAATCACTACAGAAACACTCTAGGATACGTCATACAACATCACATGTAACATACGACATCAAAGACAAAATAAAAATCAAGAAAATCATCAATAAAATGATTAATAAGACTAAAATAAATAAACAAAAAATTAAATAATAACAAAGTAAAAAGAAAATAGAAAGAGAAAAAACTTTGTTAACTCTATCCACTGAGACACTAACATATCCAGGTGGTATTATTGCCCCATGGATTCTTGGTGTGTTGGTAGGATCTGAAGGAGAAAAAACACCGAGAGCCACCATGATTGTGGCATTCCCTTTTGGAATATGTAGCTCACATGATGTAAACGGTGCAGTGATGTCATCCATAGGGAAACGTAGCATTGCGTCATCTTGATTTGGTAACTCTGTGGAAGCGCAACTGCTTTTCAACTGATCAGGAGGGCTAATATTAATGTTGATTCCTGGATCTGATGCCTGCCTTTGGACACTCATTGCTATTTGCACTTGCTTTATGATTTTATCCTGCATTCTAGCTTGCATGTCTTTTTCGCGCTCCTGTGCTTGAAGCAACGCCTCCGGTGACTCACGAACATATTCCTCCAACCTGCTGATCCGCGCTGCTTCCTCATCCTTCCTTCTCTGCCGGCTTCTGTAGATATCTCTGTCGTTAGGGAAACCATGCTCCTAAGAAATGTTCTGTCCTAGACCTCTCGTTCAGCCACTATGTTCAGTAGTCCCGATGGCATACGTCAGTTCATCCTTCTCTCTATTGGGCCTGAACACACCAATAGCTTTAGCTTGTAGAGCATAAGAAAATCTTTGTGTCGCTCTTTCGAGTTTTGGGCTATGAACCAGCTTCCCAGTCTCTAGGTCTAGTCTTCTCCCTTGAGCAAAAAACCAATTCTTCGCACGTTTGGACCAATTGAGTGATTCTGGTGTGACACCCTTAGCAAGAATGTCCGCTTCCATTTTCCCACTTGGGAATGGCAGTCGCGTAGCCACCTGATCCTATGCCATGGTGGTATACCTTCTGTCGGGCATTCTCTTGTTCCTTCTCACCCATTCCTCACCCTCTTTCGATGTCTTGTACTGTACAAAATCTTTCTAGTAGGGCCTCAACTTCGCGAGCGGGCCACTAGTATTGAAATTGGGCGTTAGGTTATTCTTGATGTATTTCATGTATAGGGATTTCTTCTAAGTATGGAATTGTGTGGCCATCTTCTTCATAGCCCACTTTCGAACTAGCTCATTCAATTCATCATCATTGATATTATCATAATCATCCGCTTGCAACGTGAAATGTTGAAGGATATCATCCCAAATTAAATTCTTATCAAGATCAGAGACAAAACTAACATGAGGTTCGTTGATCTTTTGCTTCCATTCACGGGCACTGATCGGAAGTCTATCCCTTATAAGGCACCCACAGTGTTGCACGAATTTCCTTGCATGTGGACCAAGTGGTTCGCCTGTCTCGATATTGAATTATGATATTATGTAGCGCCCCTCCAATGGCTTTTTCGAGCCTCGAATATTTTTGCTTTTCGCCGTTGTGGTTGTCAATCCAGAGGGCTACGTTTAAAAAAAGAATAAATAAATATCATGTGTACACATAATAGATGATAGATATTCAAATATATATATATATATATATATATAATATTGAAATATATATACCTCGCCAGTATTTTCTTGCACAATATTTTCTTGGTTATCTTCAAGAGCCAGGTATTGACTCCCGTCATCTACATCCTGCTGGTCATCATCAGCAAATTGAGTGCCGGTGTTGATAATATCCATCATTTCTTCATCCATGTTGTGTCTAGGGGTAGCCATCTAGCTTTTACACTACTAGATATATCTATAAAAAATAAAAACTATATCTATAAAATGGACTCCTACAGGATGTGCCACCTCGAGGATAGTAACATTTGTAGATGATATTTGTAGGCTTGAAGTTATCAAATATCCATCAAATTCTAGCTCAAACACATGTTTAAATAAATAACCATCTATACTAGTTGACCTTGCTTACGTGATCATCTCGGCGAGCATTTCTCCACCGGACGGCACCGTACTTGGCCACGGAAGAGCTCCGATTCTACGAGGAAGGGAACATGGTCTTCCACGACCGTTGCCGCTCTCCCTCGTAGAATCAAAGATCCTCCTTGATGTCCGTTACCGCTGGGCAGAGAACATGCTAGCCAAGATGAACACGGTCCGCAAGTTCAACTAGTACGGATTTTCTACAATTTTCTAACAATTTTCTAAGTTTTTCATTTCATGGAAAAATTAATTCTAAAAAATAAAAGACATGATTTCTAAGTGACCTGCTCAACATCAGCGAGCTCGCAGGCGGCTGCATTCGCTTGCCATCTGTACTAGTTGACCTTGCTTACGTGATCATCTCGGTGAGCATTTCTCTACCAGACGGCACCGTACTTGGCCACGGAAGAGCTCTGATTCTATGAGGAAGGGAACACGGTATTCCATGACCGTTGCCACTCTCCCTTGTAGAATCAAAGCTCCTCCTTGACGTCTGTTACTGCTCGGCAGAGAACATGCTAGCTAAGATGAACACGGTCCGCAAGTTCAACTAGTATGTATTTTCTACAATTTTCTAACTATTTTCTAACTATTTTCTAAGTTTTTCATTTCATGGAAAAATTAATTCTAAAAAATAAAAGGCATGATTTCTAAGTGACCTGCTCGACATCGGCGAGCTCGTGGGCGGCGGCGTCCGCTTGATATATATTCGTATTGTACTTCATACAATTTTTCAACTTTGTACTCCTACATCAACGGCGTAGTTTCGCATGACATGGTCTCCTAAATTATGTTGTAACCATTAATTTATTTTATATTATATTATTGATATTTATGAACTTATGATAATTGAATAGTACATTTAATTACAAATCTAACAGTATCAGAATTTTCCAATTTGCATTGTAATAATTTAAATTTGTTAGTCAAATATTGGTCAAAGATATTAAAGTTTGATTTTTGATATACGTGTGCGCCTTATAAAAAATAGAGGAACTAATCTATAAATTGAAGACTTATCATATTTTTTCTTGCTTATATGCCAAATTGAGTAGCAAATTTTTATAACTGTTTACCGAGTTGGTAAATAGATTTTACCGAAATACATATGAAATTTTGGTATGGCATACCCTTAAACAAAATTCTAGATCCGCCACTGATCAGTCACATACATGTACAACATGATCATCGTTATATCACACACATATATACACATATATACACTATATCCACCACTGATCACTAAGGACGAGGAAGGAGAGGATGCTGACATATGGCACGCGTGAACAACGATGGCGAGGCCGGTGGGGCGTGATGAGCACGAGGCGAGGTCGGCAGGGTGATGAGTGAGGATGGCATGGAGACAAGGCCGGCGGGTGACGAGTGAGGATGGCATGGAGACGAGGCCGGCGGGGTGATGAGTGAGGATGGCATGGAGGCGAGGCCGACGGGGTGTGACGAGCTACAGCGAGGGAGATGATGAGCGCGCAGCGATGCAGCGTGTGGAGCCAGGGACGACACGTGAGTGACGAGGCGGTGATGATGAGGACGAGGCACTTTGGCGAGGACGAGGGATGGGCTGCTAGCCAGAGAGAGGAGGCATGCTCGTGCGGGCTAGGGACGAAGCACAAGTGATGAGGTGGTGATGACGACGACAGAGGCGGTTCTAGATCAGATCTGGGTGAGGGGCGAGGATGATGGTGGCGGATTTGGATCCACGCATCACACTTGGACGGCAGAGGCATGAGCCAGCCGGGCCACCGGCGGAGACGGCGAGAGAGGTGTGCGTGTGTGGAGGTGGTGCTGGAGGCGATGAGGAGCAGTGGCGGCATGGTGGCTCTCGGCGAAGAACAAGAGATGATGGAGGGAGAAAGAGAGGGGGCGGTATATATAGGGGGACCTTTAGTCCCGGGTGAAGCCACAGCCCGGGACTAAAGGTCCTTTAGTTCCGGGTGATGGTTAGGTGAAGCCACAGCCCAGGACTAAAGGTCCTTTAGTTCCGGGTGATGGTTAGAACCGGGACTAAAAGTCTGACCTTTAGTCCCGGGTGCAGCCATGGCCCAGGAGTAAAGGGAATTTTGGCGGGCCGCAAAAACACAGCCCATCTTTAGTCCTGGATGGTTGATTCACCCAAGAGTAAATGTGGGCTGCGGTTTGGCTTCCTGCTAGTTTCTAGAAGTTTTTTCTTTTTTATATAAATATGCATAGAGTTGTTAATTGCCTAGTAAATAAAATATTAGCAAAAAAATTACAAAAAAATTCCTAGACCTGGTTTTGCATTATTGTACATAAGAAAAATCTGTAACCTAAACTCTTTTGTTTTACCGTATAAATATTTAACATAGTGTAAATAATAATCATAATTTTCACCATGCAAAAATGTACTACTTAATTAAAATCATTAAAACTTTTGCTTTTCGACAGGAAATTAGTTTTCACATCTTATTGACGTTGATCATTTGTTTTTTCATCACACATTCTCCATAGGAAATCCACCATCAAGCAGAAAATTCATTTAAATCGTAGAAAATATGAATACACGGCAGAAAAATCTGAAGTCACAATTATTACATAATAGGTCTAATACATCACTATATCAAGCGGGAACAACAATGATCTTCTTCTTAACGTATATCCCTTGGTTATGATCGTGCCGTAACCTTGGAGTGTCCTCATCATTTAGCTGGATGCTTGGGTCTTTGTTCACTATGAAGGGTGGAATTCGGTCATCCTTTTCATAATTTTCTGATATGTCTGACTTGTCTTCAATTCCAACGATGTTTCTTTTCCCTAAAAGAACTATGTGGTGCTTTGGCTCATTGATTGGGTCGTTGTTGTTTTTCCCTCTCTTCGGTTTTGTAGACATGTCCTTGACATAGAACACCTGATTCACATCGTTGGCAAGTACGAATAGTTCGTCTTTGTACCCAATATTGTTGAGGTCCACGGTTGTCATTCCATACTGGTTGTCGACTGCTACCCCGCCTCCAGTCACCTTTACCCATTGGCACTTAAACAAAGGTACCTTAAAAGTAGGTGCATAGTTTAGTTCCCATATCTCCTCTATATGGCCATAATATGTTTGCTTATTTCCATTAGGGTCGGTGGCATCTATGCGGACACCACAGTTTTGGTTGGTACTCCTTTTATCTTAGGCTATTGTGTAAAATGTATTTCCATTTATCTCGTACCCTTTGCATGTGAGGATATGCCACGATGGCTTCCTAGCCAACAAATACAGTTGCTCATCAATACTCTCATCACCCTGACATTCTTTTTGCAACCAGTCACTAAAAGTTTCCATGTACTAACGCGTAATCCAAGCTTCAGACTTCCCTGAAAACTCGGATCGGAGCAACTCTTTATGTGTCTCGATATACGGATCTACCAAGGAGGAGTTTTGCATAACTATGTAGTGTGCTTTATTAAAATAATTATCCTACATACCAATATATGTTTTCTTCCCTAGTGTCCCCTTTCCACTTAGTCTCCCCTCGTGTCGTGATTTAGGAACACCAATCGGGTCAAGGTCAGGAATAAAGTCAACACAAAACTCAATGACCTCCTCTATTCCATAGCCCTTGGCGATGCTTCCTTCTAGCCGAGCACGGTTGTGAACATATTTCTTTAGGACTCCCATGAACCTCTCAAAGGGGAACATGTTGTGTAGGAACATAGGACCGAGAATGCTAATCTCCTTGACCAGGTGAACTAGGAGGTGTGTCATGATAATAAAGAAGGAAGGAGGGAACACCAACTCAAAGCTGACAAGACATTGAACCACATCATTCTATAGTTTAGCTAGATCCATTGGATCGATTGCCTTTTGAGAAATTGTATTGAGGAATGCACATAGCTTCACGGTGGCTAGACATACATTTGGAGGTAGAATTCCTCTTAATGCAACTGAAAGCAATTACGTCATGAGCACGTGGCAGTCATGGGACTTTAAGTTTAGGAATTTCTTCTCTGGCACATTTATTATATCCTTTATATTCAAGGAGAATCCAGATGGTACCTTGATGCTTGCTAGGCATTCAAACATGCTTTCCTTCTCTTCTATGCTAAGAGTATAGCTAGCAGGACTTAAGTAATGGCATCCATCATCTGTCTTCTCTGGATGCAGGTTGTCTCGTTCTCTCAAACACCGCAGATCCTGTCATGCTTCAAGTGTGTCCTTAGGCTTCCCATACACACCCATGAAGCCTAGCATGTTCACACAAAGATTCTTCGTCAGGTGCATCACGTCGATCGTGCTACGGACCTCTAGGACTTACCAATAGGATAGCTCCCAAAATATGGACTTCTTCTTCCACATGGGTGCGTGACCATCGGCGTCATTTAGAACAGGTTCGTTGCCATATGCCTTTCCAAATACTACTTTCACATCCTTGACCATATTGAGTACATCCTCACCAGTTCGGTTGCCTAGCTTGGTCGGTGGTCTACCATACCTTTAAAATGCTTGCCTTTCTTTCTTAGAGGGTGATTCGTAGGAAGAAATCGATGATGGCCAAGGTACACGACCTTTCGATATTTTTTCAAGAATATACCTTTAATGTCATCGAAACAGTGCATGCATGCATTATATCCCTTGTTTGATTGTCCTGAAAGATTACTTAGAGTAGGCCAATCATTGATTGTTATGAACAACAATGCTTGTAGGTCAAAGTGCTCCTATTTGTGCTCATCCCACACACGTACACCTGTTCCAGAAAAGTAGAGGTTGTTCAACTAGTGGCCTTAGGTACACATTGATGTCGTTGCCAGGTTGCCTTGGGCCTTGGATGAGCACTGACATCATAATAAACTTACGCTTCATGCATAACCAGGGAGAAAGGTTGTAGATACATAGAGTAATAGGCCAAGTGCTATGACTACTGCTCTGCTCCCCGAAAGGATTCATACCATCCGTACTTAAAGCAAACCTTAAGTTTCTTGCGTTATTTGCAAACTCCGGGAATTCTCTATCGATTGCTCTCCGCTGGGACCCATCAGCAGGGTGTCTCAACATATTGTCTACCTTACGGTCTTCTTTGTGCCATCGCAACAACTTTGCATGGTCTTTGTTTCTGAATAGACGTTTCAAGCGTGGTATTATAGGAGCATACCACATAATCTTGGTAGGGATTTTCTTCGTGGGATGTTCGCCCTCAGCATCACCAGGATCATCTCGCCTGATCTTATACCGCGATGCATGACATATCGGGCATGCATCTAACTTCTTGTACTTCTCGCCATGGTAGAGGATGCAGTCATTAGGACATGCATGTATCTTCTGGATTTCTAATCCCAAAGGGCAGACTACCTGTTTTGCTTCGTTTGTAGTGGCGGGCAATTCGTTATCCTTCGGAAGCATCTTCTTTTGGATTTTCAGTAACTCCCCAAATCCCTTGTCAGATACACCATTCTTTGCCTTCCATTGCAGTAATTCCAGTGTGGTACCCAACTTTTTCTGCCCCGCATCACAAGTTGGGTATAGCAATTTCTTGTGATCCTCTAGCATGCGCTCGAACTTGATCTTCTCCTTTTCACTTTTGCATTCTCTTTGTGCATCATGAATGGCCTAACCAAGATCATCAGCGGGCTCATCTTCTGCCCCTACCTCTTCTTCAGCTTTCCCCCATTGTAGTATCATTGAAGGCACCATATTCAGCAATTATATCATCATCGTCCCATTGTTCTTCTTCACCTTCTTCCATTACAATCCTGGTTTCTCCATGCTTCGTCCAACAAATATAGTTTGGCATGAAACCTGACTTCAACAAGTGTGAATGAATACTCCTTGAGCTAGCATATTCCTTCAAATTCTTACATATGGCACATGGGCAGCACATGAAACCATCGTGTTTGTTTGCCTCGGCCACACGTAAGAAAGAATGCATGTCCTCAATGAACTCTTGGGAGCGGCGATCAACATTGTACATCCAATGCCGACTCATCTGCATTACATGACATACATGCCATATTAAAACCTAGAACATAATTAGTTAATTATACGATATGCATGCCATCACACAAGGTATTAATTTATGAAAGTCTCGCTACAATGTAGATAATCCCAACTACCACTAAAAAACTAAAGCTAAAATACACTTCAGCATCATAAGGATTTCACGACCAATCCCAACTAAAACAGATAGATCATGCGTTTGTTCAACATCTATGGGCTTCTTCCACAGGATCACTGCCTCATCAGCCGTCGTAGCCACCTGTGCAAGAGAGTTTTGCACGTCTTCAACATATTCTTCCTCCTAGTACCAGCCTGAACATCCAGTGCCATCCCACTGAAATTAAAACAAAAAATTAGAACTTTAATCACAATCATCATGAAAATAAGTATAAATTAACCATAATCATCAAATGCGACAAAATAACTCACATTGCGATCCAGACACTTGTAGAAGATAGGGCCTGTGTTGGGACACTCCTTCCTCACCCGGTACTCCATCACAATCTTCTCCTCACACTTGCCGCATGCAATGAGAGGGAGGTCTAGCCTCAGTCGCTTTGGAACCCGATGAGAGGCCGAGGACCCGGAAGCAGTTGCCATCTACTATCTATACTCATTTTTAATATAATATAAATTTCTCATTTTATAAACAAATAAAATTAAAAAAACTCTAAAATTCTTTATATCTCTAAACCATGAAGTGTGCTATGCATGCTAGAAATGAAAGTTGAATACTAGTTTTGAATAACTACTTTAACCTTCCTTCATCCAAATATGCAAACTTTAAAGTGATTTTGAGCTTCAATGGCTTACAAATAAAAAAATTCCACCATAAAAAACCACATATATCTAGTCCACAAAATGAGATATGCTACTGATGAAATATGAGAGTATAAAGTTGGTAACCTTTACAACCGAAGAATCGATGGAGGAATCGAAGAAAATCTTGTGATTACCGGCGATGAGGAAGAAGAGAGGCCGGCGATGAAGCAAGAACACTGAGGTCGAAGTGGCTCGGGCTCGGGAAGGAAGAAGGGGTATATAGGAAGGGACCTTTAGTCCCGGTTGGAGACAGAAACCGGGACTAAAGGTCCATTTCTAGTTTTAGATGGAGCCTCCGCTGGGAGTAGACTTTTACTCCCGGTTGGAGGGACCAACCGGGAGTAAAAGTTAACCTTTAGTCCCGGTTGGTAGCTCCATCAGGGACTAAAAGTTCCCTGCAGCAAAAGCCTGCCGCAGTAGCCGTTGGGCAGGGACCTTTAGTCCCGGTTGGAGCTACAAACCGGGACTAAAGGTCTCTCTAGCCCTGGGCGCGAAAAATACCGGGACTAAAGCCAAATTTTGAAGTGGATCAAAAGCCGTTTCTCTAGTAGTGTATGTTGCTTGGCATGTTGTTTGCTCAACTGACCCTGAGTTTAGTAGTTGTTAATAGTGTTGTTTTTCTTTCCCGTTTCCGTATAGGTAGCCTTCCAGGGTTACCAACTTGTAATTTTTGCTATATTAATAAAAATAGCCACACTATCAGTGTTGATTCGTTGGAAAAACCTAACAAATCAACGTCAAAAGCTGTGTGCGAATGATGAACTGTAGGACTCCTAACAAGTTTGCAAAATTGCAAAAACAAAATGCTAATATTGTGGATTAGAAAATAAATAAGAAATTAAAATAATACCAACATGTTCACATATCCTTAATATAAGTGCGAAAGGTTTCTTAATCTTTCATCGCACACCACCATTCAATAAGGATTCGATATGACTTAATCGAGTAGCATGTCTAAGCACCGCGTGGAGTTTGATTCCAAAATGAATTGGAATACGAAGCGTGTTTTCATGGTTCACCCTTCTCTCCCATGTCCGTACTAGTTCAGTATCCAGACACGGTATAGATTCCGATCCAAAACGAGATGGTATGCATAACATGAGCATTGATAACTCTCTAAACCTCCCGTACTTATATGAATTATAGTAGCACGCTTACTTGCACAGTATGGAGTTCTATATCCAAACGAATTGAAACGCATGAAGTGACCACTAATAAATCTCCAAGATGCATGTTATCCAGATAATCACGCAACAAGCTGAACGTCACATTGCAAAGCACAAGTATATTGACTAGTTAAAATAAGTAAGCAAAATACACCTCTACATACGTTACATTGAAAAAACACAAGTCATCACAACCAAAATCTGCAGCTTTTCCTAATGATGTTACTAGTATTTAGCATTCAACATTTAATATGAGCCCATCAATTAACAAAAAAAAAATTACATGTCACGTAAGGGACCCTCTCCATACAAATCCATGCGGTTGCATGTTTGTGTACATGTTAGACCTAATTGATTGATATTTTTGCTTTTCTCATATTATCATCTCTTAGGCGGTAACATGTGATTATAGTCATTTATTTAGATCTATGGTTCATAGTTATTTTAGAGTACCATACCAAGCTCTTGTTTGTTACGTAAGGAATTCGATTCAACATAATAATATATGATCATTTATATCTTAAATAGCCAGGTCAGCTTAAATTGTTTTATTTGAAATGTAACGCCCTAGAGTCCAAATTGCTCAGATATGCACACATTCACGCTTTTGTCATGGCTTCACATAAAAGAGTTAACGACCTGAGCCTGATAATATGGTCTATATGAGCCTTATATATTGGTCTAACACACTGAAAGGTTCTAAATGGCTAGAGTGTGGTGAATAGCCTAATAAAAATTCTACAAAAACACTAGAGCAAAGTGTGAGACAATAAGATGGCCATAATGTGATTTAGCTCTAGCTATATAATAAACTATGTAAGCCACCTACACAATGCTAGTCACTATAATCTCTAAATCAATATCACACAATCAAATAAATTAGGTTGCAACAACAACGAGAGAGAGAGAACTAGTTACAATTAATTAAACTATACAAATATAACTAGCTAGACAAGATAAGCAAGCAAGCTCTACACAGTTATGCTAGGAATTGAAGTGCAAGAGCGATATACCAAACCGGGCATGTATCAAATGAGAATTCCAAGAGACAAATTGACACAAGATTTATTCCCGAGGTTCGGTTGCTTGCCGGCAACTTACGTTCTCGTTGTGGCAATACACTCACTTGGTGGCTCACGCGCTAATAGGCATCACACGTCTTGCTCTACACAAGGGCGCCGTAAGAACCAACCACCACTAGTGTAGGACTGAGCATCAGTCCCAGTTGGGAATCCAGGACTAAAGAACCCCCCTAGTCCTGGGTCAGGGACTCGGAACTGAAAGTAGACCTTTACTCACGGTTGGTAATACTAACCGAGACTAAATGGGGCACCAGACCTTGCCCCGGGGTTGGCACATTTAGTCACGGTTGGTGTTGCCAATTGGTACTAAAGGTACATTTTTTCCTTTCCTTTTCTTTCCTTTTTCTTTTATGGTTTCTTTTCAATTCAATTTTTTTTGGATTCAATTAGCTTTTCGTATACGAATTCTACACTGCTAATATACGACGATACATATAAGTTTTTGTTCGAGCATTATACATAAATAACATACTAAAATGTATGATACTATACAAGTATTTCAAAAGCTTGTACATGAAATATGTACATAAGCTAACAAAAGCTTGTACTCGTGTCCTTGCGATTACATTCAATCGTAATCTTCGTCATGGCTGGGATTTATTTTTCTTTCATCATAGTAGTACACGCCACTAGGATTTAAGACCAGGTCATTAAGAAATCCTGCTAACGACTCTTGAATTGCTTTGATCTGGTCACTTCGTATGACCTTTTGCTTCCTCCATCCACGCTTCAATTCGAATAAAAGAAAAGTATGAATATATATGACTAGTGTGTATATATCAACACAATGGTAATAAATAAATTGTGTATATTATTTACGTACTTCGAGGACCTCTTCACTTATTTTCAACGAGTACTGCATGAGGAACTCACAAACGTAGTATCCACAAAAAATGTTCCCCTTTTTCCTACTACAGACACCACTTTACAAGAAAAAGATTCATCAACCAATCAAGCATGGAAATAATAAATTGAACTAAATAAAGATGCGGGGACCTAACTAGTACTTACCAGGTATTTGACTATATCCATAGGCACCTTCCAATCACCATGGCGTTTCTTAGTGAAGTTCACCCAAGCACTGCCCAGGAAAATAAATAAATAGAGTTATTCCCCACGATATCAATAAAATGGCATAAGAGGTATAGTGTGCGAGACCAAAATTACCATTGGAGATCTATCATCTCTTGGTACTCTTCTTGGGGTTTTGTCATTGAGTCAAAGATTTTTATACGACTTTTGGAAAGATCGATGACCACCCGTAACTAGTTAAAGTTGCATGTTTATACGTAGGCATAACTCATTAATTACACTCAACATGGAGTAAGCAAAATAAAATGTGCACTCACTAACACTCACTCAAAGTTGTAAGAGCATAGTATATCGTTGTCTTGTAATGTTGTTTATCTAAGAACTTCAACATATTCCTCTCCACTTGATCTGGCCATTTAGTAATATTGTCCTTGAATATGGTATATGGATCCATGAAACCAACATCAAAGACCCCTCTATTTTTAAGGTTCAGCATCTCATGTCTACATATATAGTACAAAAGAATATAGTGTGAGGATAATTATATATAGACAATGAACTAACATACAAGTGACTTTAATTATAGAAATAATCACTTACAGACAGTAGCAGCTGAAGAGAGATTTGTCAAGAGCCTCCTATGGAATAGTTGGTGTAATTCATTGAACTCAACATGTAGAACGTCATCATTATGGAAGTAATGTTCCTATTTAACTCTAAGTAGAATCCATTGCTCGCCCTTGCTACACGCATCTAAGTACCACTGGTTTAACAAGTACATTTGTGTTTGTAGCAATGAAAATGAGGCAGGGTTGATAAGAATTCTGCCATACTTATAGATCTTCCATTGATTAATGCACTCCGCTGGTGGTGGTGATCCTCTCTCCGTGATTAGGTCTTCCCTTGTGAGACTTGTTTTTTGCGTCAACACATTGAGTTCCTGTAAACCGATTTCACCTTCTTGTTGTACGATTGTACCATCATCGTGAACAACTAGTGGTTTGATTGATTGCAAAGGTTATTGTCCAAGCTATGCAACATCTTTCACTACTCTCTTCACTTTCTGCACTGCCTTCTATGACTTATCGAGAGAGCGGTCATAACCAATAATGGCGAGGGCTTACGAAGTTCATGGAACTTTTCTCATGTTGGGAGACTTTGTCCTTAGTTCATGTTGAGGATGGAACATCGGCTTCTGTGGGAGCCTTTTCTCTTCATACTTCTTTTTTACAATTTTGAAGAAATTATTCACATCTTTTGCTACAGCCGCTCTTGATTCCTCTTCAGACTTTTCATAAGCCAACTTCTTGGGAGGGGGCTTTGTTTTACAGGTGGCTTTCTTCTTTGTCGGGGACTATTGGCGGTCTCTATTGATCAAATCTGACCGCCAAATAAGTCACAAAAAGAGGAGAAATTAGCAAACTTAATCACATATGCATTTACTATTAACCAAGTTCCACATGTATTTGGAGAGCATTATTTTGCAGGTCACAAACACGAATACATGGAATAATTTACCAAAAGGCCCTTTTCGACGCTAATTCGCACAAAGAAGCAAGGGAGATGCCCACCATACCGACTCAAAATGGGCAAAACCCCACAGGGCAGCGACCGATGACCAGCCCAAGGTCTGCCACGCAAAGGCGGTGGCTAGAGGCGGTGGTCAAGGGTTGGCCACTCCTAGAGGGCAGCCGCTCCCCTCTAGATGCCACCCTGCCTCTCCTTGTTGTGGCGGTGGCATGCTGCCATGCTGAGGCGGTGCACCCTGGAGTTTCATGCCAAACATAGATAGAAGCACCGCCTTCACTCTTGTATAAGTAGAGGGGTACCCCCCTCTCTAAACACACACCACATTGAGCAACACCTCACTCTCTACTCTCTTTAGTTTTACCTTTTAGTTGTATTAGAGCAAGGCAAAGCCACCTTGGAGGGCTTGGCTCCTTGGAAGAAGAGATTCTTGGTATGAATATCAATATGGGTTCTTCCAAAGTCATGTCTTCACTTTATTATAGTCATACTTATGAACTAGAGTATAGTTATTGTGTTATGATCTTGATATATGAAATAGTGTAGAGTTTATGTGTCATGAGAATAGCACACTTAACTTTATGCTTAAACAATCATATAACTTATATAATCAAAATTAGAGATAAGTTGAGGTGGTGGTTCATCGTGCCATCAGGTAATGGGAACGGGGATCCCAATCTTCCGTCAGGTAGAGGTAACTATCGTTGTGGCAGAGAATGACACACCAATCTGGCTTCAGATCGAAAGATCGAACCCTGCAACCTTAGCACCACAACTCCTCTGGTTATCAACCGAGACACGGATCCGGTTGACCTCGCCAAGAAGGCTAATCCCTACCTACGCAACGAAGAACATAAGAAAGAACAAGAAATAAAGCAACCAAATTGTAGATGAATGATTAATCTCACAAAGTTGGGGTCTCATAAACTGATGAACGGCGAAACTGTTCTTGATAGATTAATCTAAGCAAAACCCAAAATCTAATAACGGTGGCGGTGTATGATTATAAAGGTCTTAGGGTCATCACCTACCCTGGACACGGACCCTAATGGGCCCAAACATGATACACGGTCCAACGGACCAAAAGACAGTGTCACAGCACCCTGGCAGATTCTAGACGCTGACTTGTTTTGACGATTCCCATTGATTCTGAAGGCCTTTTGATGTGAGACCACTTGGATTAGATTTCTTATCAAATTAGCTTTCCAACCATATGTGGATCGTAAAAAATGGAGTCCGGATGCATCCTGGGTGACCAGTTTAAGGCAGACTAGTTCTAGAGGCCGAGGCAGACTCGAAATCATGTTGGATCGGGCCTCCGATTTCTGTTGGATGTCCTTGCTGGTCATCATCGCCTCCACCACGTCCTCTAAGTCCCTCATGACCCTCTCCAATGTTCCTAAGCAAGATAACATCATTAGGTAGTAGTCTATTCTCAAAAGTATGAAAAGGATCGCTTAAGAACGAGTTCACCTCTAAATTGAGTTGACGCATTCGAGCCTGGGTCATTGGACCTTGCATGACGGTTGGAGGATCAGCTGGTACATCCGAAGGAGTGATGTCCTCATCATCCTCCCCCTCTTGAAATTGAGTCGTCCTTGACTCAAGCTCATCTTCTTCTCCCAAATAAGGCTTCAAATCTGCAATGTTAAAGGTGGGACTAACCCCGAACTCGGGCGGCAACTCAAGTTTGTAGGCATTATCATTTATTTTCTCAATTATCTTATAAGGACCGGCTGCTCTTGGCATTAATTTAGACTTACACAGCTCAGGAAATCTATCTTTTCTCAAATGTAACCAAATCAAATCACCCGGTTCAAGTTTAATTTCTTTTCTACCTTTACTACCAGCAATTCTATACTTTTTATTCATTCTTTCAATATTTGCTTTAGTTGTTTCATGCAACTTACGAATGAATTCAGCACGCTCTCTAGCATCACTATGTATTCTCTTAGTGGTAGGTAAAGGCAAAAGATCAATAGGAGCACGAGGGTTAAAACCATACACTACCTGAAAAGGACTTACCTTGGTGGTGGAATGTTCCACCCTGTTATATGCAAACTCCACATGCGGCAAACACTCTTCCCACATCTTCAAATTACGCTTCAAAATTGCTCTCAACATGGTGGACAATGTTTGATTCACCACCTCAGTTTGCCCATCAGTTTAGGGATAACATGTTGTAGAAAACAGCAGCTTGGTCCCCAATTTATTCCACAAAGTGCACCAAAAATGACTCAAGAATTTTGCATCATGATCTGAAACAATAGTAGAAGGCATACCATGCAAGCGAATGATTTCTTGAAAGAAAAGGTTAGCAATATGAACAACATCGTTGCTCTGATACCACTTAATGGGAACAGGAATCCTGATCTTCCGTCAGGTAGAGATAACTATCGTTGTGGCGGAGAATGACACATCGATCTGGCTTCAGATCGAAAGATCGAACCCTGCAACCTTAGCACCACAACTCCTCTGGTTATCAACCAAGACACGGATCCAGTTGACCTCGCCAAGAAGGCTAATCCCTACCTACGCAATGAAGAACACAAGCAAGAACAAGAAAGAAAGCAACCAAATTGCAGATGAATGATTAATCTCACGAAGTTGGGGTCTTACAAAATGATGAACGGCGAAACTGTTCTTGACAGATTAATCTAAGCAAAAGCCAAAACCTAATGATGGTGGCAACGTATGATTATAAAGGTCTTCGGGTCGTCACCTACCCTAGACATGCCCCCTAATGGGCCCAAACACGATACATGGTCCAACGGACCAAAAGATGTCGCAGCACCCCGGCAGATTCTGGACACTAGCTTTTTTTGACGATTCCCGTTGATTATGAAGTCCTTTTGACGTGAGACCACTTGGATTAGCTTCCTTATCAAATTAGCTTTTCAACCATATATGGATCGTTGGAAACAGAGTCCGGATGCATCCTGGGTGACCAGTTTAAGGCAGACTGGCCCTGGAGGCCGAGGCAGACTCAAAATCATGTTGGATCGGGCCTCCGGTTTCTGTTGGACGTCCTTGCTGGTCATCATCGCCTCCACCACATGCTCTAAGTCCCTCATGACCCTCTCCAATGTCTTAAGCAAGATGACATCATTAGGTAGTAGTCTATTCTCAAAAGTATAAAAAGGATCGCTTAAGAACGAGCTCACCTCTAAATTGAGTTGACGCATTCGAGCCCGGGTCATTGGACCTTGCATGACGGTTGGAGGATCAGCTAGTACATCCGAAGGAGTGATGTCCTCATCATTAGGTGTGCCCAATTTCTTTACCTATCGATCCGTAGGGTCAGGGACTCAAGGGGATTTTGTGTAGTTTCTGTATACGCAAGCGTGGTGCTTAGGTATGGAGAGACTGGTGAATGTATTGTCCATCTCTCCGATTGAGGGGTAGGCTGTATGTGGTGATAGCCCTATCCATCCTTCATAATCCCCCACGTTCTTTAGGGTGTAGGAGTCTAAATTGTTACATGAGGTTGCTGGTAGACTAGTACTCGGTGGCCTCCCGACCTGCTTCACACTTTGCCCTAAAACTAATTATGTAATTTGTATGATTATCAACCAATCTTTGTATGACTACACTAGACCAATGCCTGCTCAACTTAGGATTATTATTTTATCCTTTCTTTTCTATTTTATCCTTTGAGAAATGCCAAGTGTGTGTCCACTATATTGGAATTACTATTCTTACCCCTGTTATAAGCATTGGTGTACTTGCAAGCATTATTATTGAAGTTCATATCCATACTAGACTCTTAATCAAATGTCTTCCTTTGGGAAAATATAAATAACGTTACCCTGAATACTTCTAGGTGAAATGCTACAATGATAGCTCTGTGCGCTTGTGGATCAATATCTAAAATTGTTAAGGAACTATCAAGGCTATTTCTTAGTAGCATGGCTACACATTAGTTATGTTGCTTAGAAGTACCAACAAGGTATTTCTGGCACTATTGCTGAGGATGGATTCAAACCCCTTACTTAGTGGTGACATTAAGAAATACTGACAAGGACTTCCTCAGGGGCGGGGACGTCCTCTTATGCCTCTGGGGCGTGGGAGGCGGAGGTGGGGGAGACCACCTTGGATGAGATGGAGATGTAGCCATGCCATGGAACACATCATAGTCTAAAGCACTCTAATGAGCTAGGGATCAAAGAACTAGACTTAGGATGGGGGACCTGTGAGTACAAAAATGATTGAGAGTAAATGGCTATTTATGATAATCCAATTGAAAATGATTGATAGACAGTTTCGTTCAGTTTCATCCGCACCTATAATGAGGTAGTTAAGGAGGAGGCGATGGTACCCTAGGTGGTGCCTAGAGAATAATGATGCAGCGCTTGCATCATACAATGAATGAATGCTCTGCTTGTCCTAGGGTCTTGTCCTCATCACCTCTAGGAATCTCAAGACCTAGTTCCCTATAATCTTTGCAAACTCTATCCACCAAGATGCTAAAATAACCAGGTTGAATCAGATTCCCATGGATTCTTGGTGTCTTGTCAGGGTCCACATGAGAAACAACACCGATAGCCACCATGTCTGTGATATTCACCATAAGAATGTGTAGCTCACATGGCGTCATCTTCTCAGTGATGTCATCCACCTAGAATCATTGTAATGAGTCATCATCTTGGATTGGGAGCCCTGTGGAAGAGCTGTTGCTTCTTAGCTGATGGGGGCTAATGTTGACTCCCTGCTGAAAGGTCCCAATGGCTAGAGGTGGGGGTGAATAGCTTATAAAAATTTCTACAACAACACTATGCAAAGCGGTTAGACAAATATGAGGCGAAGCGAATGTTGCGCTAGCCTACTAAGAATGCAAGCCACCTACCACAATTCTAGTTGTTGTTGTCTATAAGCACTCAAAGGCTATGACACTACACTAAATTAGTGAGCTCTCAAAGAGTAACTAAAGAGCCTTACTAACCACTAGACATGACTCTTGCTTTCCCTCAAAACTAGCTACACTAAAGGGCCAAGCTACACTAAGAAATGTAAATGTGTGGGAAGGATGGAGTGTTATACCACCGTGTAGAGGAATGAGCCAATCACTAAAGGAGCCAATCAATCACAAGAATGAATACCAATGAAGACCAATCACCTCGGAATCAAATGATGACACAATTATTTTTTTATCGAGGTTCACTTGCTTGTCGGCAAGCTAGTCCTCGTTGTGGCAGTTCACTCACTTGAAGGTTCATGCGCTAATTGGCATCACATGCCAAACCCTCAATAGGGTGCCACACATCCAACACAAGATGAGGATCACACAAGCCACACATAATTCACTAGAGTTGCCTTTTGTGATCTCCCACGGGGAAGGCACAAGAACCCCTCACAATGTCAATGATTGGAGCCGACAACAATCACCAATAGCCGCTCAATGATCCACCAATCATAGGGCCATCTAGGTGTTGGCAAACACCAAGAGTAACAAGAACTCCACCAGCCCAAATCAGCCAACTAGTGCCACAAGATGCTAGAACACTAAGCAATGCACTAGAGGCTCTCCGATCTCACTCAAGATGATGAATTCAAGTGTGCAAGTGAGTGGAGTGGTGTGCTCAGCTCTCAAAGGTTGTATGCAGCTGTTAGAAATGCCAAGAGAGTGGCCAAGGCTAGCCACTAGCTCTATTTATAAGCCCACAAGCAAATAGAGTTGTTACCCCTTTAAGTCAGCTTCTGTAGGGTCACCGGACATGTCAGTGTGGCACTAGACATAGGGTGGCAGTGCCCCCCAATGGTCGAATCCAATGACTCGTTTGATTGTCAGTGGTCACTAGATAAGTGGCAGTGGCACCGGACAGGGGGTGGCGGTGCCACCCCGGCCAACACCTCAAAATCCATGCTCTCTAGAAAAATGGGGCGGTGCACCACCTAGGGGTGGCGGTGCTCGCGGTGGTGCCCAACACCAGTTCACCGCTCTCTATTGAAAAGGGGCAGTGCCACTAGACATGGTAACGGTGCTCATGGTGATGCACCATCGCGCCTGTGGTGGTGCACACCACCACTTTCGGTGTAGCCCCAGCACCAGCCCTTCTAGGTCACATCTAGGTGGACACCACCCTAGGGTGGCGGTGCCACCGGACAAGGGGTGGTGGTGCCCCCTAGAACACCTCCCTCTTGGCCTCCTCTACCGATCACCACCATAGGGGTGGTCGTGCACCAGCACAAGGGTGGCGGTGCCCTCGAGGCAGCAACACAAGATCGGCTACACCTCCTTTTCTTCACGTTTTTCACCACCTTTGCAAATGTGCTAACACACCAAGTGTTTCACCATCGCATGCAAGCGTGTTAGCATTTTCACAATCATTTTCAAAGGTTAATCACTTCTTACCAAATGTGCACTAGGCCTAAAATGCAGTACAAGTATTTCAACACCTAGTGGCACTAGATGATCGAGTTGTCCAATAAGAGCTCCCCTCTTAATAGTATGACCATCTATCCTAAATGTGATCACACTCGCTAAGTGTCTCAATCACCAAACCAAAAAGCTCCTATTAAGTTTCACCTTTGCCTTGAGCTTTTTGTTTTTCTCTTTCTTCTTTTCCATGTCCAAGCACTTGATCATCATGGTCACCACACCATCATCATGATCTTCACCATTGCTCCATCACTTGGAATAGTGCTACCTATCTCATGGTCATTTTGATAAACTAGGTTAGCACTTTGGGTTTCCTCAATTTACCAAAACCAAACTAGAGCTTTCAATCTCCCCCTTTTTGGTAATTGATAACAACCCTTTCACAAAGATATGAATTGAAATTCAATTGAATTCACGTTGCTTGCCCAAGCATATTTACCATGTGTAAAAGGATATGGACAAGTTTCATAACCACAAATGGTAGCATTAGCTCTCCCTACATATGTGCTAAGAGTTTGGATTGAAAGCTTGCACATATGCATGGAATTGAGTTGTGGGAGAGTAATGTCTACCAAATGATGCTAAGGTATAAGAGATGGACCTTTGAAGCGTGATACCAATCGGAGTGCACCAAATATACCATTCTTAGCACCATTAGTAACTAGACATGCACACAAAAACTAGAATACCCCATGAGATCAACATTAGAAGTAAGGGTCTAGTTTTCATAATATAAAACAAGTCTGTGGCAGTGAGCATGGCCAGCGTGGCGGTGACAGCGATGACGACCATCACGATGGGGTCCAGCTCGTCGTACCCCTCAGCAAGGCCCAGCACGTGGATCCACAGCGTGCTGGTGGGCTTGTTGATGAGTGATGCGAGGTAGGACGTCTAGGACCGCCCCATGGCCGCCATGCTGATGACGCTCTTAAGGATGAGGTTGGTGGCGGTGATGAACGCCACGGTGTCGCCGAGCTCGACGCGGAGGTAGGCGAAGGAGCCACCAGCCATGGGGATCTCGACGATGAACTCGGTGTTGCAGAAGATGGAGAGCATGGCGGAGAGGCCCGAGGCGACGTAGGAGAGCACGATGGTGGGGCCCGCATGGTCGTGCGCCTATTGTCCCGTGAGAACGAAGATGCTGGCGCTGATGACGGAGCCAAAGCCAAACTAGGTGAGGTCCCACCACGTGAGGCACCGCCGCATCTCGTGCTCGCTCCGGCGGCGCAGCGCGCCCAGCTCCGTGGCATCGGTGGACCGCTCCGTGAGGCAGTCCCAGAGGCGGGTGGGGGTCTCGCCCAGCGCCCGACGGTACGCGCCCCAGCTTGCAAACGATGGCTTCGGGAAGAAGTCATCTCTATGCCATCGCTAGTAGCTCCTCGCTGGTACTGTCACCGTGGCCTTGCCTACGCCCTCGTTGTACTCTGCCGGTGCGGACATCTCCACGGGCGCCATGTACCCATGGCTGCTATGAGGACGCTTAGGGCCTGAGGCCGGCGCCCATGGCCATGCCCAAGTCGATGCCAAGGCCCAGTGATGGCGCGCCGCCCACAGCCTTGCAAGAGACAGTTGGCTTTGCGACGAGCATAGGCATGGGGCACGACTTGCGGGAGCCGCCACCAATGGAGACGTTTCATGTCTCACGGGTTTTCTATTCAAATCATGTCCACGTCAGCTTCTAACCCTCCTCGTGTCTATTTTGGACCGGGATGAGATCACTTAAATACATTAGGTAGCCAAACGTGTGATTTCATAGTTTGGGGACCCAAATGAAAACAGCTGAATACTTTAAGGACCGGCCATGCAATTTACTCGAATTTTAAATTTAAAACTTGTGCCATGTAAGCAAACATGTGAAATGCACATCCAAATGCACCAATCAAGTTGAGCCTGCTCCCCCTACTTGTGTGCTCAAATTTTTAATTGATCCTCTTACTTTCTCATATCTCTCCCCCTATGTCAAAGTTCTCCCCCTTTGTCATTTAACCTTATCTTTGCGCAATTTCTCCCATTTTGTCATCAATGACCACAAAGATTCAATTTTAGATAGGTTAAGATTATCAATGTCAATCAATGGGGTGAGAATCATTTCTGCAAAATTGGTCCAATCTAGAACACTTGCCAAAGATATTTAACTCGGTTTGATCCAAGGACAAGCTTCTTTACACCTCCAAATAAGGGTTATCTTGTACCATATTGAGTTAAACACTTGTAGCTCATTTTCTAGATCAAACACTACGTTCACAAGCCCACAAACATGTCATATGCTATCACCAGATCAAGTCAAGCATAAAAGCAATAGTGATACCATACAAGCATCAAATTAATTTGATTTTCATGAATGAGCCTATAATACATGAGGAATGACTAGATGCACTAAACATGTCCTTAGCAAAGGATGTATGCCACGCCAATCAACTTTTACATTGGATTGCTCGAAGGAGAGGCATATCATATAAGTGGGGGTGCATCAACACATATTTGAGAAATCCAATATGTTCAACTCATTCCTTAGCTTGCAAAACCTTTTCTCATCGAATGGCTTGGTGATTATGTTGGCAAGTTGATCTATGGTGCCTACACTCTCAATGCAAATGTCCCCTTTTTGTTGATGATCTCTAATGAAATGGTGGTGGACATCAATGTGCTTTGTTCTTGCATGTTGAACCGGATTGTTGGTTAGCTTGATTGCACTCTCATTGTCACATAGCAATGGCACTTTCTTAAACTTGATTCTAAAGTCATTCAAGGTGGCCTTCATCCAAAGAATTTGTGCACAAAAACTATCGATGGATATGTATTCGGCTTCAGCGGTTGATAATGCAATACTATTTTGCTTCTTTAATGACCATTAAATAAGTGATCTTCCCAACAATTAACATGTGCCCGATGTGCGCTTCCTTTCAACCTTACATCCCGCATAATCTGAGTCAGAGTAACCAACTACCTCAAACTTTGCTCCTTTGGGACACCACAAACCAACATTTTATGTATGCTTTAAGTACCTCAATATTCTCTTTGTAGCCTTCAAATGACTTTCTCTAGGTGAGGCTTAAAATCTTACACACATGCACACACTAAACATGACATCCAGACTTGATGTGGTCATATAGAGTAGGCTTCCAATCATAGACCGATGCAACTTTTGATCCACCATGTTGCCACTTGCATCACTATCAAAATTGTCATTTGTTCCCATTGGTGTACTTATGGCTTTGCTCTCATTCATGCCAAACTTCTTGAGCATGTCTTTGATGTACTTGCCTTGACTCACAAATGTACCATTCTTCAATTGCTTGATTTGAAGTCCAAGGAAGTAACTCAACTCTCCAATCATGGACATTTCAAACTCATTAGCCATCATCTTGCCAAACTCTTCACAAAAATCTTGATTGGTTGATCCAAATATAATGTCATCAACATAGATTTATAATACAAACAAGTCCTTTCCAATCTTCTTAGTAAAAAGAGGGTGGTGTATGTGGCAGAACTGCCTAATCTAATGCCTCCTAGGAGTACTTGTCTTCCATTAGGCACTAAGTTCCCAAGAGAGGACACTAAACTACATAGTTTCATCAAGCACACCCCAAGGGAGAACTCAAAAATCCACATTTTTCCATCAGGATCATAAATGAGAGAATAAAGCTTACAACATTCTTAAGTCATTTCTTACATCACTTTATTAAAGTACCAGAATATTACCTCAATTTATTATAACAGTGGAATATAACAATGTTATCAGAGTTACAGAGGAAGCAAGATTAATTTAAGGACATGGTGGAGCATTAACATAGTGGACATTTTTATACAAGAGATGCTAGCAGATTTTACATCTTTTCTTATAAAAACCTTTCGTGAGGGTTATAAATAAACACTACGGTTGTAGCATGAAAGGAATCCTCTCTGAGCCCACCAGGAGGTTTTCACACACAAGAGTCAACTCTAAGTATCCTCCGATCACCTACAACAGGGGAATAAAACCATGAGTACTCGATTGTACTCAGCAAGACTTACCCGACAGGAGAAAAATAAAAGACTCCAAGGATATACAAGGCTATCTGGCTTGTGGGTTATTGCATCTATGGAAGCATTACTAAACATGCGTCCTTATATTCAACTTTATTAGTAGTTATCATTAGTTCATTAACTAACCATTCTATGTAAGCACCTATGCTACTTTCAAGCAGGTGGTAAGCAATCAGAACCATTTTACCATCTTTCATATTCCAGTTCTTACTACGGTGCTAGACCATAGCCAAGTCAGTACCGTCTCACAAAAACAACAATTCATGAACCAATGTATCCTAGCTAGGTACTCCAAAACACATGCCCCATTTGTACCCTAGGACAAACAAGACCAACGCATTCCACTCCTATCATGGGGTCTAGGTCCCCGTCCAAACTTGGACTCCAAGCCCCCACACATGAGACTCAGTCTTAGCATGGTGCTTAGACCTCCACCTTTCCCCACCTCCATTCAGTCGGTCTAGAAAGAGCCAGAACCCATGACAAGAGCATAACGAGCCCTCCCGCTCCCATAAGTAAGTATGTGCTCAGGATAATAAGTCTGTGACCTGACTACCATCCACAGCAATGGACAGGCCTCAATCGACACAGGCAGAATAAGTGCAATCCGAGACTCGCTCGAATTCCTAACCAAATCTAGATCCAAAGTACCATTCCGCCCAGTCTCCAATTATCATTCATATATATTCCATATGATAGTAATATAATAACAACAAAAATATCTTTCCTATCTCTCACGAGTGACAGGTAATCACTCGACTTCTACTGGATCCTATAGCATAGCAATCTACATGATCCTGACATACTAGTAGGACTCATAGGATAAGGATATATATATGCAAGTGGTTTTCATTCAACTCCTTAAAACTTAATGCATAAGCATAAGATAAAGTGTAGAATAATAGGGGTTATGCACCGGGGCTTGCCTAGGTAAGATATAACCAAAAGTTTGCATTCCATCATAGTGACATGATCATCAAGGCATTATCTTTTTCGCTACTTTAGTCGACTCCTTGATCCATCATTGTTCCTATTATGATATACGTAGATACAACGCAGAGGCGCAATTAATCAACGGTAACCGCAACTCTTAAATATACGATTATGCTCTGCAAGCTAACGAGCCAGATTTAATGAGTAACGTACTGGTCTATGTATCCACATCGTCAAGTAAGGCTTTATCTCAGGAAAAATGTTCTAGTTTTAAAATCCCAAGGTGCTTTGGCATTTTATTGATTAAATATATATTTTCAAACTAGGGCTCATTTAGCTACCTTAGCAAACAAATTATTATAGAGCTACAAAAATTATAGTGAGCACCTAATAATGTTAGAGATTTATTGTAAAAGTTTCAGAGTCAACACTATCACCAATTCCTCACAAAAATTCCTACAAGTTTATATCTTACAATATTAAGCATCTTAAATTAATTAGATAACTCCTGGAAATATTACATAACTATGTAAACAAAATATACTAGCAGATAGATCATAATTTTAGGAACCTAACAAAATTTGTTTCATAATTTTTGGACTCCTAAATAATTTTATATTTAAATAAGAAAATCAGCCCATAATTTATTTTAGAAAATCTTTACTAATTCACTAGAGAAAGAAAAGGGCACCGCGGCCCACTCGGCCTAGGGTGGAGTGTGGCCGCGCACGGCATCGCTGGCCCAGCAACAGGCCAAGGCTGGGAGCCAGCGCACGCTGGTAATCTTGCAAAAAGGCCCCTGGATACTAGAAGAACTACACAACGCAACGTGTCCCTATTCCAATAGAGAGAGGATTTGCGCTCAACACCCTGCAAAGACTCATCTTTGCAATGGGCATGCCCCCAGGCGCGCGTTCGCGATGGGGCAGCACAACAACGGCATATGGCGGTTGCACCGGCCAACGGTAGGGTTAGCCGACGGCCGGAAGGGGTCAAATACCTAAACCTAAACAAAGGGGGACCCTAGAAGGTGGTTTGGTGACTAGCGGGGCCCTACAGTGGCCTAGCCATGACATTAGGTGAAACATCACTATTCACATCATTGGTGCAGCTACTCCAGTAAGCTAGAGCAGCGGTAAGACAAACATGGAGGCATGGGAGCACTAGGAGCTTACCACGGTTCTAGCCAAGGTGATGGTCAGGGCCGAGGAAGGTGGAGCCGTGCTAGCCATGTACGAGCAGGCGATGTGGCGGCAATGCGAGCGCGGCACCTCTGTGTCAGCATGTCACTAACAATGCCTCTGGTGGAACTAGCGCACGCATGAGGACTAGGGGGCCAAGGAAGGCTCATAGGAGCAAGTAATCGAATCACTACCGAAGCATACCAGCTTACCCCCGACACAGTTAAGGCATGGCGGTGGATGTGACCGGCAGTGAGGAAAAACATGAAATTGGCCAGCAACGGAGCTTGGTTGTGGCTCGGGGTGGGTGGCTTAGCTAGACAACTCTATGGCGGAGCTATAAGTGTGACGAATTGAGCTCTAATGAACTGAGGCGTGTGAATTTTGAATCCTCTATGGGAGGGGACGTCGACCTGTCGTCCATGATGGTGGTGATGGCTTGAGATGAGTCTTGTCGGCATGGTGGTCTCCATAAATGGGCAGGGAGGGCATAGCACGGGCAGGGAAATGCCACAATGGCTGCCTTGACTCTCTGGCTGGACATGACTCGCGTCGAGCGTAAGAGACAAGGGAGGGGTCAAGCTTTTACATGGCTCATACTTGCCTCGACGATGCGTGGCTGGATACTAGCGAGGTCAAGCACATGTGCAACAGCGAGCGTGCACACCAGCACGAGACATGTGCTTGGCTAGAAGCGGTGCAAGGGATGTGACCAAATGACGAGCGGTGGCATGCTTGCACTGTGGCGCTTGGGCGGTGGCGGCATGGTCAGACGGCTATATGGCATCTTGCCACTTGGGTACGATGGTTCAGACATTGAGGACGACAGTGACGCGGCAGCAGCAACAGTGATAGCGACATGGTTCCGAGGCTATGGCATGACAGCACAGCAATGCACGCAGTGAACAACGAAGGCTACGGCGAAGGGAGGGAGAGAGATATAGTAGTGCCGTAGCGCCGTAGTGGCGATAGCAGCAACGGCACAGAGCGCTGTAGTGTGGCAGTAGCTGCGACGGTCAGTCGGGCCGGGGCCGGCCAATGCCACGGTGTAGGTGACCGCAGCTAGCCAGCGTGCAGTGAAGCATAGCGTTGCTAAGTCAGGGCATGGTGACCGTGTCTAGAAGGGCCAGCAACCATGCCTAAATGCAATTTAGACTATTTAAAACTTTTAATTAGTGACTAAAACCATCACTAACACGACTAACCCTTATACCATTGCAAAGCACTCATCAAGATGCAAATCATGAGGCCAAAACATGACACTAGATTTTAATTCCATTTTTCAGGATTTGAATGCCAAAATGGCATTGTCATTATATTTTTAGACTTGAGAGAAATCTAGGGTTCAGTTTGACCTAACAATCCTTAACACTTTTGCCTAAACTTTTAAAAAGGTCTAAACCCTATTTATTTGACCCAACAAGCATCTCATGCAATAGTCCATACTTTATACTAATTTTATGGAAACAAAATATTTAGGCACTATTTAATTAGTTTGCTTAATATAATTTAACAAAATTTGCACTTTAAACATAAGTTCAAATGTTTGCCGACTTAACGAAAAGAGTTTATCTTAATTTCAAATTGGGATTTTTGAACTCCCAAAAATATTAGTTAACAATATTTATTCTCAAAAATCCAAGTTGCATTTTGATCTACTAAACTTACACTTCGAATTTTATTTAAGTACTATATATAAGTCATATTTTATTTTTGTTTATAAAAATTGTTTTTCATGCCAAACAATTAAAACGACCTATACCATTTTTCTTGTTAGGATTTTCATTAGCGCTTTTATGCACTAAGTAAGTTAACTTGGGATATTTAGTTGAGTCCACAAAAGTGAGTCGCAAAGGATTCATTTATCATTTTATGTGTGTTTTAAATTTTTTAAACCCAAAAACTTGATTGACTAATCCCTCTTGGGCCTCAATTTTGGTGCAAAGCAAGCTCGTAACACCAGGGGACTTACATTGTTAACTTTGCCCATCATGAACCCTTTAGAGAGGAGAAAGTCCCTCAACCTCCTTGTTTCAATCCATATAATGCCTTCTTCAACTTGTACACATGGTTGGGCTTCTTGTCATCTTCAAAACTAGGAGGTTGCTCAACATATACTTCTTCATTGATGTAACCATTGAGAAATGCACTATTGATAACCATTTGATAGAGCTTGATGTTGTGGGCACAAGCATAGGCTAGCAAGATTCTAATTGCTTTCAATCTAGCAACCGGGGCATATGTTTCTCCAAAGTCAAGACCTTCCACTTGAGTGTATCCTTGTGCTACTAATCTTGCTTTATTCTTTACTACTATCCCATCTTGATCTTGCTTGTTTCTATAGACCCATTTGGTTCCAATCACATTGTGTCCCTTTGGTCTTTCCACTAATTCTCATACTTGATTTCTTGTGAAATTGTTCAATTCTTCATGCACAGCATTCATACAATCAACATCCTTCAATGCTTCATCTATCTTCTTTGGTTCAATGGATAACACAAATGAGAAATGCTCACAAAATGAAGCCAAACTTGATCTAGTTTGCACACCTCTAGAAATATCACCAATTATAGTGTCCACTGGATGATCTCTTGTAATATGAGTTGGTTGGAGTATTGGAACATTGCTTGTACTTGCTTGATTATTTGGTTCAGCTGATGTACTAGCCACTTGATCTTGCACATTGTTATGAGAGCCACTTGTACTTGCTTGATTAGTATCATCTTGCACATTTGAGTTAGAGAGCACTTGCACTTGATCATCTTTATCATCATTCACTTGTCTAGGCCTCAATTCACCAACATCTATGTTCTTCATGGCATTTGAAAGTTCAATGCCTCTAACATCTTCCAAGTTCTCATTCTCATCTTGTAAACCCTTGGTTTCATCATATTCAACATCATGTACCTCCTCAAGAGTACCACTTGCTAAATTCCAAACTCTATATGCTTTGCTTGTAGTAGAGTATCCAAGTAAGAATCCTTCATCACACTTCTTCTCAAACTTGCCCAATCTAGTGCCTTTCTTCAAGATATAGCATTTGCAACCAAAGACATGAAAGTATGCAATATTGGGCTTTCTACCATTCAAGAGCTCATATGGTGTCTTCTCTTTCAATGGGTGACAATAGAGGCAGTTGCTACAATAGCAAGCTGGGTTGATAGCTTTGGCCCAAAAGGATTGACTCACATTGTACTCACTCAACATTGATCTTGCCATGTCAATCAAGGTTCTATTTTTCCTCTCAACAAGGCCATTTGATTGTGGAGTGTACTTGGCTGAGAATTGATGTCTAATTCCAAAATCATCACACAACTCATCAATTCTTGTGTTCTTGAACTCACTACCATTGTCACTTCTAAGTCTCTTAATGATTGTTTCAAACTCATTATGTATGCCCTTGACAAATGATTTGAATGTTGCAAACACATCATTCTTGTCCACTAGAAAGAATACTCAAGTGTATCTTGTATAGTCATCCACTATCACAAAGCCATATTTGTTTCCATCGATGCTAGTGTATTGTGTTTGCCTAAACAAATACATGTGCAATAACTCAAATGCCTTGCTAGTGCTCATTATGCTTTTCTTAGGATGGGTGTTTCCAACTTGTTTTCTGGCTTAACAAGAGCTACAGAGCTTATCCTTCTCAAACATAACATCTTTCAAGCCTCTAACCAAGTCATGCTTAACCAATCTATTCAATTGTTTCATTCCAACATGACCAAGCCTTCTATGCCATAACCAACCCATACTAGACTTAGTGAACAAGCATGTTGACAATTGAGCTTCACTAGCATTAAAATCAACCAAGTATAGATTCTCATATCTAAAGCCTTTGAAGATCAAGTTAGAGCCATCTACACTTATGATCTCTACATCATCTACCCCAAATATGTATTTAAATCCAAGATCACACAATTGAGCCATGGATAGCAAATTAAAGTTCAAGCTATCAACTAGCAACACATTGGAAATGCACATGTCATTAAATATTGCAATCTTACCAAACCATTTGACCTTGCCTTTACCATTGTCACCAAATGTGATACTATCATAACCATCATTGCCATTGGTATTGATTGAGTTGAACATTCTTGCATCACCGATCATGTGTTGAGTACACCCACTATCAAGAACCGAATGCCTTCCTCTGTCTTTGTAATTTACCTACAAAAGAAGATCAATTGTTTTTAGGTACCCAAACTTGCTTGGGTCCTTGAAGATTAGTTACTAAGCTCTTTGGCACCCAAATGACTTTCTTCTTTGAACCCATCCATTGTGCACCAATGAACTTAGCCTTCACACCATTAGTACCCTTAGTAAGTATATAGAAAGAATCAAGCTTAATTGAGGATACATTGGCTTGAGACTTCTTTTTCATGCACTTTTGCTCTACATGACCAACTTGCTTGCAACTAGTGCAAAACCGACCATTGTTCTTCACAAAATTAGTCTTATGAGGAGCAAAGGCCGCCTTGCCTGTCTTAGGGGTATAGCCCAATCCCTCTTTGTAGAGAGAAGCTCTTTAGCTACCCAAGCACATAAGCAAGCAGTTCTCACCACCATAGGTCTTAGCCAAGGTGAGATTGAGCTCTTTTACCTCCTTCTTGAGTGTCTCATTCTCAACCATTAGTGAGGCATCACAAGTGAAACCATCACTACTAGATGAGCTAGTAGTTGATGTGCTTCAAGAAGGTTTAGTGGGAGCAAAAATGATAGGCTTATAGAATGATTAATCAATTATATCACAAGTTAAGCCTTTGTCACATGTTACAACATGCTCCTTCTCATTTTGCTCATTAAGTAGAGAGGAATGAGCTTTTTCAAGCTTCTTGTGAGCCTTGCCAAGCTTCTCGTGGGCTTCCTCTAGCCTCTCATGAGATGCATTGAGCTCATCAAAGGCTTGCTTAAGGGCTTTTAGTTCCTTTCACATGTCTTTGCATTCCCTTCTCTTAATGTCAAAATGTTCTTTAACATCTTCTAACATGTCAATTAGTTCATTTTTAGTGGTTTCATCATCATTGTCACTTTCACTTTCACTCTCATTATCATGTTCCTCATCACATCCATCATCACAGTTTGTACCTTAGTGGCCTTAGCCATGAAGCATGATGGAGTGTCAAAGACAGAAGGCTTCTCATTTATGGCAATGCTTGCAAGAGCCTTCTTCTTGGTGGTCTTGTCATCATCACTTTCATCATCATCACTTGAGGAAGCATCACTATCCCTAGTGATCACATATGAACCACCCTTATTCTTCTTCTTGAAGGTTATCTTGTCCTTCTTTTCTTTCTTTTCCTTCTTGTCATTCTTCTTGCTCTTCTTGCCATCATCATCTTTTCACTATTGTATGGGCATTGAGCAATAAGATGATCCTTGCTTCCACACTTGAATCACCTTCTTGATTCTTCCTTTTTCTTGGATGAAGACTTCTTCCTTCTAGCACGGTAGCCCTTCTTCACCATAAACTTACCAAATCTCTTGACAAAGAGAGCCATGATCTCATCATCACCATCATCCCATAAACCATCATCTTCACTTGATGTATCTTGCTTGGCCTTGCCCTTGGATGATGAACTAGCTTTGAATGCCACACTCTTCTTCTTCTCGTCCTTCTTCTCTTTGTTCTTTTCTTCCTTCCCATCATCATCTCTATAAGCATCATTGGTCATGATATCTCCCAAGATTTGGTTTGGTGTCATTGTGTCCAAACTGGTCCTGACTAGCAAGGTGACCAATATGCCAAATCTTGTGGGTAAGCATCTCAAGAACTTATGCGAGAAGTCCTTGTCCTCTATCTTCTCACCAAGTGCTTTGAGATCATTGACAAGAACTTCCATCCAATGAAACATGTCTGGCACACTCTCATCTTCCTTCATCTTAAAGCTAGTAAATTTCTCCTTGAGAATGTATGCCTTTGCACCCTTTATTGCTTTGGTGCCCTCAAATGATTCTTCCAAGCTTCATGAGCCATCTTAATGTTCTTCATTTCCTCAAATGTTCTCTCATCAATAGCATCATGAATAGCACTAAGAGCAATGTCATTGTTTTAGAGAAGCACTTCTTCGGCCGTGGTGGGATTCTCTAGATCGGCTATCTCAATTTTGGTCTTCACCACCTTCCACACTCTTCTATTGATTGACTTGATATTAGTGGTCATCTTTGACTTCCAATATGGATAATTTATGCCATCAAATTGGGGTGGCTTCTTGGTGTTGTTGATTTGAGCCATTTTGATATCGACGGTTGTTAAGCCTCAAATCACAGTGACCACGGATCTAATACCACTTGAAAGGTCCTAATGGCTAAAAGGGGTGAATAGCCTATAAAATTTTCTACAACAACACTATACAAAGCAGTTAGACAAATATGAGGCAAAGCGAATGTTGTGCTAGCCTACTAAGAATGCAAGCTACCTACCAAAATTCTAGTTGCTATTGTGTATAAGCACTCAAAGACTATGTGACTACACTAAATTAGTGAGCTCTCAAATACTAACTAAATAGCCTCACTAACCACTAGACATGACTCTTGCTTGCCCTCGAAACTAGCTACACTAAAGGCCCAAGCTACACTAAGAAATGTAAATGCATGGGAAGGATGGAGTGTTATACCACCGTGTAGAGGAATAAGCCAATCACCAAAGGAGCCAATCAATCACAAGAATGAATACTAATAAAGACCAATCATCTTGGAATCAAATGATGACACAATGATTTTTTACCGAGGTTCACTTGCTTGCCAGAAAGCTAGTCCTCATTGTGCCAATTCTCTCACTTGGACGTTCACGCGCTAATTGGCATCACACGCCAAACCCTCAATCAGGTGCCGCACAACCAACACAAGATGAGGATCACACAAGCCACACACAATTCACTAGAGTTGCCTTTCGTGATCTCCCACGGGGAAGGCACAAGAACCCCTCACAATGTCGACGATCGGAGCCGACAACAATCACCAATAGCTACTCAACGATCCACCAATCACCGGGCCATCTAGGTGTTGGCAAACACCAAGAGTAACAAGAACTCCACCAGCCCAAATCGCCCAACTAGTGCCATAAGATGCTAGAACACTAAGCAATGCACTAGAGGCTCTCCAGTCTCACTCAAGATGATGAATTCAAGTGTGCAAATGAGTGGAGTGGTGTGCTCAGCTCTCAAAGGGTGTATGTAGCCGTTAGAAATGCCAAGAGAGTGGCCAAGGCCCACCACTAGCTCTATTTATTAGCCTAAAAGCAAATAGAGCCGTTACCCCTTTGAGTTAGCTTCTGCAGGGTCACTAGACATGAGGTGGCGGTGCCCTCCAATGGTCGAATCCAACGGCTAGTTTGACTGTCAGTGGTCATCAGACAGGCGGCGGTGGCACCGGACAGGGGGTGGCGGCACCACCTTGGCCAACACCCCGAAATCCATGCTCTCTGGAAAAATGGGGCAGTGCACCACCTAGGGGTGGCGGTCGCCGCGGTGGTGCCCAACTCCAATTCACCCACTCTCTTTTGAAAAGGGGCGGTGCCACCTGATACGGTGATGGTGCCCATGGTAGTGCACCGTCGTGCCTGTGGTGGTGCACATCGCCACTTCTGGTGCCAGGCCCAACACCAGCCCTTCTCGGCCATGTCTAGGTGGGCACCGCCCTAGGGGTGGCGGTGCCACTGGACAAGGGGTGGTAGTGCCCCCTAGAACACCTCCCTCTCGGCCTCCACTACTGGTCACCGCCATAGGGGTGGCGGTGCACTGTCACAAGGGTGGCGATGCCCTCAGGGCAACAACACAATCCTAGCTATGCCTCCTTTTCTTCACCTTTTTCACCACCTTTGCAAATGTGCTAACACTCCAAGTGTTTCACCATCATGTGCAAGTGTGTTATCATTTTCACAAACATTTTTCAAAGGTTAATCACTTCTTACCAAATGTGCACTAGGCCTAAAATGCAATACAATTATTTCAACACCTAGTGGCACTAGAGGATCGAGTTGTCCGATAAGAGCTCCCCTCTTAGTAGTACGACCATCTATCCTAAATGTGATCACACTCGCTAAGTGTCTCGATCACCAAACCAAAAGGCTCCTATTAAGTTTCACCTTTGCCTTAAGCTTTTTGTTTTTCTCTTTCTTCATTTCCATGTCCAAGCACTTGATCATCATGGTCACCGCACTATCATCATGATCTTCACCATTGCTCCATCACTTGGAATAGTGCTACCTATCTCATGATCACTTTGATAAACTAGGTTAGCACTTAGGGTTTCATCAATTCACCAAAACAAAACTAGAGATTTCACCTGCTTTGATGTTGACTGCCTTTGGCTACTCAATGCTAGTTCCACTTGCCATTTGACTTCCTCTTGCATTCTCGCATCTAAGGCTTTTTCTCGCTCTCACGATTGAAGCACCGCCTCCTCTAACCTACAAAGTCGATCTTCCTCCTCGTCCTTCCTTCTTTGGTGGCTATAGCTAATGGCGTCCTAAGGGAAGCCATGCTGCCATGAAATCAACATTTGCCTCGTGTTTGACTAGGATGTTTAGGATTCTCGAGGGCATACGCCAGCTCATCCTTTTCTCGGTTAGGATTAAACTCATCACTGGCAGAGGAATCTAGAGCATCAAAAAGTCTTCATGCTGTTGTTCCTATTGTTTCACCCATAATTGGCATCCCAGTCTCTTGGTCTACTTTTCCCCCATGTGCGAAAAACCAATTCTTGGAGCATTCAGGCCAATCGATTGTAATTGGTGTGATCCCTTTGGCAAGATAGTCTGATTCCATTTTTTCCACCTAGGAATGGCACTCTTGTAGCCACCTGATCCCATTCTATGATGGTATACCTTTTTTCATGCATTCTCTTGGTTCCTTCTCACCCATGCCGCACCCTCTTCTGAGTTCCTATACCTTAGAAATTCATCCTAGTTGTCCCTCAACTTTTTGTAGGGCCAACAGTGAAATCTGGAGTTAGATTCTTCTTCTTCTAGGTTTGGAATTGTGTGGCCATCTTCTTGAGAGCTCGACTCTTAACTAGTCCTTTTAAATCATCATCTCCTGGTAGCTCGAAAGGTGCAGTGATTTCATTCCAAAGAAGCATCTTGTCTATATCAGAGACAAAACTGATCTGCGGACCATCCTTGTTTGTTTTCCATTTACGGGTGTTGATCAGGAACTTGCCCCTAGCAAGAAACCCACAATGATTTGCAAATTTCTTTGCATTCACTTTTAGCAAAAGTGGTTCACCGGTACTGGTATTGACTTATGAGATTATGTGGCGTCCTTCTAACTTTTTTATCAGGCATCATGCATTTCTACTTTTCGTCGATGTCGATCCATAGGGCTACGTACGTAGAAACACAAAGATTCAGTAATATATACTAATAGAATTATGTTTAATTTCATATATAAGAGATGCTTAATTATTAACAAATATACCTAGCCAGCATTTTCTTGCACAACATTTTCTTGCTCATCACCAATGTCAAAATTTAAGTATTGACTGCCATCATCGAAATCTGGGTTATCAGCCTCATTGGGGCCATATTGGGTGCCAGCATTGATAATGTCCACCATGTCCTCATTCTGGTTATCATCTTATGGGTCGACCATCTTAATTAGCAGAACTATATACAAATCAAAACCATAGTAAAGTCATGCATATGGAAATAGAGTCATGGGCTTAAACTTAAATAACTATAGACTTCAAGGTTATTATTTGCGATGAGCTATAGTTAGGGTTTGCATGCGTGGAGATCGATTGGGATATTCGGGTTTGGAGCGGATCGAAGCTCGATCGGGTTAGGGTTTAGAGCATAGCTCAAGATATTAGGATATCAACATTGGTGTATATAAATATATCAAAATTCATGTCACATTAATAATGCAAATATATCAAAATTTAGATACATACCAAAATTTAGAGCACTAATAAAGTCAATCTTTTCAATTATGAGGATTCAAATATATTTCTTCAATATTATTTTCTACAACTATATTGTTCAATTTTCTATATTTATTATTGCATATATATATACACTCTACAATTTTTCTATATATTATCGTACACTATGATTTTCTATTTTGTCTACATTTCTATCTATTTTTTCTACATTTTTTCTATGCCAAAAGAAAATATGCATGCACACATAACACACACACTCACGCACACATACACACACACATATGCACACACTCACGCAACAAAAGCGGTGAGATCGATCTGGATGGCGAGGATGACAACGACGACCACGGTGAGGACAAGGACCAAGCGATGATGACGACAATGGCTCCAGCGAGGACGAGGATGGAGAGGATGATGATGGCGACTCCGGCAAGGACGAGATGACACAAATGTAGGGCCTGGGCATGTGGTGGACAACAGAGGGGGTCGAAGATGATGGCGGATGATAGGGTTGGGGTGTGTAGGCGTGAGTCAGTTGGAGATCGATGAGGTGGGCTGGGGACGATGTGTGAGTCGGCTAGCCAGAGACAAAGCACGCACATCAGGCCAAAGACGATGATAAGGTGGCTGCACGAACGGTCATCGGGGCTGAGGCCCGAAGCTTTACGAGGCGAGGTGTAGGGATAGCGGAGAACAAGAGGCGACACACCCGATGGGGTGTGGCTGCTAGATCTAGAGCAGAGATGAAGGCATGCATAGCAGCCGTACGCATGGTCAGGGGTCACAGCGTGATGAGGCAAGGCCAGCTAGGTCACGGGGACAACAACAAACGGCATGGTGATGACGGCGAAGAACGAAGAGCCGCGGTGGCGGGTTGGATCTGGCATAGAGATGGAGGAGGAAGAAGGTAGAAGACCTCCATATATAAATGGATGGACCTTTAGTCCTAGGTGGTGGTTATAACCTCTAGGTGGATCCACCATCCAGGACTAAAGATAAATTTTGGCGGACCGCAAAAACGCGTCCCATCTTTAGTCCTGGGTGGTAGATCCACCAGGGACTAAAGGTGGCCTGCAATTTCACTTCTCACCAGTATCCACTCGGTTTTAGCTTTTTTTATATATTTCTTTTATAAATATGCTAAGAGTTGTTAATTGCTTAGTAAATAAAATATTAGTAAAAAAATTACAAAAAAATTCTAGGCTTGGTTTTGCTTTATTGTACATAAGAAAAATCTGTAACCTAAACTCTTTTATTTTACCCTATAAATATTTAACATATTGTAAATAATAATCATAATTTTGATCATGCAAAAATATAGTACTTAATTAAAATCATTAAAACTATTGCTTTTCGATAGGAAATTTGTTTTCACATCAATTAATGCTAAAAATTTGGTTTTTTATCACACATTTTCCACTTGCACGGCATGAAATCCACTGTCAAGCAGAAATTCATTTAAACAATAGAAAAAATGAGAGCATGACAGAAAAATTGGAAACTTAATTAACGATTCCTTAACTTCTGGTACATAAAAGCATGAGAAAAAGTTCGAGGCGCATATGACATCACATTTATGACAAAATAGGTCTAATACACACTATTGAACATCACCTTATCAAGCGGGAACAACAATGAACTTCTTCTTGATGTTTGTCCCTTGGTTATGATCGTGCCGTAACCATGGAGTGTCTTTATTATTTAGCAGTATGCTTGGGTCATTGTTCACTGTGAATGGCAGAATTTCTTCATTCTTTTCATAATCTCGTGACATGTCTGACTTGTCCTTGATTCCTATGATGTTTCTTTTCCCTGAAAAAACTATGTGGCGCTTTGACTCATTGTTTGAGTTATTGTTTTACCTTTTTTTGGTTTGGTAGACATCGTTCACATAGAACACCTGATTCACATCCTTGGCTAAGATGAATGGTTCAAGTCTCTGTACCCAAGATTGTTGACGTCCACTGTTGTCATTCCATACTATTACCCCACCTCCAGTTAGCTTCACCCATTGGCACCAAAACAAATTGACTGTGATGAGGACATCACTCCTTTGGATGCACCAGCTGATCCCTCCAGCCATTATGCAAGGTCCAATGACCCGAGGTCGAATGTGTCAACTAAATTTAGAGGTGAGCTTGTTTTTAAGCGATCCTTTTCATACTTTTGAGAATAGATTACTGTCTAATGATGTTATCTTGCTTAGGAACATTGGAGAGGTCATGAAAAACTTGGAGGAAGCTATGGAGGTGTAGAAGACCAGCAAGGACATCCAACACAAGCAGAAGGCTCGGTCCAACTCGACTTCGAGTCTGCATTGGCTTTCAGGACTAGTCTGCGTTAAAACGGACACTCATGAAGCATCCGGACTCCATTTTTGATGATCCACATATGTATGGAAAGATAATTTCATAAACTAACCAATGGTTTTGATTTGAGGCCCAAATTCCACTAGAGTCAAAGCATCCAAAATCTATCCAGTGCTGCACCACCGCTTTTTGTCCGTTGGGCTGTGTATCGTCTTTGAGCCCATTAGGGGGCACGTCTAGGGGAGCGATGACCCTTAATTCTTTATAATCAATTGCTGCTTCTATCATTAGGTTTTAGATTTTTCTTAGATCAATTCTATCATTGACAATCGTCGTCTAACAGTTTGTGGAACCCCAACTCGTGTGCTTATTCATTCATCTATAGTTTGTCCCAAATCTTTGAGCTGCGTACTTTCGAGTTATTGCTTATGTTCTTCTTTTCATAGGTAGGGAATAGCCTTCTTGATGAGGTCAATCTGTTTAGAGACACGGTTGATAACTAGTTGATAACCAGAGGAGTCATGGTATGCTAAGATTGTAGGGTTCGGGTCTTTGGATCTGAAGCTAGATTGGTGTGTCGTGCTCCAACAAAAATGATAGTTATCATCACCTGATGGAAGATCAGGATCCCCCGTACTCATCAGACTATCATGGCCCAAAAACCATGACAATTATTCACAAGCCTCATGAGCATAAAATGTACCTAAAGATTTCAATAATCAAAATATATTGCATGTTAGTTCTAAACTTTCTAAGCATCATGTGCATTTTGAATTCAAATTAGAAATTAACCGGTGCCAAAAATTGGACTAAAACTGCTCACTATTGGTTCTGGCGGACCGTCCGTCACATTTGATGGAGTATCTGTCGAGCCAATTGCATAGACTGATAGCGTGCATTGGCAGACTATCCACCACTTCTGACAGACCATCTATCAAAACCCTACTCCCCATCTCCCACACCATATGGCCCCACATGCCAGCTCCCTCTCTTGAAAAATAGCCAGCCCTCTCTTCCTCGCCCCCTCATTCTCACATCTAAGTTTAGGAAGCCAAAACAGAGAAAGAAGAGAGAAGGAGAGAAAGAGAGGAGAGGAAGGGAGAAGAGAGAAGGGAGAAGGGAGGAGGGAGGAGAAGGAGAAGAGGAAGATGGCGCCCCCTGCAACAGGCCATCGACGAGCTCCTCCACCCCTTCCAGGCCATCAACCCCGCAGGAGTTGGAGGACAAGGGCCCCAAGATGTCATCTTCTTCCTCAAGCTCCATAGTGAAGCCTAAAGCTTGATCTCCTTCCCCAAGCCATTCCTAGGCGAGCTGCTGCGTTTGAAGGTTCCCCATGGCATGGTGAGGCTCCTCGCGAAGTCTATCTTCATCCTCCCCATCTCTATCACCCACCCCCATGAGCTCCATCCCTCTTCCATGGTGGTTTCCACCATTGATGAGGATGAGCTCCCCACACTTGATGCATGATACATCCATCACTTGGAGTAGCTTCTCTACATCACTTGAAAGCCATAGAAACAAATTACACTTGATTTGGAGTCTGGATGCCCCAGAAATCATCTCCGACATTTTTGCAATGCTACTGTTTGTCATTTGATGGAGAGTCTGTCATTTTGACAAAGAATCTATTGATTTATAGCCAAAGCCTGAGAGCAGCATTGTACTAGCGGAGAGTCCGGTAAATGCATAGCAGCACAACCCAAACTTGTAAAATTCATAGAAGATGCATTTAAACTCCAAAAATTGTGAAACAAGTTTTGTTGTGTTACTTAGAATATTCTCTATCATCTAAAAATAAATTTGACACAAAAAATATATTTTAATTTTGACTAAAATAATGCATTTTTAAATTTATAAAATGCATAACTTATTCTCTAGGTCTTCAAAAATCATGAAACTTGTTTTGTTAGCTTCCTTTAAGCATGTGATATCTAGGATACATATTCATGTGCATCATCTCATTACATATGTGCATATGAAATGCCCTATTCATGCCTCACACACTAGTCAAAACACTAGAAGCCTTCACTTTATACACAATGAGTATACGCCTTTGCTCCTAAGCATCTTAGGGACACAATAGCACAATTTCATACACCTACAAATACCCTAGAGTAAGATTTGCATTTGGATATGTATGAAACAAATGCTGCCCAACATCTGGTAGAGGGTCCGTCACTTCCAGCGGAGTTTCTGTCAGTCACATACCAACTTGACCACAGAGAGATGCTAAGTCTTTATAATTCATTGGAGTGTCCATGAAGTTCCATGGAAGGTCCGTCGAATTTTAAAATAGAAACCCGAGACTACCAAGTTGCTACCTAAACTTGATGAAGTGTCCGCAAATTGTGCCAGAGGCTGTCCCATTTCACTAAGTGTCTGTACCCATGGACCATTCGTGTTTTCCAATGGAGTATCCGTCAACCTAGGTCGACAACACATATACCCTATGTCACCTACACATAATAGTATATATGATTAAGCTCTAATCAAACAACATCAATGCATATTATGTCATATCATTTATTCTTGTGCATTGTAATCATCAAGCATCATATTTATTTATTGCACCTTGCACTCAAATAGGAGTTGAGCCACACACTAAACCTCTCTCGCCTTATGCCATCCCTCCTATGTTCTTTATTTCATATAATGTCTTGCATGCATAATCATAAGTATCTCATACATGTGCATACATATAGGTACGCGATATCGGAGAAAGCCAAGTGATGTTCCAAGCTATTGGGACCTTGCTCTTCCAATAGGTAGCCACCCCACTACTATAAACCCTATTTTGGATACTTATTACTTGTTTTATTATGAGTTATGCATTTCATTTGAATATGATTAACCACATAATATTCCTTAACTAATCTAGGACTACTCACTAAATAATTAGAGCCTTCACTTAACTAACAGGATGGGAGCTTTAATTACTTATCTGCTTAGTTGCATTTAGAAGTCGAGTGTGAGAAGGGAAATCACTCTTGGGAGTGTAGGAGCTTCACCGGGATAATCACTTAAAATTAGTGAGGGCATTAACTTGATTCATAGTTGTTCAAATATGACTAGGATGATTATAAATTCTTTCGGCAGGTCTTTCTCTATTCAAAAGAGAGTCTAATCCTTTTCAAAAATCAATTTGTTTCCAAAATGATTTACAAATGATTTATCAAACAAAATGCTTGAGAAAAGATTTTGTTTTACAAAATCTTGACCTCTTCTAGTTTCAAAAGTGTCACCTTGAAAAGGTTTTGGGAAAACCAAATTTGATTTGTGAAAGCTTTACCTTTCAAAAAGAGAAACTGTTTCAAATCAATTTCAAAACTAGTTTTGTTTACTCCAAACAAAAAGGGGGCAACATTTTGTTTTGAAAATTGAAAACAATTATCAAAACCTTTTGATTTGAACTCATTCTTGAAAATGTTTTGTTTTACCAAACAAAGGGTTTTTCAAAAGACTTTGGTTTCCAAAACCTGCCTCAAAGGACCAACCCCAACTTGAAATATAATCATGATGATTAATTTGTTAATCTCTACTCACACGAGGGGTAAGATCACTGTGATTGTGGGATCTCAAGTGATGTAGCTCATGGAGCAACTAAGGATCAGTCATTGGGATAGTGAGTCTGAGTAACTACCCGTATAGACCACATGTCATGAATGGGGGTGACAAGCCAATTAACTAGTTGCGATCGGTTTGTCCATCGAACTAGAACGAGGGTGGCATCGGGTAGATGGTGGTAGCATTACCCAGGAACTTATCAACCCTTCTATGGACATTCTTGGCCAGATTAGGGAAAGGTGAGAGACATGATGCAACCCTACCCGGGCACGGGTATGGTGGTTCATCCTGTTCTTCGTGTGGGTACAGTTGTACCCTCTACGCAGAGTTTATTTGAGAGCCTGAAGTCCTTCGGGGTGGAACTGGTTGTTCTTTCTTCTAGACCCTCTATAGCATTAATAATGAACTTGATGATGATACTTAATTATGAGATGAATTATAATGTTGATCACTTCAATTATGTTACTCATTACTACTTGTCATGAACTTATAATTGCTAAATAATTTAATTATCAATCATGAGCATGTCATTCTTTTAATGAACCTTCTGCATTTATGCAAATGTACAAATGTCTATTAATCCCTTTTGCATCCACCAAATATATATGTTTGAATTAAATCCTATGAGTACGCAATGTACTCACGGTGTTGCCGCTAAGTTCTTTTGCAGGTAAAGGACATCTGCTGCCACTTCACCCCATCGTTGCTGGGCAAAGTGGGTTAATGGAAAGAGCCATCCCGAGCTATGGTGGTGACGCCCATGGGTAAGGCAACCACCCGTTACTAGTGAGAGTGTATATCGTAGTGTAATCATAAATGGTAAGAGAGTCATTTGGTTCTCACTACATGTAGTTTAACTAATGTTATCAGTCATGTTGTATAATTAATTTGATTAATTCAAGAAGACCTGCAATATATGTTTTTGCTTATTTATGTACTCTGATGAAGAGTTGTGATCTTGAGATGTGGTGGCTATTGTCATGTGGTACTCAACCAGGATCCTAGTAGTGGAGATGTGTATCATCTCTAGGGGAGTCACCGATGTTGGTTTGCTTAAATTGTGTTGGTCAAGTGGATGAAACATGGTTTAGGTAAATTAATGCAGTGGGTCCCTATAGGGACCTTAAAAGAAGGTCCATAGTCTAGTTCTCATATATCCTCTATGCGGCCATAATATATTTCCTTATTCCCACCATTAGGGTCTATGGCATCTATGCGAACACCACTGTTTTGGTTGGTGCTCCTTTTATCTTGGGCTATCATGTAAAATGTATTCCCATTTATCTCGTACGCTTTGAATGTCAAGATATGCTAAGATGGTTCCCTAGACATCAAGTAAAGTTGCTCATCAAGACTCTTGTCACCTTGACAATGTTTTTGCAACCAATCACCGAAAGTTTCCATGTGCTAATGCGTAATCTAGGCTTTAGTCATCTCCCAGAAGTCGGATCGTACAATGTCCTTGTGTACCTCGATATACAGATCCACCAAGGAGTTTTGCAGAACTATGTAGTGTGCATCACTGAAAGAATCATCCTTCTAACCAATATATGCTTTCTTCCCTAGTGTTCTCTTTCCACTTAGTCTCCCCTCATATAGTGATTTAGGAATACCAATCGGGTTAAGGTTAGGAATAAAGTCAACATAGAACTCCATGACCTCCTCTGTTCCATAGCCCTTGGAGATGCTTCCTTCTGGCTAAGCACGGTTGTGAACATATTTCTTTAAGACTCCCATGAACCTGTCAAAGGGGAACATGTTGTGTAGGAACACGTACATGACCGAGAATACTAATCTCTTTGACCAGGTGAACTAAGAGGTGCGTCATAATATTAAAGAAGGATGGCGAGAACACCAACTCAAAGCTAACAAGACATTGGACCACGTCATTCTACAGCTTTGCTAGATGCACTGGATTGATTGCCTTCTGAGAAATTACGTTGAGGAATGCACATAGCTTCATGGTGGCTAATCAGCTAGAATCCCTCTCAATCCAACCAGAAGAAATTGCATCATAAGCATGTGGTAGTCATGAGACTTTATGTTTAGGAATTTCTTCTCTGCCACATTTATTATCCCCTTTACATTCAAGGAGAAGCCGCTTAGGCATTTAAACATGCTTTCCTTCTCTTCTTTGCTAAGAGTGTAGCTAGCAGGACTTATGTAATGTCGTCCATCATCTGCCTTCTCTGGATGCAGGTTGTCTCATTCTTTCAAACACTACAAGTCCTGTCGTGCTTCTAGTGTGTCCTTAGGCTTCCCATACACACACATAAAGCCTAGTAGGTTCACACAAAGATTCTTCGTCAGGTGTATCACATTGATCACGCTACAAACCTCTAGGACTTGCCAAGAGGGTAGCTCCCAAAATATAGACTTCTTCCACATGGGTGCATGTCTGTTAGCATCATTCAGAATAGGTTGGTTGCCCGGTCCCTTCCCAAAGACTACATGTACATCTTTGACCATATTGAATACATCCTCACCACTATGGTTGTTAGGCTTTGTTTGGTGCTCTGTCTTACCTTTAAAATGCTTGTCTTTCCTTCTTACGAGGTGATTCATAGGAAGAAATTGACGATGGCCAATGTACATGACCTTCTGATATTTTTTCAAATATATACTTTCTATGTCATCAAAATAGTGTGTGCAGGCATTATATCCATTGTTTGTTTATCCTAAAAGATTACTAAGAGCAGGTCAATCATTGATTTGTTATGAACAACAATGCTCATAGGTCAAAGTGTTCTTGTTTGTACTTATCCCACACACGTACACCTAGTCTGTTCCACAAAAGTAGAAGTTCCTTAACTAATGGCCTTAGGTACACATCAATGTTGTTGCCAGGTTGCTTCAGGCCTTGGTTGAGCACTAGCATCATAATGAACTTCCACTTCATGCATAGTTAGGGAGGATGGTTGTAGGTACATAGAGTCATGGGCCAAGTGCTATGACTGCTGCTCTGCTCCCTGGAAGGATTCAAGCCATCCATACTGAAGGCAAACCTTAAGTTTATTATGTCATTTGCAAACTCTATGAACTCTCTGTCAATTGCTCTCCACTAGGACCCATTAGCAAGGTGTCTCAACATATCGTCTACCTTATGGTCTTTTTTATGCCATCACAGCAACTTTGCATGCTCTTGGTTTCTGAACAAACGTTTCAAGTGTGGTATTATAGGAGCATACAACATCACCTTGGCATGGATTAACTTCCTGGGACATTGTTCATCGTCCTCAACATCACTAGGGTCATCTCTCCTGATCTTATACCATGATGCATGGCATACCGGGCATGCATCCAAATTCTCATACTCCTTGTCGCGGTAGAGGATGAAGTCATTAGGACATACATGTATCTCTAGGATTTCTAACCCAAAGGGCAAACAACCTATTTTGCTTCATATGTAGTGGTGGACAGTTTGTTATCCTTTGAAAGCATCTTCTTTGTGATTTTTAGTAACTCCCCAAATCCCTTGTCGGATACACCATTCTTCCCTTCCACTATAGCAATTCTAGTGTGGTACCCAACTTTTTCTGCCCCTCTTCGCAATTTGGGTATAGCAATTTCTTTTGGTCCTCTAGCATGTGCTCGAACTTGATCTTCTCTTTTTCACTTTCATAGTCTCTCTATGCATCGCGAATGGCCTGACCAAGATCATCAATGAGCTCATCTTCTCCGCTTCTTCTTTCTTTAGCTTTCCCCATTGTAGTATCCTCAAAGGCACTGTATTCAGCAAACCCACGAATAATATTGTTATCATCCCCTTCTTCATGTTCTTTCATTATAACCCTGTTTCTCCGTGCTTGGTCCAACAAATATAGTTTGGCATGAAACCTAACCTAAACAGGTGCTTGTGAAGGGTACTTGAGGAAGCATAATCCTTCACATTCTTATAGAGAATATATGGGCAGCACATGAAACCATTCTACATGTTTGCCATGGACACACTTATGAAATCATGCACGCCCTCAATGAACTCTTGGGAGCTGCAGTCAGCATTGTACATCCATTGCCGGCTCATCTGCATTACATGATCATATCAAAAACTTGAACATAATTAATTAATAACCCATATTGCACAACATGCATGATTAGTTAATTAAAAGATCCAAAATATCCATCACTCAACATAATTAATTAATATCCTATACCATAATTGTTTCACTCAAACATTAATTTATTAAAGCCATGATATAATGTAGACAATCCCAAATAGCGCTAAACAAACTAAACCTACAATGCACTTCAGCAGAATAAGGATTGCATGACCAATTCCAACTAAAACTGACAAATCCTTTGTCATTTCTTGATTGATGGGATTCTTCTACTGGTTCACTGCCTCTTCATGCATAGGGGCACTCTCATTAGCCGCCTCATCCACCTTAGCTGATTTTTTCAAGTGCTCAACATACTCTTCCTCCTAGTACCAGTCCTTACATCCAGTACCATCCCACTGAAATTAGAACAACAAATCAAGAACTTTAGTCAAAATCATCACAAAAAATGGCTATAAACCATAAAAATGCGACAAAAGAACTCACATTGCGATCCGGACACTAGTAGAAGATGTGGCCCTTGTTGGGACCATCCTTCCTCACTCTATACTCCAACACAATCTTCTGCTCACACTCACCGCACGCAATGAAAGGGAGGTCTGGCCTCAGTCGGTTAGGAACCCGATACGAGGCCGAGGACCTGGAAGCAGTCGTCATCTACTCTCTATACTTATTTTCATCAACTACTATAAATTTCTCATTTTTTAAACCATGAAATGAGCTATATATACTAGCAATGAAAGGTGCATACTAGTTTTGATGAACTACTATAAGCTTCCTTCATCTACATATGCAAACTAAGTGCTCTCAGCTCAAATGGCGTATAAATAAAAAATCCACCATTATTCCCAATCTAAAAAACCACAAATTTCTCTATTTCTAGACTACGAAATGAGCCCATAGTGAAAAAACATGAGAGGAGGACAAAGTTGCTAACCTTTAGAACTAAACAATAGATGGAGGAATGAAGTCTTCACCAATCCCGCAAGCATGAACTCCTTCCACAAGCAAGAACACAGAGCAGACCGAGAACTTGAAATGGCTTGGGCTGAAGGAGGAAGGAGAAAGTATATAGCCCAAGACTTGTAGTCCTGGTTTGTGGTTCAAACCTAGATTACAGGTAAACTTCTAGTCCTGGTTGGAGCCACCAACTAGGATTAAAGGTTTAGTCACAGCTAATAGCTCCAACCGAGACTAGAGGATGACCTTCAGTCCTAGTTGGTTGCTCCAACTAGGACTAGAGGTTCCCTCCAGCAAAAGCCTATGATGATAGCCATTGTGTAGGGGACTTTAGTCTTGGTTGGTTGCTCCAACCGGGACTAATGTTCTCTTTAGTCCCAGGCACAAATCTAGCCGATACTAAAGCAAAAAACAAAAGCATGTTCTCTACTAGTGCACAAGAGAGGATCCATAAGCCACGAGCAATTTACTAGAGTTGCCTTTCATGATCTCTCATGGGGAATAGGCACAAGAACCCCACATAAATCCTTGATTGGGAGCGGATATAATCACGAAATCCCCTCATCAATCAACAAATCACCAACTGTCTAGGTGACAACAATCAACAAGAGTAACAATAAATCCACAATCACAATCACCACCTAGTGCCACCAAAATGTAATCTCAAATGCACACACTAGGATTTCCCCCAAAAAATCCTCTCTCAAATGAACACCAAGCTTTAGAGAAGGAGATGACAGGGAGGAGAAGCTCTTGAAGCTCTCAAGATCAACACTAGAGCTTGATCTCTCATTTTCAATGGAGCACAAATGCTAGGTAGTGAGAGAGGATAGGAGAGAGGTTGCTCTTCTCTTCTTGGAGTCACATGTTGCAAGGAAGGAGAAGAAGTGAGTGAGAGAGGAGAAGGGGGAGGTAGATAAGGTAGCAGGCCCAGGCTTCCACGCCCCTCCAAAAACTGATAGGCGGAACCCCTCCAAACAGCTCTCTTAGATCTGACCATTAGGGGCTGAATCGCCCAGAACTAGACCTCTGGTTCAAACCAGAGCTCCGATTTCTAGTTCGAATCACATCTGTCAGCACAGAACCAAACCTCCGGTTTGTAGGACCAGACCTTCGATTGAGGCTCTTAGCCTCTAGAAAATTAATTTTTAGAGTGAAAATAGGACCTCTGGTCTTGGCAACCAGAGCTCTGGTAGGAGCTCTTAGCCTAGAGCAATTATAAAACCGAATATCTACCGGACCTCCGGTGTGGGCTCTCAGATTTCAGCATAAAAACTAAAGCGCCCATAACTATTAGCTCCAAACTCCAATCTCTATGATCTTGGACATTCTGGAAAGCTTATCTAGAGAGCTATCCATGTCAAGTGTGTGAGTTATCATTTTTTAATCAATTTGAAAAGCTTTTCTCTTGCAGCTCACCACATCACTAAGTGCAATGCATATGCAAATGAACCTCACACTTAGTGTCACTAGATAACCATTGCAATTAAAGATTTCCCCTCTTTATAGTATGGTTATTTATCCTAAATCCGATCACACACTCTATTGCATCTTGACCGGCAAAATAAAATGCCCTAGCATATACCTTTGCCTTGAGCCCATGCATTTTGTTTTTCTCTTTCTTCTTTTCCAAATGTGGAGCACTTGATCACCATTTACTGGCCATCTCCATCACCTTGAGTGCCATCTAGCTACACCAAGTGTGTGAACCAACCTATCTCATATTCACACCTAGAGTAGAAGGTTAGTCCACTTTGGTTGCATCAATTAGCCAAAACCAAACTAGACTTTCACCCACCCTCCATGATCAAAATGAGACTAAACCCCCATGATGTCACATCAATATACACGTGGGGACACTATGGGCCACATCTCACATCAAATGAATTCAATAAGTATATTGTTTTTTGTTGCATATGTAGAGATACTATCGATGGATATTTAGAAAATTTTTGTTGCCATTTACTCACTCTGTTTGTAATTATAAGTCGTTTTGGTTTTTCTAGGTAGACAATTTTTGCTATGTACCTAGATATATACTATCTCTACATATATAGTAAAAACTATGAATCTAAAAAAGTAAAAAAAGACTTATACTTTGGAACGGAGGAAGTGGTTTGTAGGTATTGGGTAGGTCACCAAAGGCTGCTTTAGTAATCAGACATTTGTAACTCATAGTCTCTTGAGTTAGAGAATCTCCATCTGATCTCCTATTCCTTCTATCTTATAATCAGTTATAGGAGATCTCTCAAAAGCAACTTTAGGATATGAGAGACATTAGCTCCACCAGATTACCCAAACCTCATCATAATTTAAAAGAGGGTGAGGTCTCACTTTTCTTTAGGAGAGATGGCGGTAGATTTAGGATATTACCTAAAGAACATAGAGATGTGGGACGTGATAGGAGATCTACTGCATGTGTTACATTTCCTATTTAAGGGATATGGGAGAGTATAAGATCAGATCTGGTGGAGATGCTCTTAGCTTGAGTGTGCGGCACGATCACACTTGCTTTGGCCTTAATGAAACACATGTTTAGACACCTTCGCAAAAACATTTTTAGTGCATATATAAAGATAAAATAGTGGGTTGTAAAAAATATCACTAGTGTAGGACTGAGTTGCAGTCCCAGTTGGGAAACTCCATCTAATCCCAGTTTCCCAACCAGGACTGCCAATTCGGCACTAAAGGCCCACCCTTTAGTCCTAGGCTAGCGAACCGAGATTGAATGGGGGACCTTTTAGTCCCGGTTACTTATACCAACTGGGACTAAAGGGGGCTCCAGGCTGAGCCCGCGTGCGAACACCTCTAGTCCCAGTTGGTATAACCAACCGACACTAAATATCAGTTTTTTGTTTTCTATTTGTTTTTTTTTCTTTTACCCGCGTGCGAACACCTCTAGTCCCGGTTGGTATAACCAACCGACACTAAATATCAGTTTTTTGTTTTCTATTTGTTTTTTTTCTTTTACAGTTTCTTTCCATTCAATTTGTTTTTGTTTCAAATAGTTTTTGTACACGTATTATATGCTATACTATTGTATGGCATCCATAAATAAGAATGAAACTAATTAAGAGCTTATATATTACAATGATCATCCCCATTCACCAAGTTCATACAAACCATAATAATTTAAAACAAGTCATTACAAACTAGATGTGTCCAAGTACACCCCAAAGTTAAATTACACACCAAGTTCATGCAAGCGCAAGTAGATCATCGCCAAGTTTGACTACGTCGTATTATGTACTCGGCGAAATGTAGGTCACCGATCTAGTATCCACAAATATCTTTGACGTAGATCAACGCATTAAGTACTGCACTCTCCCTTGCTTCAAAAGTACGAGCACATGGTCTACTAATGACGGAAAGCAGTGGTCGAGAAGTCAGTGGGTCAGATGATCCCCTCTTAGTCATAATCAACTTTTTCTGAAATCCTTCTGTAGTGAGTGTTGGCCATTCAACGGCATATTTCCAATCAAAACCCAATGCATACATTATCTGATTTAGAATGGCTTCAAAGTTATAACCTACATAGGTTAAGTCATAGTCCACAACCTATAAGTGTTGATAGAAAAAATGGATATGAGAACAAAACTTTCCAATAACAATAAATCTGAATATAAGCTATGAGTTTGACTTTGACTTTATCACATCATTTCGGTTGGTTCGAGCAATCCTTGCATAGAAGCCCGCAACATCATGATACCAACCCGCATCTATTGCTTGTTTCATCAAGGAGGACAGTATAGGTAGGGTGTACCCAATATTCGCAAGCTTATTCAAACATGCAATGACAGCATATTTATTTGTAATTTTCTTCTCAAGTGCCTTTACTCCCACTTCTGAGATTTGTACAACACGTGTACCCTTCCTTGTGGCGATGGAAAAGCCAATTCGACATTAGATTAATCAACCATTATCTACATCAAAGGTCTCAACATCCACACCCTCAACCCCCAAATTTGAGTGTCTCTTCAAACCAAACGATTGGGTCAATTACCTACGATACATTTAAGAAACACACATATATATATACATATCAGAAAAATATGTTGTCTATAAGTGTATTTAAAATATATTAATTCATTAAACATATATCGTTGCTTACTATGCTAGGATGATTCAACGGTACAGCCGACAACATTAGTTCGAATCCCCAAGTAATACAATAGCCCGAACTCAGGAGAATTGGTTCGAGGAGATGTCCAGCCATCTCTTCTCACTAAAGTTAATATATAAAAATTCATATCACAGGAGTCAATGAATTCATACACCAAAATTCATATATTTCATATTATATATATGTACACATAATATCAAAATTCATATATATCAATGAACTCAATATTTTTCATATACCAAAATGCATATATATCACTAAAGTGTATATATAAAAATTCACATGTAAACCCTATATATCAAAATTCATATAACTTGACCATATATATATATACCAAATGCATATATATATAATATATCACACTAAAGTCAATATATCAAAATTTATATCACCAAAGTCAGTATCTTTCCACTCGTATTATGTACTCGGCGAAATGTAGGTCACCGATCTAGTATCCACAAATATCTTTGACGTAGATCAACGCATTAAGTACTGCACTCTCCCTTGCTTCAAAAGTACGAGCACATGGTCTACTAATGATGGAAAGCAGTGGTCGAGAAGTCAGTGGGTCAGATGATCCCCTCTTAGTCATAATCAACTTTTTCTGAAATCCTTCTGTAGTGAGTGTTGGCCATTCAACGGCATATTTCCAATCAAAACCCAATGCATACATTATCTGATTTAGAATGGCTTCAAAGTTATAACCTACATAGGTTAAGTCATAGTCCACAACCTATAAGTGTTGATAGAAAAAATGGATATGAGAACAAAACTTTCCAATAACAATAAATCTGAATATAAGCTATGAGTTTCGACTTTGACTTTATCACATCATTTCGGTTGGTTTCGAGCAATCCTTGCATAGAAGCCCGCAACATCATGATACCAACCCGCATCTATTGCTTGTTTCATCAAGGAGGACTAGTATAGGTAGGGTGTACCCAATATTCGCAAGCTTATTCAAACATGCAATGACAGCATATTTATTTGTAATTTTCTTCTCAAGGTGCCTTTACTCCCACTTCTGAGATTTGTACAACACGTGTACCCTTCCTAGTGGCGATGGAAAAGCCAATTCGACATTAGATTAATCAACCATTATCTACATCAAAGGTCTCAACATCCACACCCTCAACCCCCAAATTTGAGTGTCTCTTCAAACCAAACGATTGGGTCAATTACCTACGATACATTTAAGAAACACACATATATATATACATATCAGAAAAAATATGTTGTCTATAAGTGTATTTAAAATATATTAATTCATTAAACATATATCGTTGCTTACTATGCTAGGATGATTCAACGGTACAGCCGGACAACATTAGGTTCGAATCCCCAAGTAATACAATAGCCCGAACTCAGGAGAATTGGTTCGAGGGAGATGTCCAGCCATCTCTTCTCACTAAAGTTAATATATAAAAATTCATATCACTAGAGTCAATGAATTCATACACCAAAATTCATATATTTCATATTATATATATATGTACACATAATATCAAAATTCATATATATCAATGAACTCAATATTTTTCATATACCAAAATGCATATATATCACTAAAGTGTATATATAAAAATTCACATGTAAACCCTATATATCAAAATTCATATAACTTGACCATATATATATACCAAATGCATATATATACAATATATCACACTAAAGTCAATATATCAAAATTTATATCACCAAAGTCAGTATCTTTCCACACACACACACACACACACACACACACACACACACACACACATATATATATATATATATATATATATATATATATATATATCAAAATATATATATATCACTAAAGCAAATACAAGTTAGATCAAAAATAAATAGCTAGACAATTAGCTTAATTTAGGGTTGAGTGCTTAGTTTCACACAGCAAGAAGGGAGGGGTTTGGCACGACGCACATGGTGGGTGAGGCCGGAGACGAAGGATGAGGGCAATGGGGGAGATAAGGGCGATGGAGCCGCCATGCGCGCCGGAGATGAGGACGAGGGCAAGGTCGGCTGGATCGAGACAAGGGAGAGGGTGAGGCCGTGAGCGCCGGAACCAAGGATGAGGGCGAGGTTGGCCATTAGAGACGAGGATGAGGGCACCGCCATGTGCGTCGGGTAGAGAGGATGAGGGCAACGCTAGTCGGATCAAGACAAGGGCAAGGGCGAGGTCGTGCGTACCAACGCTGAGGATGACGGGAGGCTAGCCACCGGAGACGAGGACAAGGGCGCCACCATGCTTGCCGGGGCCTAGGATGAGGGTGAGCTCGGATGGGCACACGGTGCAAGTGGTGAGTGGTGGGGTGGCAGAGAGCTCTCTGTGTGGCGGTAGAGGAAGAAGAAGATGCAACAAGTATATATAGGGCTGGACCTTTTAGTCCTGGGTTGGGCCTTCGACCGTGATTAAAAGGCCTTTAGTCCAGATTGGTGGTCCAACCTAGGACTAAAAGTTTTGACCTTTTGTCCTAGGTTGGGCCACCAACCAGGACTAGAGGGCTTTTACTCCTGGGTTGTGGCTGAACCTGATACTGAAGCCAAATTTTGGTGTGCGGCGAAACTGCTGCCTGTTGACAATCACTAAATACCTATTTTGACCATCAACATTGCACCAAAAATGGGTCTATACAACACCACAAGTAGTGATTTTTGTTTATAATTCACCTATTTCCACTTGTACTTGGAGATCTTTGGTCATGGAGGAAAACTATACAAAAATATCAAAAATAAAGCAATTAGAAGCAATTGGAGCAAGGAGGGCCACCGTGGGCCACTTGGCATGGCCGACCAGCCCCACCATGCAGCCGGCCCGCGTGGCACTTTAAGTGCCACCTCACCAATCTATGAGAAGTGGCCAAGAAATACATCTCCAAGCTTTCTCCACTGTTGATTCCAAGTCGGTGCATGATCAAGGGCCGAAAAGAGGCATCACATAGATTGCTGACTCACCATGCGGTATGTCAGGTGCTCAAATGGACAAAATACATCCATACCCACACTCTACTACACCCCAAGGGGCCCCACACCAAAGGAAGAGGGCCCACTCCATAGTGCCCCAACGGCCGTCGCCCTACCCACACTGCCTGGTGCCCCTCAATGGCTCCACCGCCTCTCCTTCGGGCATATCCAAGGAAACACACTTAGGAGCAACATGGTGCATCCATTTATGGTGGTTTCATTGGCAGTTTGATCCAATGGCAAGAAGAGGGTGTCACGGATCAATATCATGGCATTGAAGTAGACCCTACTCCACCTCCCACTATAAATAGGACCCTTCTCCCTCATTTGTAACACACCCCTACACACCAACATGCCAAAGAGATGTAGCTCTCTCTCTACTCTCTCAAGATGTAGCTCTTCTAGTAGTAGCTAGTCCTGGTGGGAGCTCTGGAGTAGTCTTCAGGAGTCCAGTATAGCTTTGTCTTTCTCTTGTAATTACTTTATTTAGTATGTTACTTTCTATGCAAGTATTATTTCAAGTCTTTTACTTTATGTACTAGTCTTGTCTTCTAGTTATACTTTGGTTATGCTTATAATTCCTATGATAAGTGGCATCTCAATAGCATGGGTTGTTCATCACTAGTTGATGCTCTAGTCCTAACATGAGGCTAGGGTAGTATCAAATAGTGTAAGCATGGTGCTTATACTATCGGGTACCTTGCAACAGTGGTTAGGTCTCTAGATAGATTGGGGATAGTTGGCAGGGTGGTGACAACCCTGTCTATCCTATGTATTCCCCCACGATAGATCTAGTTGTTAAATCATAGGGCAGAGGTGCTTTGTGCCCAATCAACCCTTTGGGTGAGTTTGGGGCGGGTACATCCAAAATGTTATTGCATCCTACCTTACATTATCTTGGTTTCTCTGTATAACCACGGTCACTAGCTGGAGTTGTGCTTCGATAGAAGTAACTTAGGATTCTAGTGTTCTCTTTATTATTGTCCTGCTACTTAGTTTTGTTTCTAATTTACCTTTCCATGATTGGATCTTTGTGTGTCACCCCACTTTAGTGTATATCTCTTACCCCCACTTTAGTCTAGTCGGTATACTAGTTAGTAGATATGCGATGGTTAACTATCACTATCTTTAACCCTTGCTTCTCTGTGGATAAATATGATACCCTGCAACACTCCTAGGCGAAATGCTATATAACGATATTCTGTGCGCTTGCGGAATTATCTACTTGAGCATAAAAAATATCAACAAGCATTTCTGGTGCCGCTGCCTGGGGACTAACAAATCTTCTAGTGATGTTAAGAAATGTCAACACCGCCTACCCGACAGTTTCATTATCCACCCATGCAATAGTTTTTAAATTTTCCTTTAACATAAATAGGCTGCAAATTGGAAATTGCGCAGTAAAAAAATAAAGCTTAAAAATTGCAATACAAATTTGCTTTCATATACAATTTATAATGCTTTTTGTTTCATGCTTTGAATGTTTAATAACATATGCTATAAATTATAATTACATTTTAAAAATTCAAATTTTGAATTTGAGAAATTTAAACATAGTTTTTCAAGATAAAATGATTTCAAATGAAAAAGTTGTCAACTACAAAGTTGTGTAACTTTTCGAAGATGTACAACTTTCATTTTGGTCATTTCTTCATCTGGTAAAGTGGTAGTATAAACTATAAGAGAGATATAAATTTATGAACAATGTTTACTACTACTTTCTCGGATGAAGAAATGACCAAAATAAAAGTTACAGATCTTGATCACTTATACAACTTTTATGTTTATAACTTTTCTAGCTCAATTCATTTACTGTCTCAAAATGCTTGTTTGAAGTTGCCATTTTTGAGAATTTTTTTTGAATTTATAAAACAAAGTCATATGAAAAGATGACCAAAATGAAAGATGTAAGAACACAATAAATTGATAGAGCATTATTTTAGAAAAAATCAGGAAAAAAATAATTAAATTTTAAATTAGTATGACAGGAGAAAGACTAGTTACAATTTTTAGCCCGAGATTAAAAAGAGAAATGAGACTTGTTTAAAATTAAATGTCAAATAGAATTTCAAAATAGGAGATGATTTCAAATGAAAAAGTTGTCGACTACAAAGTTGCAGAACTTTTTGAGATCTACAACATTCCTTTTGGTTGTTGCTCCATTTGAGGACATTTTAAAAATTCAAATTTCAAATTTGAGAAATTCAAACATAGTTTTCCTTGATAAAATAATTTTAAATGAAAAAGTTATCAACTACAATGTTGTATAACTTTTCGACATCTATAACTTTCCATTTTGGTCATTTCTTCATCCAGGGTCGGTTGAATAATTTGGATATGAGACGCATGCGACATCGAAAACAATAATAATTAAAGATCTTAGAGAACCTTATAATAAATATTTAGGGTACATAAAAATTACATATACGATAACAAAGAACTAATAATAAAATTACATATACGATAATAAAGATCTTTCTCCTGAGTAGGTCAATGTTACAATCAAAGTGTACCAACACATTATAAAATAACTACCTAAAAACATTTTTCTAGGCACCAAAGTAGGGTCAAATAGGTGTTAGAGGATGCTAGAGGTGGATGACAAACTACACCTATTTGAGACGAAGGGGGCAGTTGTGCAAGATTCGATGAACCCATGTCTCTTGGAAGATAGTACATTCATGCCTTGAATGGATCCATCAACCTACGGATAGCCCATTCATGCATTGCATGGACAGACAATCCTTAAACAATCCAGAGCACACCGCAGAGGATGGATCCATCAATGTACCAGATAGCCCATGCAACAATTACGTTGCATGGACATCACACCCAACTTCTCTAGACTTCGGCATTGCTCCATCTTCAAAAACATTCTTCTAGTGCCTCTTGTGTGCATCATTGCTGACTACGCGTAATAAAATTTGTATGTGAAGGTTTTTCTCCCACATAGTGGCCATATATGTGGATAGAAAATTGGGCAAACAACAATGAATGGATTGGGATCAAATTAGTCACAAGAGACATGTCGTCGTGGGAGGTGAATGGCGCCCGCGGTGGTCGGTGTTTTATAAGTCCGGAGCAGCAGGTGGTAGGTGGGATGAGTGGTGATCGCGCTTAGTGGTAGTTGGGAGCAAGTGGTCGGCGTGGTAGTTGGGGGACTTTTAGTCCCGATTTTTACCAAAAACCAGGATTAAAGGTACCATTTAATCTGGGTTTGTACTAGAATCTGGGTTGGTAGTAGAATCCTGGTTGGTAGTACAAACCGAGACTAAAGGTCATTTTTTTGTTTGTGTTTATTATTCCAACAAAAATTCTTTGTGTTTTTATTTCTCTGATCTTTATTATTTGCATATGCATTTCAATCCTACATGAGTTAAATTTCAATCCATACAACTGTAATTAAAATATCCATACAAATAAAACTAATGAAACAAAATTAACTTGCATACAAACATAATTAAAATATCCATTCAAATAAACCTAATTAAACATACATAACCGTTGGAATAAACCTAATAAAACATAACAATAGGAATAAACCTAATTAACACCTGCACCCTACAAACCGGCCGTAGCTCTAGCCTATCTCCACTGCCAGTAGTGTATATCTCGGATATAGTAACCACGGTCATTGTCTATGTAATGCAAGGCCCATACTAAAACACACTCTCTTGCCTCACAACGCCGAAGATATGGTACCCCATAGATGTAGCCTATTGTCAGACTATTCATGGCCCAGTTCTACCTAAATCTCATGCAATACTGGATACCAGCTGTCGTCCTCTGGCCTAGGTCTTCCACATAGTCCCAGGCAAACCCCAGTCGCTCAATAGCTTGCGTGAGAATGGCTTGCATGCCACTTGCAGCATAGGTGAAATCATAGAGCAAATTCTGCAAGCAGACAAACAAAAAATATCAGGAAATGCTCATATAATAATAAGAATAAATAAACATTACTCTGATATTATACACGACGTACCACATCCATTTGGTTGAATGTCATATGAATTTTGCTTACTCGCGGCATGTCCAGATTATGCTCACGTAAAGATTCTATCTTCAGGGATGAGAAAGCAAGCATATGGTAGCCAATTCGCTCAATTGCCTGTAAACAAAGCAGCACAACATCGATCTAGGCGCCTGTCTTGGTCAGCACCTGTCGTCCAGTCTGCACGATGTCTTGGAACATATCATCATTATATCTAATGGGATGTCAAAGGCAAGATTACACGTCCATAACTCACCACCTTCGTCATTGACGATCTCATTTGTCGTCGTCTCGAAGATGTCCCAAACCCCGAGCAGCCATAATACTGATTACAGCCACTTGACCGGTTTTATAGTCTACGACATATGCAACAAATCATATTATACATGAATGTATATATGTAAAAAATATATTAGCACCCAAAACTTAAAATATTCCGTATTATTGATGGGTCTAGGTAACGCGGAACGCCATATCTGGCGATGACGCGAATGGAAGATCGTCATGGTGGAAACCTAGTTCCTATGGCGGGGGAAGTTTGCCACCATTCATCATAACTAAAAAAACAAAAAAAACATCCCAATAAATATAGAACCCCCATATAAATATACCATACAACAATATATATTAGAGAAACATATAAAAAATAAATCATCAAGATATATATATATATATATATATATATATATATATATATATATATATTCATGCCAAGTATACTTAAACATTTTGCAACCATTTTGCACCCTACTTGTTGGCACATATTTTTTTTACGATTATTAACTCTCATCAAGAACTATGTTGCTAACAAAGATCTAGAAAAATATAAATGTTTAAGGTTAATTATGTAGAAATGATGTATAAATAAAAATAAAGTCCACTATTATTATTCCTAATCTAAAAAACCATATATTTCGGTGTTTATTAATAAACCATGAAATGATCTACATTATTAGCAATGAAAGATTAGAAGATGAAGTTGCTAACCTTTAAAAATTTGAAGATTAACGAAGCCGGTTGCCGAGAGCAAGAACTGCTTGCTCCCCCAAACAAAAACTTGGGATGAACACACGCGCACAAGCAAAGACCAATAATTGAACCGATGTCTCCGGCTGGAAGACCGTGTGGAACCGTATATATAGTGGGGACATTTAGTCCTGGTTGGCGGAGCCCACCGAGACTAAAGGGTCAACATTTTGTCCCGATTGGAGCCACCACCCGGAATAAAAAGGTCATCGGGACCTTTGATCCCGGTTGGTGGTTCAAACTGGGGTCGAAAGTCGACCTTTAGTCCCGGTTGGAGCCACATACTGGGACTAAATGTCCCTCCTAGAAAAGCATGCTGCAATAGCCGTTGGGCAAATGATTCTAGTCCCGGTGGGTGACTCAAACCGTGACTAAATCACCTATTAGTCCCGGGCCCAATTCTGGCTGGAACTAAAGCCAAGAATCAAAAGTCTGTTCTCTACTCGTGTATATATGCTTTGTTTAGGTTGTATGCATATATTACCATTTATTTTCTCTCAAAAGACACACTCACAATTCAAACGTCAATATTAGGATCACAAATTAGCTCAAGGATTCTAAGATTAGATGTACCTTAGCCTGTAAACTGCATGCAGAGCAGTTTTATTTGAAAGGCCACTCTGTCTTGTGGAATGGATATCGATCTTCTTCTCGAATTCTCTCAGAGATTTATTCCCATTGCCACTTGGACGTTGTCTACAATTATTACTTTCTTGTCAATACAATGCAAAGTCTTAGACCTTTACGACTTCTTTACCGGCCACCAGCTCTGTAGAACCAAAGAACTCCGTCCCCCCTAATCCTTTCCATCCATAAAGAAAATATATGAACATCCCCTGATACTAAATGTTATCCCAAAACCCAATCCTAGCATTACCGTGGTTCGACGTGCCTAACTTGTCCAAGCTTAGCCCAAGACGCAAGGAACTAACGATAAATAAGTTACTAGACTAGACTAATGTTCAAGACTTGAAGCGTGTTAATTAATGTGTTATGCTCTGAAAGAAGGAACCAGCGGGAATAAAGTGAACAGAGAATCTGTTCCCCTAAACTGATGAATGGACAGACAGATATCCTTTTGCGCCCCTCATAATAAGCAAAGGTCGCTTTCTGTCTGCTCTTGTGAAAGTTGCACGCGTGCCAAACCGCGACTTGACGCCCTCCAGATTGATCGTGTATATTACATTACAACCTGCATATATGCACATCGTCTCAGTTACTTTGTGATGCTAAGAACCCTAGTCTTCACGATAAAAATATGATGGTTATCACTGCTGCTAGTATAGCAAGTAGCTTAGGTGGTGTAACTTTTGGAAGTTTCTGCCGCGCTGCGGCCAACCGGCCGGAGGTCCTCTCGCTCGCCCAACTACTCCAGAATCCACGGGCAATCTGGATGCGTCTTGACTCTCTCTTGCCAATCGTAGTGATGGACCAAGATTCGGAGTCTGAACAGATGGTATACTTGGTCCGCCGTGCATCCTCTTTTTTGATCTTGGCACTGCTGTTGTTTAAGTTGTTCAAATCGGGTGCACTACTAACGTACACAGCAGCCTGCTGCATGTGCAATATTTCAACTCCGATGCAATGTACGTTCCCCTCGTATTGTCAACTCCTAGCTGAAAGGCCTTCTTTGTTCGTTCGTCACTGCTCACGGCCGGTAGCGCTGCCCAACTCGACCTTTGCATGCCAAAGTGTTTGCTCAAAAACACGGTTACGTGCGCTGCTAAACGCACATGTGCGTACAAGTTAGTGCTAGTATACAAGTCTTGGATACGTGGCCTTAGCTCGGCACACCAGCAGCATGCACTAGAAACATCGATCGCCGGGTTCCACTACTGCAGGCCGCGGCTTTGCCGAGTGTTTTTACACTCGGCAAAGAGCCCTTTGCACTCGGTAAAGGCTTTGCCGAGTGTAGTACTCGGCAAAGTCCGCTCGGTAAAATTTTTCTCGGCAAAGGGTCTTTGCCGAGTGCTTTTTATCGGGCACTCGGCAAAATAATTTTTTTTTTGCCGAGTGCATGGGGCGGCACTCGGCAAAATATTTTCGGACGTTGCGGCGCCGGCCGTTAACGGTTATTTTGCCGAGTGCCCGACCCAGCACTCGGCAAATTTTTTTTATGTTTTTTAAAATTTACTTTGCCGAGTGCCCCAGCCCAGACACTCAGCAAAGTTTTTTTTATTTTTTTAAAAAAGTACTTTGCCGAGTGCCCCTGCCCAGGCACTCGGCAAAGTTTTTTTTAAAAAAATTACTTTGCCGAGTGCCCCTGCCCAGACACTCGGCAAAGTTTTTTTTATTTTTTTTTTAATAATTTCTTTGCCGAGTGCCCCTGTTTAGGCACTCGGCAAAGAATTTCTGAATTTTTTTTAAAAAAATACTTTGCCGAGTGCCGCGGCGAGGCACTCGGCAAAGAAATTATATATTTTTTTAAAAAAAATCTTTGCCGAGTGCCTTGCCCATGGCACTCGGCAAAGACCTCGAGAATTGCAAAAAAAAAAAATATTTACATTCCATTGTAACAGACAAAATATATATATATATATATATATATATATATATATATATATATATATATATATATATATATATATACATACATACATACATACATACATACATTAATCAAGTTCAACATCACAAAGTTCAACATCCCTACTGTACGTACACATTGTGACGTCTGACGAATATTTTTTATTTAACTTCGAATTCAGACTGGAAACCAACACACACTGTTGCAATGGAAAGCAAAAGATCATTCACACATAAAAAAAAAGAGACAAGGATTTCTCCAAATTAGACCAAACATGCCTGACACTATACTCAAGTAAGCTCACACATTCCCTCACCAATCCGTGCTAAATATATGCTGGAAAAAATGTCGCACTTTGCTATGTCTGATATGTGGAACTGAAAGAAGCTTATTTATATGCAAAAATAGAATCTCTACAGCGAACTGAAATAAATCAATATATCACTGCAGTTACGATGTGATTTCTAACCATGCATAAACCTCAATTATTTTGACAGCTCTGAATTTATAACTACAATCAGAATTTATATCAACAAAATGGAAACTTGAAGATACCACCCTAACTTGAAATGAATATGCTTGATGAAGTGGCACAAATAAGTAATCTGAAGCAAGACTGGCTAGGCAAGTCAAGGTCAGCAAAGACTCCAAACATGCCCTGTATCACTAGCCATGTAAACACGTCAACCCCTCCTATCTTCTGTCCTCACCATCTGAAAAATTATGCACCTCATGTGAGTTAAGAATTTCCTACTGTTTACAACAGTGTGCAGGGGAAAGGATATTTATGCTAGTGTCTTGTATATGGTGGAAAATTCTCAGACAACAAACTGCATCCTGATAAAAAATAGAACAAAAGCACAGAACACTTTCTAATATGTCAATTGTAGACCAATCTAGTGCATCGCTAATTAGAAAACAGTACTCAAGTTTGTACTAAATAGGTAGGCTCTGGAGCTTTGGTCTTGAGCAATAACCACTTCTGAGAGTGCTCCAATGCAAGCTTCTGAGACTTCTCTTACTTGAGCAATCTGTTTCCAATCTTGAAAGGGGAACCAACTTTGTAGTCCCAAATAGCTAATCCTAGTCAGATAAAGGAGCCAGCAACTACCCTAGTCCGGGGAGCGTGCATCATCCGCATCTGATTCACAGACAGAGTCAAAATTTGCAAGCAATTTTATTGAATTAAAGAGCTACTTTGCTAGCTGTCTAGGCTACTGAATGATAATTCATTGTTGGTATATCTCAACACGGATATCCACATACTCATCGATCATCTTGGCCTCCCCATTGCCCTCTTATCTGAAATGTCAGTCTCCTGAAATAGGCAACAAAAACAAGATCAATATTAGACACATTCCAAACATCAGCTTGCCGCGGCACACGCGCCACCCGTCCGGACACCGCGAAGATGCAGATCCGACCAGTGAAAAAAAAAATCAGAGAATCAGTGAAAAAAAATAGCCGGAGATGGGGAGGAGGAACGGGACAGCAGAGTTTGGCGGCCAGTGAACCTCGGCTCGAATCCAAGCCGGCCATGGCTGCAAGGGCGAGGGGATGGGGCGGCTGGCTGGTGCCGGCCGGCCATTCCCGGCAGGGGGACGGAAGGCGGACGAGGAGCCGGGTGCGGGCGCGGCGCAAGCGGGGCGAGGGCGGGGTAGACGGAGAGGGCGCGGCAGCGGACGGGTGGGATGGGGGCGCGGCGCTGCTGCTGCGTGCGGAGAGAGCGGCCGGTGGCGCCAACGGAGGCGCGCCGCGGGCGGGAGGCGGCCCCCGAGGAGGCGCTGCGGGTGGCGGGCTGCGCGAGGCGCGGCGGGAGGCGCTGGCTGCGCGAGGCGCGGGCTGCGCGGAGGCGCGCTGCGGCCGGCGGGCGGCGCAGGCGCGTGCGGTGGGTCGGGGGCACGGGCAGCTGAAGGTAGGGTTTGGAGGGAGGGGTGAGGGTGGGCCGGTTGGGCCATTTTGGCCACGGGCGTTTTTTTTATTTTCTTTGCCGAGTGCCCACTGGCCCGGGCACTCGGCAAAATTTGTTTTTATTTTTTTTTAAAAAAAACTTTGCCGAGTGTCATCCGTGGGCACTCGGCAAATTTTTTTTATTTTTTGAAATTAAATTTTGCCGAGTGCCTCTTGGACCCGGCACTCGGCAAAGACATTTTTGCCGAGTGTTCCTCATGGCACTCGGCAAAATATATATATATTTTTTTTATTTTGGACCCAATTTTTTTGTGTAGCCTTGTGACAATATTTAAAGCTCTACTCTAAAATTTAGTGAAATTTTGACTTTTTTAGGTATATTTCATTAATTTATTTCGTTTCGTTGATTTTTTTGGCGTATTTGAAATTTGAACTGCAGGTCTATGGAATAATGGAATTTGGTCATCCAAAAATTGATATTCATGATATTTAGCGTATGTTGAGGCCGTATCCAGGGAGTCACATGAAATCTCGAGCATCTCGTTGACGTAACATGTCGAGTTAGTTGCGGGAAAAGTGAATTTAAATTATATAAAATCCAAACGAAGTCCGAAAATCATGAAACTTGTCGAGGCGTCGTGTTATCGCATGTGGAGGCTGTGGTAAAAAAAATTGATAAGATTTCGAGCAAGTAGTGACGTCGGATGCCAAAAATCCAGACATCTCCACATGTGATCACTTCGTTTCACATGTGGAGATGTCTGGATTTTTGGCATCCGACGTCACAACTTGCTCGAAACCTTTACAATTTTTTACCACAGCCTCCACATGTGATAACACGACGCCTCAACAAGTTTCATGATTTTCGGACTTCGTTTGCATTTTATATAATTTAAAATCACATTTCCGGCAAGTACCTCGACATGTTACGTCAACGAGATACTCGAGATTTCATGTGACTTCCTGGATACGGCCTAAACATACCCTAAATATCATGAGTATCAATTTTTGGATGACCAAAGTCCATTATTCCATGTACCTGCAGTTCAAATTTGAAATATCCCAAACAATTAGACGAAACGAAATAAACTAATGAAATATATAAACAAAAGTCAAAATTGCCCCAAATTTTAGAATAGAGTTTTAAATACTGTCACAAGGCTACACAAAAAAAATTTGGGCCCAAAATCAAAAAAAAAATATATATTTTGCCGAGTGCCATGGGGGGCACTCGGCAAAGTGGGCTTTGCCGAGTGCCGGCCCAGGGGGCACTCGGCAAAGCTGATTTTCAAAAATAAAAAAAAAATATTTTGCCGAGTGCCTGACGCTGGCACTCGGCAAAATAAGTTTTAAAAAATTAAAAAAAAAATTTGCCGAGTGCCCAAGGTTTACACTCGGCAAAATAAGTTTTTAAAAATAATAAAAAAATTTTTGCCGAGTGTCATCCGTTAGGCACTCGGCAAAGTCTGACGGCAGATGCCCGCCGTCACGGGCCGACCACCTTTTGCCGAGTGGGACTTTTGCCGAGTGCCGCGGCACTCGGCAAAGCCTAGATTTGCCGAGAGCCAGGCTTTGCCGAGTGCATGGCGCTCGGCAAAGCCACCTTTGTCGAGTGCTTTATTTTGCCGAGTGCGGCACTCGGCAAAATATTTCTTTGCCGAGTGCCCTGATAAAAAGCACTCAGCAAAGTCTCAGGCACTCGGCAAAGTACAGTTTTTCAGTAGTGTTCAGTCACCTTTTGAGTTTTGATTGCCTCCTACAAGTCATGAATTTGATATACACTAGCGGATTAGCCAAGCTTTGCTTGTCAGTAATTTCTGGTTATTAAACAAATGGCGCCGGATTACGCGGCCCGCCCAATGAATGGCCAGTCAAAAAGAGCTAGCTGCTAGCCCAGGGATCACCGCGATTAATCATACAAAGCTGCTGCCTAACCCCAAAGCATATCTCCTTCCGTACTACCAAAACCTAAGGGTCAGTAGACTAATGAAGCTCTAAACAAGTCTTGCCGCACGCGTGCAGGGGGTGGGCCGGTGGAGGGGTTCAGTCTCCTAATCTCCTATAAATACACGAGACCTGATCCCTATAACGCTAACCAGTAGCCAAATCCTGTTGCAGCTTGCGAGAGATAAGACAGAGTGAGCCTTGGACGAACCGACCACCCAATTTGTGTTGCATACCTTGTTGAGAGGTATATATAGTGTTGGTCGTACGGCGTCGATGGGGAGAGGTAAGAGCTCCTTTTTTGAGTCCCTGTTCGGGTGCAAGAAGAAGCAGGGCTCCGGCGGGAGGCAGGAGGAAGGAGCGCCGCCGCCGCAGCGGTACTACCACGGGACAAGGGTACGGCCGAGCGATGACGACGACTACTACGGCCAGAACTGGTACGCCGACCGCGACATCAACCGGAAGGCCTCTGAGTACATAGAGAGGGTGCACCGCGGAATGCAGGCCAGCGAACAGGACGAATAATAGGCTGCAGGCGGGGCGTTTGTGCGTGCGTGCATGCAGACGCATGCATGCTCGCGCATGCATTCCCCGGCTGGGCGCGGGCAGGGGTGGCTTTTAGCCATGCATGAATAAGAATGTGATTCAGCGAATCAGTGTTGTGTGTGAGGTCGTCTCTACTGGATTGCAGGATTGGTTTTGTTGTTTTGTTGTTTTATTGAGTACTATTCTAGTACTATATCCAGTGTATGACAATATATAAACTGATAATGGCACTTCTAAAAGTCGAGCACCAATTCTCATGCATGAGTGTTTTTCATTCCGAGGTGATCTGTTAAATTCTTCAGCTCCGAATATATACGCCTCTAGATAAGTGCTTTGAGCCTTTGCTCCCAAGATAAAGACGTTTTCGCTAGGGTTTTGGCATTAAACCGGCAATGATAGACAATGTACTATCACCTGCAGTTAAGGCCGTGAACCCAAAGTGATAGCTTTTGTATAAAAAAATTCATAACTTTTCATATGGGGTCACGTCAAGATAAACTTTATATCAAAATTATAGAGCTTAAACTAAAACTTTGTAGTTGACAATTTTTAAATTAAGATGGTTTACCTATCCAAATATCTAATATGAGTTTTCGGATTAGATTTGAGATGGTTAACAATGTCGAATAGAGACAAAGTCAATATCAAAATTGAAGTACTCGATGAGATCTCTAATTTTGTAGTTAAGAGTCTTTTCATTTAAGATCGTCTAGAGTACCAAATATACAATACAATATTTAAAATTATGTAGTTCAAAGAATAGCGTGAGTTGTATAGTTACAAGTGTTGCGTAGCTCAGCAAGTACGACGCTTGAGAGAACGTGAACATGGAGTCTTGAGTTTGAATCCTGAAAACACATTTTTTTTATGACAGACTTTTCTGGCGTAGTGTTTGTTGAACTAAAGAGGAGCAGTGCACTACGTAAAAAATGATTTTTAGCAACGGTTCGATTTTTTTGTAGGGGCGGCTGGTGATGGAGCCGCCCCTAGAAATAGAATAGCAGGGGCGGCTGGTAATACGAGCCGCCCCTACAAATGGGGTCTGATTTGTAGGGGCGGCTCAATCACCAGCCGCCCCTGGAGTTTCTATTTGTAGGGGCGGCTGGTGATTGAGCCGCCCCTACAAATGCCCCCATGATTTGTAGGGGCGGCTCAATCATCAGCCGCCCCTACAAATGACCCACATATAAAAACACTGCAGAACCTTCTTCCTCCTCGGGTCACTCACTCCAACCCGTGAAAGAAAGGTGAGGAGGCCTTGGGCACCTCCCAAAAATTGCTCTACTAAGGGGGGAAGGTTTTGGTCTCAAATCCTTTGGTGGAGAGGTTGTAGAAGGTAAGAAAATGTTATTCCATCTTTTTTTGAAGTTTTAATGGTTGGTTAGTGAGTAATTAGAGTTTTGTTTTTCTCTATCTTCTATGGTGCTTGAGCTACTTTTGAAGCAAATTAGATCCAAGTTTTAAATGTACTAGGGTAAATTAGGGAGGGAGAACAAGATCATACCCTTATTTGGTCCATGTTTCTTGATTTTAGTGAATAATTAGTTAGTTTTATGGATGTTTGATGTGCATGTGGATCTAGATCTAGGGTTTGGTTTTTTTATTAATTTTGTTTTTGTAAATTTATGTTTGATGAAATTGGACTAGGGTTTGTATGAAAGATATTGGGTAAAGTATAATTGTTGCTAATTGTTGTCTTTGAAATTGTTTATTGTAATCAATAGATATGTATTTTAATTATTTATGGATAAATGGGCCATTAATTAATTTTCCTCTACCATGGTGTGTTTGTATGCTTCATGTAATTATAGTAGATTTATATTCATATATATCTGAAGTATATACAATTATTCTCAAGTAATTATTAATTTGATTCATTTTTATATATATCTGAATAAGTAGTCCTTTAATGTTTGTTTTGTTGTTGTTGTAAAAGATGGAGTATAGGAACTCTTGGATGTATGGTTTGTTAAGGTTCAAGGCAGGTTTCCGTGAAGAGGTGGATAAATTTATTGAAGCCGCAAAGAAGCATGCAACGACATTGAAAGAGAATAAGGATACAATTATTTGCCCCTGTAAAGATTGCAAGAACCGTATGGCATGGACAGATGTGACTATCATCAGATCACATTTGATTATGCGAGGATTTGTTGAGGACTACACAGTGTGGATTCATCATGGTGAAACGGTTATTGTTAACGACGAGGATGAGGAGGAATACGACGACGAAACCATAGAATCCCTGTCCCAATATTCAGCAGAGCTTGATGCACGAATGGATTTCGAGTTTGGTAATGAACAAGGTGGTGATGCTGGTGGTTGGGATGGTAACTGATGAAGGTGGTGCCAATAATGATGGTGGAGCACGTGTCGGGGATGAAGATGATTTGGAGGACATGATTCGAGCCGTTGGACCTAGAGATTTTACTAAATAGCCCGAAAGGTCTAGAAAATTTGGAAAGGGTGACAAAAGCATCGAAGGAGACTGTGTATGGTGTTGAAAAGGGTTGTTCGACACATTGGACATTGCTACGTTTTGTGCTTGAGCTGCTCATCCTGAAGGCTAAGTACTGGCTGGTCAGACTGTAGTTTCAATGATCTATTACATCTCCTGTCATGGGTGCTGCCACAACCAAACTCAGTTCCCGCCAACACATACCAAGCGAAGAAGGTCATAAGTCCATTGACAATGGGGGTTGAAAAAAATCCATGCATGCCCCAACCACTGTATACTTTTTCTTGGTGAAACAGTTCAAGTCACTAGATAAATATCCCCGGTGTGGGGCCAGCCGGTACAAGAACAATGACCTTTACGGTGGGGACGAACCCTCCACGGGAAAAAAGAGGAATAAGAAGGGTACAAAAAAGGTGCTACAAGAATCTTAGCCCCCAGAGGACACTCCATTAGGCAACGATGCAAAGCAGAGAAGAATTCCTGCCCTGGTAATGTGGTACCTGCCAGTGACTGACCGCTTGAGACGTATCTTCCTAAACCCTAAAGAAGCCGCACTCATGACATGGTGGGATGATGAGCGCAAGGTGGATGATGATAAGATTGCACACCCGGCTGATTGTAGTCAGTGGCAAAGGTTTGATGAGAAGCATAAAGAATTCAGCGATGACCCAAGAAATGTATAGGTTTGGCTTGAGCACCGATGGAATGAATCCCTTCAATGAGAGGATGAGCGACCACAGCACATGGCCAATGATCTTGACCATGTACAACATCCCAACATGGTTGTGTCAGAAGAGAAAGTACCTTCTCCTCACTATTCTTATTTCTGGCCCTAAACAACCAGGCATTGATATAGACGTGTTCCTCGAGCCCTTGATGCAAGAAATGGAGAGGCTATGGGGGCATGGGGAGCAGATGTACGATGCGTTCCAAAAGGAGGACTTCATATGTAGAGCAATAATATTTGTTACTACCAATGATTACTCCACGCTGTTTGCTTTGTCTGGACAGATCAAAGGGAAGACGGGATGCTTGGTTTGCTTGGATGGTACTACATGGGTGTACCTGGATGCATCCAAGAAGATAGTTTACCTAAGGAACCGACGCTTCTTAAAGACAAGTCACAAGTACCGCAGCAAATTGTTCTTTAGATTTTATGACAACGCCCCAGAGATTGAACCCCCTCCGGAGAGACGTCATAACAGAGAACACGTGTACAGAATGGTGAAAAACATATGCGTCGTCTATGGAAAGAAGAATCCGGATGGGACGAACAGAGATAGAAGCATACCTCCTGTCGAAGGCGTACCTTTCAAGAAACAATCGATCTTCTTTCAGTATCTGCCTTATTGGCCAGACTTGGAGGTCCCCCATGCCATTGATGCTATGCACATGCAGAAGAATGTCTTTGAGAGTCTCATTGCTACCTTGACGGACACAGGCAAGTCAAAGGATGGTCTGAAAGCACGGAAAGACATGGTGCAGCTAAACGTGATGCCACAGCTTCACCCAGTACCTGAGGCTAATGGAAAATACACTCTGCCCACGGCATGCTTCAACTTAACACCAGACGAGAAGAGAGCTATATGCACTTTCCTGAGGGGGATCAAAGTCCCGACTGGGTTTTTAGCAAATGTGAAGAAGCTAGTGTCGATGAAGGACTTGTCAATAACACACTACAAGGCTCATGATTGCCATGTGATGCTGACAGTGTTTCTACCTATTGCAATCAGGGCTATAAAGCTAGAGTTCTTGAAAATGGCCATCACTCGCATGTGCTACTTCTTTTCGAAGATCTCACAGAAGATGATTGGCAAGGAAGAGCTGAGTGACCTACATGAATTTGTGGTGGAGACACAAAACCAACTGGAGATGTGTTTACCTCCTGCTTTTTTTATATAATGCCACATCTCATGATTCACATGGTTCATCAAATATAGGCGCTTGGCCCTTGCTACTTGCATGAAATGTGGTCCTACGAGCGATTCATGTCGGTTCTAAGTCGATACGTGCATAATCGAGCATACCCAGAGGGCTCCATGATAGAGGGTTACAGTACTGAAGAAGTCGTCGAGTGCTGTCAAGAGTACCTAAAAGTACAGAAAGGGATTGGTAAACCCGATTCTCGTCACAAGGGTAGGATGGCTGGGAAGGGCACCAGTGGTAGAAAAGTGTTCATCGACCATGATTACAAAGAGGTGAGTCGGGCGCATTACAGTGTCTTGCAGAGTACACAACTGATGCAACCGTATATTGATGAACACTTGGCTATCATTATGGCGGAGAGAAATGGCCGTTCGGATGATTGGGTCATGAAACAACACAAGCAACGACTAACTACATGGTTGAAGGACCAAAACATACCGCCTGGAGAAACTATAGACTCTATTACCATCAGTAGGTTGGCGGAGGGGCCATCGAGACAAGTGACATCTTGGAATGCTTATGACATCAATGGGTATACATACTATACCCACGCAAAGGATAGTAAATATGTGAACCAAAACAGCTGCGTTCGAATAGAGGCTCTCGATGGATTAGGGCAAAAGATCCAATACTTTGGCATCATTGAAGAGATATGGAACTTGACTATGGAAGGGATATAATGGTGGCCCTGTTTCGATGCTGCTGGATCAAACAACACCAACTGAATGAGATTGGATTGAGAGTCCTGGACCTCGAGAATCTAGGCTACCAAGATGACCCTTGGGTGCTCTCTTCACGTGTCGCATAAGTTTTCTATATGTCTGACCCACAAAGTAACCTCCCCCCGAAGAAGAAGACAAAGCACGTGGTTGCCTTCGGGAAACAACACATTATTAGAGTTGATGGCGTGGACGATGTTGAAGCTTACAATAACTATGATGAGATGCTGCTATTCACAGACTTTCCTAAGAAGATCAGTGTTGTGGAAAAGAACCTCCCCAAAGACATAATGCCATGGGAACGAAAAGGTGTCAAGGGGAAAGTCGTTATAGCGGGCTAGCTAGTTGTTGAACGTGGAGTGTTTGTGTAAGTGTGTGTTTGTAAGACTTCATTTATGCATGCGTGTGAGACTATATATTTATGTATGTGTGTAAGACTACATATTTTTGTATGTGTGTGAGACTACATTTTATGCATGTGTATGAGACTACCCTTTGCAACATCCAGATGACTCTATTTGAACATCCACTCTATTACTACTAAAACTAGTCTTTCTCCCTCATACTAACTCCAAATGTGATGATTTTTTTCCTAAAATTTTCTAAAATCTTGCCCTATCAAGTTAGTAGTGTTGATTTGGTCATTCTTTTCATTTGACAAAGTTTGAGCACTTTAAATTTTCAAATTTAAAAAAATGACAAGTTCGAACGAGATTTTCAACCATTAAATGATTTCAACTGACAAAGTGATAGTAAACATTGTTCACAAATCTAACATGGTTCTCGTATAGTTCATGAAACTATGAGTCATATGTGAATTTATGAACAATGTTTACTAATACTTTGTCACATGAAGAAGTGACCAAAATAAAAGTTATAGACAGTGAGGAGTTCAACAACTTTTATGTTCACTGACTTTTATTGTTGAAATCATTTAAGGTTTGAAAATCTTATTTGAAGTTGCCATTTTGTGAAATTCAAAACTTTAACTATTCAAATTATGTCAAATGAAAATATGATCAAAATAAAAGTTGTACATATTGATGAGTTCTACAACTTTGGTATTCATGAGTTTTTCATCTGAAATCATTTACTCTTTCAAAATATTATTTCAAGTTGAAATTGTTTGAATTTCAAAATTTGAATTGTTCAAACAAAGTCACATGACAAGATGATCAAAATAAAAATTGTACATGTTGATGATTTATACAACTTTTATGTTTACAACATTTTCATTTTATTTCATTTAATGTCATAAAATTGTAGTCGAAGTTTTAAAATTCAAATTTTTAATTTTTGTTTTCTATATTGTTTTGAGTACAATTGTTTATATATATATTTCTTCATATATAGAATAATACAAAATATTATATTTGTGCATATACACAATTATTTTTATATTACTTTTATTTTGGTCACAATTGTTTTATATATACACAATTGTTTTTATAATACAGAATTAATAATTAAAAAAATAAAAATATATTTCTAGGTGTGGTTGGATCAGGAACCGCCCCTACAAATGTATTTGTAGGGGCGGCTGGATCAGAAACCGCCCCTACAAATCATCCCGTCTATAAAACTGAGGGCGCACGGGCGTTGTCTTCATTTGGGCGCTCTCTTCTCCTCCGACGCCGTCAGGCTACCCCGCCGACGCCGGCCCACGCCCCTTCCTGGCCGACGCCGTCACGCGCCCCTTCCCCGCACCCGCACGCCCATCTCCGCGCCACCTCCCCACACTCACGCCACCTCGCCCCCTCCCGCGCACCCGCCCTAGGGTTTCCAGAGGAGCGGCAACGCCGTCAGCGAGCGAGGAGCCTTCAGCCTCCAGCGGTCCCGCACCCGGCCCCCAGCGCCCACCCACGTGCGCCGACGACGCAGGCTCCTGCCGCCCCACGCCTGGCCCCCAACGTCCTGCCCCCTCACACCGACGACGCGGCGCCCGGCACCCCGCTCCCAGTGCCCCGGCTGCAGGCAACAAGATCGCCGTCATCGATAATCTCGGAGCCACCGAGGTGAGCTCCGTTGGCTTCTTCCTTACTTCTCATACTTCCTTTACGCATGTCTGTATTGGCAAACAACCTACGAGATTGTTAGGCGCACGATGCACGCTGCCTTGTAGTCTATGTGCTTGGCAGGGGTGTGGTTTCGATCCCCTTTGAAGTTGCTACAGCAATGTTAGTTAGTACATTCTATAATTTTTTGGCAGTGTTAGTATGGTGTTGTTCTTTTAAGGTCTGTATTGGAGTGAAATACAGGCAACCTGTATTCAGCAATGTTAGTTAGTACATTTATCACCCCTTTGAAACCTGTATTGGCAGTCAGGCAACCAACATCCACTATGCCAGGTTGAGTGAAATACAGCAATGTCTGTATTTGGCAGTGTTAGTATGGTGTTGTCAGGCTGTCACAGCCACTTCCACTCACTTTTGTTTTCACGGTAGTTCGGCTCCAAGTAAACGGATTTGCTTCTATTGGAGTGAATATTGGGTGATAAATGTTTTGACCTAGTGGATGCATGCATTTTTTTAATAAACTGTGAGCATTTAATTGGTGGGTAAACCAAAGGGAGCTGTATTTTCTGTATTGAGATACTGTTTCGGACAATCAATCCCAATGCTCTGCTCAACCAGCTTAAGGGGTGAAGGGTCTCATACATTTGTACTAGTATAGTAGGGGAGGACTGGTGGTCTATGTTTTAGTGGTTAACGTAGATGCCTCCTGTACCATAGGAATTGCTACTTGTAATTTTGGTGTTCTATTTACTGTGCCAAACATCTTTTATGTTATGTATATGTATATGCATACCTGCTTTGTTCCATGGAATTGTTAAAGTGAGAGGTTGTTAAGATTGCATGTTCTACTTTTGTAATATATGGTATCAACAGGAATTTAAAACTATTAGTGCCACGATCAGCAAGTTTATGTGGTTTGACTTGCTGATGGGCCTATAACTAACTGAACCATGTTTTAGTTAAAGTCCATTTTGATAAAGGGGCACATATATAATACCTTGTGTATACTATCTATTCTCCTACTTCTGTGCAATGGAAATATGAATTAGGGGTAGCCTACAATTATATGTGGTTTTAACTCTACTTTTAATTACATAGAGTTTAATAAACTATGTGTTTTTAGATTGCTCCTCAATGTTTGATATGGCAAATATTCCTACACGTGCTGCTTTCACGGGTTATTGAAATAGACTATTGCTTTCTTCCTTTCCAATCAATATTTTCTATGGTCTTGATTACATAACTACATTATTTGCTTTGTCAAAGTTCCTGCATCGTAAATAACTATGATCAGTATTTTTTATGGTTTTGATTACATAGCTCCGTTATTTGCTTTGTCGAAGTTGCTGCAGTGCAAATAACTATGTCCATGCTCCGTTATTTGCTTTGTCGAAGTTGCTTTTATCTACAAGTGCATCTTCAATATAAATATGAGTTCCTAAAAGTTGAACCTTGCCTCCAGAACTTCATCATTGTGATCATTGAAGACAGCTAACTGTCCTTGATCCTCTTCTCTCACCTCTCTTCTCCTCTCTTCTATCACCTCTCTTCTCCTCTCTCTATCTTCTCCTCTCTTCTCTCTTGTTTGGCAGTAGCAGCTGCTCCTTTGCTGAGTTAAATGATATGCAGACCTCTCTTCTCTCTTCTCCCTTCTACTCACCTCTCTTCTCTATTCTCCTCTCTTCTCTCTTGTTTGGCAGCAGCAGTTGCTACTCCTAAGTGGCTGCTGCTCTTACTGTACTACTACCACTCTACTGCTACACTTACTCTACTCAACTACTTTCTACTTACTACTACTACTTGCTACTTCTAGCTACTAACTGTTGGCTGTTGTTGCTTTGTTTGCCAAATCTCCCAGGACTCGCCTAGGACTTGTTGTCCTGTCTTTTGCCATCAGCTGCTGCACTATGTTTGCTAAGCAGCTGTTGGTTTTTTTGCCAAATCTCCCCTCTCCTCTCCTCTCCTTTGTTTTGCCGATGATGAAATTGTCCAAGTCCATACATTATATGGAATATGAGCTGATGATCAAGAACTTGTGAGGAACTTGGCATCATTAGCAGCCGCCCCTACATTACCTTCTCCTCTCTTCTCTGTTATGATGCCTTGATGCTCCAAGTTCAAGATCAGATGATGATTGACATGTTTCTGAGGCCTCTACTACTACTACTACTAGTTTTTTTGATATATTGTTGTTTTATAGGACTACTTTGGTATATAGCCCTTTTTTATTTCTTATACCTTCTCGCGTACCTAAAGCACACTTTCTTGCATCTTTTAGAACAAAGCGTGAAATAATGTCACTGGACACCAGACAGTGCATCCCGATGCCCCGAGCATGATGAGCAGCCAACCCTTGATGAGCAAGCACTAGAGGACCAGCTTACTCAGGAACAGTTCGATAACGAGGTAGAAAAGGATCTAGAAGTGATGCTTACTCAGGAGGAGTGTGACGAGGAGGAAGGCCCCGAAGGAGAGGCTGCTGAAGGCGAAGAAGAAGAGGATGATGATGATGATGACTCAGAAGAGGGATATGAAAGTCCCGAGGATCCTTTCCCATGTGAAGCCAGAAGGAGGCCAACGGAGGAAGATTTGTACAAGGATTTTGACCTGAACGAGGAGGTAGGGAAAAGCCTTAGCTTGTAAATTTTGTTAAAGCTTTGGCTGTGTTACCTCTGCTAACACTTTGACATGTCGTATATATAGGTCCCTCCTGAAACTCGAAAAAAGACGACGTCGACGTCCACGATATCTCGCTGGACAAGACAGGAGTAGAGGAAAGGAGAGCAGAGGCAACAGCCATAGAGACGGATCACGATGCCTCTGCTCCACAAACTCAAGACACAACCAAGACTACCAAGCCTAAGAGGAAATGAGGGGATAGAAAAGGAAATCTATATCCAGATAAGGCCTGCTATGTGATAACGGAGGTTGGGCCAGCAGGGGAGATCCTTGAGCCGAAGGAATTAAGAGGACGATTCAGTAATGCGATCAGGGGCCCTAGTAAGAGATAAATTGAACTCAGCAATCCCTAACTGGAAAGAGGTACCAGAGAACACAAAGAATGCACTATGGGATAGGCAGCTGAAGGTCAATTTTAGATTTCCGAAGGGTAAGCACGAATTGGTAAAAAAATGCTATCAGGATGATGGGAGAGTCATTCCGACGTTGGAGGTCGGAGCTCAACACGAAGTATATCCAAAAGGGGTTAACTCCCTTCAACGAGTTTGGCAAAATAACTCCTAGTCAATGGGAGGAGCTCATGGCTCAGAAGACTTCACCGGAGGCATTGGAGCTCAGTGCCCATAACACCAAGCTGGCGAAGAGGAAAAAACACCACCATCATCTAGGCCCCGATGGCTACTATGCCAAGAAAGAGCAGTTTAGGAAGATGGACGAAGAGGCCACAGCTGCTGGGAATATCGATGTGACGAGTTTGAAGGTACGCTCAAGGAATTGGATATATGCAAGGAGTACAGAATCATCCGGTAGTAATCTTAAGTTTGATAAGCCGGAGACCCAAGAGGCGGTATCAAGGATACTGAAATATGCTGAAGACAAGGAGAAGGGTTCATTCAATCCTTCTAGAGAGAGGGACGAGCTTAGCCTTGGCTTGGGAAACAAGGAGCACACAGGCCGCACCAGGGGGCTACGGAAAAGGATGACTTGGAAGCAAGGATTCGAAGAGGACAGGCACATGTACAAGAAACATGGCCGAGACCAGGAGACTAGTCTTGAGCTCCAAGTGAAGGCCCTAGTTGTGAAGGTGCTGGAGGAGCAAGGACTGTCTACAGAGCCACGGATATTAGTGACTGCCGCTGGGAGAACTGGCATTAGTTGGCAGCCCTCTGAAAGTTGCTAGCAGCCAAGGTTCCACTGTAGCCAGCAACCCTAGTCGATCGCATATGGGAACCAACTAGTTGCACCTTGGTGTTTGTCAGCGGTCGGCAAAACACTATGATGGAGGTGGCAATGGGTGTGGCACATCCTCCCGGTGGCTTACACCATAATAATAAGATACCGCCGGACTACACTAGGGTCGAGGTGCATACAGTGAAGCCCGAGTTCATGTAGTGGAGGATAGACTACGCAACTCCCAAGGGGTTGGTGTTACTCAGAGATGTTATGGGGTAGTTCATCCTCTAGCACAAATGGGACATTATATTGACTGCTTCTTCGCCGCCTCCCCCTCTCCCAAATTTGGAGCGAGTTGTTGAGGTCGGGGAGATATTTTCACCATCTCGTGACCCCCACATTCCTAAGATGCCACATTCTTCCCCGCCTCCTAGCGAGCATGTGCCTGATGAGATGCCACAACCTTCTCCTAGCTCATACCGAGCAAGTGCATCATGAGATACCATAGTCTTCTCAACAAGCACAGCCGATACATGAACAACGAGGGCCTCCTAAAGAAGCTGCAGCACAAGAAGATGAGGACGTGCCTGAATGGGAACTTCGAAAGAAGCATCCAATCACCATAAGGCTAGTTTATGTTCTGATCAAAGATGTCTCGTCAGGTGTCCAAGTGGTATTCCCATGACCAGTTCAAGCCTGAGAACCAAGTTAAAAAAGTCCCATCACGGGGTTCTGAGGAGGCTGTCACTAGCAAACTCCACCAAATTGTAAAGCAGTATCCAAATGTTGATGCCATCAAATGGTCAAAGGATTGCCCAAAAATATATGAAAGAGGCAAGCCCTTCCTACCAAACTGGGACATCTAGTGCCTACCACTTGGAATGAGAAGGTTCCATTATTGGCACTTGCGTGTTTTTCCAACGAGCATAGATATCATACAAGCATGCTTCCCCACCGGCACATTTGGAAGCACAGCCGATAAAATTGTCTTTGACTTCAATGACATGCAGACATGCTTTCACCTGAGAGAAATGGAGATGAATCTAATTCGCACATGGTGCCTGTAAGTCCTTGTCCTCCCGATATGATATGAATATAATCTTTGAATTTTGTTGTAACTAACCAACACTGTGATTTGTAGAATGCAAGTGCACATTATCAAACAATTGCCAAGTGTGAAAGCCGGGTATATGGACCCTCAAGCTATAGCCCAAACAAATTTCAATTACCCTAAACGGTGGACACTGGATGCCAAAGAGCTAGCTGCTACAAAAACTCTTCGGGAGAAAGAGCACATCCGTACGGCGAAACTAAGGGAAGAGTCCCTTAACGGTTGCGGCATACATTGCCCTAGCTTTCAAAAATCTCCAACAACACTCTACTATATGGCTACCATACAACTTCGAGTAAGCTCAACTCTATACTTAAAGCTTTGTTTGATATATTTTATTCGATGCAAAAGAGCTTATCTAGTTCTATGAGTAAATCCATGCAACAACCACTGGATTTGTATAGCCGTCGATGTCGGGAGGAGCATGGCATGGGTCTTTGATTCATTAGATAAGGACATAGTGACATACAAAGACTTCATATCGATTCTCAAGACGTATACATATCGACAATCCTCATTAGCTTATATATTTGTATGCATACTTGTAATGTTCACTTTTGGATACTAACAAGTTGTATTTGCTAAAATAATTCAAATAGGGCATTTAGGTTCTATGTCACTAATCATCATGGAAGGCATGATCCAGCAAGGAAGGAAAAGCTGGCTATAAAAACACTATGTGTGGTAAGTGTAACTTACTTCTTCAGTACTCCGTTACAGTGGTTGTCAAAAGCATTACTTAATATTTTCATATGCAAAACTACACAGTGCCCCAAGCAGAAGCCTGGGAGTGTACATTCTGGATACTATATATATGTTCTATGATGAGTAACACCGGTGCCTACAGGAGACACCCCTTAAGGGTAAGTTTGAACCTCTTCACCCGTAGTATAAAAACTTCATAAATGGTATGAAATACTAAACCAATACTTGTTCTCTTGTAGTGGAGAGAAGAGAAAGGAATGAAAAGAGACCCATACAAGGATGACCAACTCTTAGAGCTCGTCGGCGACCTTTGCAACTTCATATTAGACCAGATTGTACATGTCATAGGCGCCTACCATGACCGAGAGTCTGAGTTAGGTACAAATCCTCAGTACCAACACCTTCGTGAGACTAAAAGGCTAGCTCTAGGACGTTGATAACAATGTGTATGAAATTTGTATATTTAATGATGGATTGTATATATTCTTGTGAATTGGACATGTAATTGTAGTTTATACAATACTCTTGTGCTTGTAGTCGCGGTCGCGGGGCGTTCGGCAACGCGAACGCGGTTCGAATCTTTGGTCGCGGGGCGTTCAGCAATGTGAACGTGGTTTGGAATGTTGGTCGCGGGGCGTTCGGCAACACGAACGCGGTTCGAAACGTTGGTCGTGGGACGTCCGGCAACGCGATTTTGAATTATAAATTTGAAAATTTTTTTTGGCGGAAAAACGTACTGTAGGGTCGATTCTAGATTGAACCGCCCCTACAAATACCTGTTTGTAGGGGTGGCTAGTACTACAGCCGCCCCTACAAATCGATTTGTAGGGGCGGCTGGTAATACAAGCCGCCCCTACAAATCGATTTGTAGGGGCGGCTCGTATTACCAGCCGCCCCTACAAATCGATTTGCCAGGGCGGCCTGGGAACCGCCCCTATAAATGCATGATTTGTAGAGACCCTTGCGTAGGGGCGGCTGATCAAACTGCCCCAATAAAGGGTTACCAGCCGCCCCTAGAAATGCTTTTTGTAGTAGTGTGTCGTGCTGATTGAGCATTTACAGACCATATGCATGTGTACTTTGTTCGTGACTTCTTATATTTCGAGGTAAAAGTGCTTTAGCTGGATTGCGTAGCTGAATAAATATGATGTGTTCTAGTGACATTTAAGCTGAAACTTTGGTTGTATATGAATGATTACTTCCATTGTTTTCACATTAATACAGTAGTAGCTGGGGGTACAATAATATCTCATCGCACTTGGTCAATTATTTTACTGTGTTGAATTCAGTATTGGGTTATTTATGTAATATGAGAAAATATGTATGCAGTGGTAAAAGTAATGTAATGTAAAAACTATTTGGCTAATACATGTTTGTTGATGAGAGAATGTTACTGTATGTGTTTGGATGTAAATTGGTAACCTTAAGGGTACCCACTACTACAAAAAGCATTTCTAGGGGCGGCTGGTAACCCTTTGTAGGGGCGGTTTGTCCAACCGCCCCTACGCAAGGGTCTCTACAAATCATGCATTTGTAGGGGCGGTTCCGAGGCCGCCCCTACAAATCAATTTGTAGGGGCGGCTAGTGTTTCCAGCCGCCCCTACAAATTGATTTGTAGGGGCGGCTGTAGTACCAGCCGCCCCTACAAACAGGTATTTGTAGGTGCGGTTCAATCTAGAACCGCCCCTACAGTACGTTTTCCCGCCAAATTTTTTTTCAAATTTACAATTCAAAATCACGTTGCCGAACGTCCCACGACCAACGTTCCAAACCACGTTCGCGTTGCCGAACGCCCCACGACCAACATTCCGAACCACGTTCGTGTTGCCGAACGCCCCGCGACCAGCGTTCGCGTTGCCGAACGTCCCGCGACCGCGACTACAAGCACAAGAGTATTCTATAAACTACAATTACATGTCCAATTCACAAGAATATATATAATCCATCATTAAATATACAAATTCCATACACATTGTTATCAACGTCCTAGAGCTAGCCTTTTAGTCTCACGAAGGTGTTGGTACTGAGGATTTGTACCTAACTCAGACTCTCGGTCATGGTAGGCGCCTATGACATGTACAATCTGGTCCAATATGAAGTTGCAAAGGTCGCCGACGAGCTCTAAGAGTTGGCCATCCTTGTATGGGTCTCTTTTCATTCCTCTCTCTTCTCTCCACTAAAAGAGAACAAGTTTCGGTTTAGTATTTCATACCATTTACGAAGTTTTTATACTACGGGTGAAGAGGTTCAAACTTACCCTTAAGGGGTGTCTCCTGTAGGCACCGGTGTTACTCATCATAGAACATATATAGTATCCACAATGTACACTCCCAGGCTTCTGTTTGGGGCACTGTGTGTTTTACATATGAAAATGTTAAGTAATGCTTTTGACAGCCATGTAACAGAGTACTGAAGAAGTAAGTTACACTTACCACACAAAGTGTTTTTATAGCCAGCTTTTCCTTCCTTGCTGGATCATGCCTTCCATGATGATTAGTGACATAGAACCTAAATGCCCTATTCAAACTATTTTAGCAAATACAACTTGTTAGTATCCAAAAGTGAACGTTACAAGTATGTATACAAATATATAAGCTAATGAGGATTGTCGATATGTATACGTCTTGAGAATCGATATGAAGTCTTTGTATGTCACCGTGTCCTTATCTAATGAATGAAAGAACCATGCCATGCTCCTCCCGACATCGACGGCTATATAAATCCAGTGGTTGTTGCATGGATTTACTCATAGAACTAGATAAGCTCTTTTGCATCGAATAAAATATATCAAACAAAGCTTTAAGTATAGAGTTGAGCTTACTCGAAGTTGTATGGTAGCCCTATAGTAGAGTGTTGTTGGAGATTTTTGAAAGCTAGGACAATGTATGCCGCAACCTTAAGGGACTCTGCCCTTAGTTTTGCCGTATGGATGTGCTCTTTCTCCCGAAGAGTTTTTGCAGCAGCTAGCTCTTTGGCATCCAGTGTCTACCGTTTAGGGTAATTGAAATTTGTTTGGGCTATAGCTTGAGGGTCCATATACCCGGCTTTCACACTTGGCATTTGTTTGACAATGTGCACTTGCATTCTACAAATCACGGCGTGGGTTAGTTACAACAAAATTCAAAGATTACATTCATATCATATCGGGAGGACAAGGACTTACAGGCACCACGTGCGAATTAGATTCATCTTCATTTCTCCTAGGTGAAAGCATGTCTGCATGTCATTGAAGTCAAAGACAATTTTCCCAGCTGGACTTCCAAATGTGCCGGTGGGGAAGCATGCTTGTATGATATCTATGCTCATTGGTAGAACATGCAAGTACCAATCGTGGAACCTTCTCATTCCAAGTGGTAGGCGTTGGATGTCCCGGTTTGGTAGGAAGGGCTTGCCTCTTTCATATGTTTTCGGCCAATCCTTTGACCATTTGATGGCTTCAACATTTGGATACTGCTTTACAATTTGGTGGAGTTTGCTAGTGACAGCCTCCTCAGAACCCTGTTATGGGACTTTTTTAACTTGGTTCTCAGGCTTGAACAGGTCATGGGAATACCACTTGGACACCAACGAGACATCTTTGATCAGAACATAAAGTGGCCTTATGGTGATTGGATGCTTCTTTTGAAGTTCCCATTTAGGCACGTCCTCATCTTCTTGTGCTGTAGCTTCTTCAGGAGGCACTCATTGTTCATGTATCGGCTGTGCTTGTTGAGAAGACTGTGGTTTCTTATGATGCACTTGCTCGGTACGAGCTGGAGAAGGTTGTGGCATCTCATCAGGCACATGCTTGCTTGGAGGTGGGGAAGAATATGGCATCTCAGGAATGTGGGGGTCACAAGACGATGAAAATATCTCCCTGACCTCAACAACTCGCTCCAAATTTGGGAGAGGGGAAGGCAGCGAAGAAGCAGTCAATATAATGTCCTGTTTGTGCCAGAGGATGAACAACCCCATAACATCTCCAAGTAACACCAGCCCCTCGGGAGTTGCGTAGTCTATCCTCCACTGCATGAACTCAGGCTTCACTGTATGCACCTCGACCCTAGTGTAGTCTGGTGGTATCTTATTATTGTGGTGTAAGCCACCGAGAGGATGTGCCACACCCGTTGCCACCTCCATCACAGTGTCCTGCCGACCGCTGAGAAACACCAAGGTGCAACTAGTTGGTTCCCATATGCGGTCGACTAGGGTTGTGGCTGTAGTGGAACCTTAGCTGCTAGGAACTTTCAGAGGGCTACCAACTAATGCCAGTTCTCCCAGCGGCGTCACTAATATCCGTGGCTCCATAGACAGTCCTTGCTCCACCAGCGCCTTCGCAACTAGAGCCTTCACTTGGAGCTCAAGACTAGTCTCCTGGTCTCGGCCATGTTTCTTGTACATGTGCCTATCCTCTTCGAATCCTTGCTTCCAGGTCATCCTTTTTCCTAGCCCCCTGGTGCGGCCTGTGTGCTCCTTGTTTCTCAAGCCAAGGCTAAGCTCGTCCCTCTCTCTGGAAGGATTGAATGAGCCCTTCTGATGTAGACTAGGCCCGATCTTCCGAAAGGTATGATAGCGTCGATTGGTGGAGACTCGATGTTCACGATCTAGGCTTTGAACCAAGACTAATTCGGACCCCCACAACCATTACACCACTGCTCCGTTGGTTATCAACCACGCGAACGCGATTGACCTCACCGAGAAGGCTTTCCTGCAGGCGAATCGAGAACACAAGCAAGAACGAGATGAACGCAATCTAAAATTGCAAATAAATATGAGGATTATGATAACGAGAAAGAGTTCAAGTCTTTATTTGAAAGGACTAATCGCCACAGGCGAACAAGATCAAGAACTGGGGCCCTGGTTCACAGCAATGGCCTTGGTGACGACAGTTGCAGCAAAACGATGTCTGTTTCATGAGGAAATCAAGAACTAAACAAAACTCAAACCCTAAGGAGAGCGACGGCTGCTATTTATAGAGTCTTGGGTGTCACCCCCCCTAGATGCGCCCCCTAATGGGCCCAAACATGATACACGGTTCAACAGACCAAAAGACGGTGTCGCAGCATCCTAATAGATTCTAGATGCTGACTTGTTTCGACAATTACCGTTGATTCTGAAGGTCTTCTGATGTGAAACCACTTGGATTGACTTCCTTATCAAATTAGCTTTCCAACCATATGTGGATCGTCGAAAACGGAGTCCGGATGCATCCTGGGTGACCAGTTTAAGGCAGACTGGTCCTAGAGGCCGAGGCAGACTCGAACTTGAGTTGCTTTTGGCCTCCACCTCGGGGACTCGAACCGAATTAGCCTCGGACCTCCTTCTTGACTTGGACACCCTTGCTGGCCTCCTACCCCTCCATACCATGTGCCAAACATGGTCATATGCATGGGTGTCATGTCCTCATCATCCTCCCCTTCTTGACGAAAAGCTTTCCCCGGCGTCGATTGTGCTTGAAACTAATCCAGCACAACATAAAGGAGAACGGGGTTGCGAAAACAAAGTGTCGGGTACCATAAAAGGGGTCCCCTAAGCAAGAACCAAAAAAATTGCTTAGACCTTGTAAATATCAAAGCCAAGAGACAACCACCGGTAAACTCCCACCTTATTCGAGGCCTAGCTAGACCACCTGGCCCACCTCGAACAATATTCGGGCTCACCCAAAGCGGGCTCGGCCCAGAACAAAACCACGAGGCCTCGGACGAGGTATCGATTTTCCGACTCGCCCAAGGCCCCATGCCACAAGGCCTCGAACGAGGTAGCGATTCTCTGACTCGCCCGAGGCCCCGCACCACGAGGCCTCAGACGAGCATCTAGTTACCGACTCGCTCGAGGCCAGCTCAGCATCAACCCCGTCACCACCGCCTTGACCGACTTCTCTGATGGGACATCATGTCCAACTAACGCGTCCAACCACTCCCGCGACGTCAGTCGAACGATGGCACGATACAATGGGGTGGCCGATGAGATGGGAGTCACATCGATGCCATGCTGTCCGGGACAGGATAGGGCAGGGGTTACAAGCCGCTGTGCTTGGCACTGTGCCCACGGCTGACACCCATGCTGCACTGTGCTGCCTAACCCCTGTTCCAAGGATAGCGCAGCATGGAAAGTCAAGTTTGGGTCCCTGTAGCCTCAGAATCAACATACAAGACCAACTACACCCTCTGAGCCTCGGCTATCCGCTTTCGAGCTCCTATAGCCTCGGGACTCGTGCCCGCCGAGCCCCCACAATGGTTCAGCCTTTGCACCAACTGGGCCTTAGCTCTCTACATTGTCAGCACTCTGGGACTGGCATGTCGTCCGCAGTACGCGCCATGCCCTGCGTCAAGCTGCAGGAGCTCCCACGTCATGCACAGGGCCAAGCTCATGTAGCCTCGAAATCAGCGCACCCACGCCGTCGCATCTACCTAGCCTCGGCTCTCCACGCCGATCAAACATATAGTGACCAACACGCCTCCAATAGAAGAAGGCGCGCACGCCACCATAGGAGCTCCCACGTCGCACAGGATCAAGTGTGACCGGCGCATCGCTCTAGTGCACCGAGGACAAGACCGCTCCACCGACCATGGCGCCACAGTAACAAGCTACAGGGCTCGGACATACCGCCTCTGCTCACAAAATGCCATGTAGCAAATACATGTACCGCCCCTGTGCCTCCCTTCGACTATAAAAGGGAGTGACCAGGGCCGCTTCTAAGGGGAGAAAATTCACACGTGCAAGCAACGCACAATGCTCTGTAACACACACGCTCCCTCACTGCAAGAGATCAACATCTCAAGCAACCCACGCCACTCTACGCAGAGACCTGGGACTAGCTCCCTCTCTCACTTAGCTTATAAGCCCCTACTACAAGCACCTCGATGCAAGGAATACAAGATCGCTCTCTCAGAATGGACGTAGAGCATCTATTGCCTGAACCAGTATAAACCTTGTGTCTCTTTGCATCACCATCCGGGATTAGGGGCACGCAATACACTTTCACTAGTCGGTCGAGGACCCGCCAGACCTAAAACACCGACAGTTGGCGTGCCAGGTTGGGGACATACTGCATGTCAGCTTAGTCATCCCAACAAGTTTCGGATGGCAGACCCCGTGCGACCACTATGTCTCGGCACGGTGATCTAGTTCGGGAGCCTAGAGTTCATGTCTCTAGGATATGAGTACGATATGGTACTCCTCCCACCTAGAGCCCCATCGACCAACGACGACATCACGCACCAGCAGCCTAGGCGCAGGCGGCGCCCGGGCCACTGCTCTCGTCGCACTCACCAGGCACGACGTGGGCGGGACCACCCCGACACCATGCGAGCTTAGGGCGACGCACCACGCTCTGCCAGTATCCCATACCTAGCTTTTGGTATAGAGTCCTTGGCTGGGGACCTGTCTAGCTTAAGCCTGGGCAAGGGAAAGACGCCGGTGGCGCGCAGCAACGCCCCGTCACCAAGCTCTGCCCCACCACCTCCTGAGGAGTCGACTATGGTGGAGCGGAGCCCGGCAACGACACCATCCCTGTACCCCTTCGGGTTGGGCAATGCCGCCGCCTATGCTTCTGCTCACGTAGAGCCCCTAGGACACCACCAACGTTTTGCCCTCGACCTCATCGCCACAACCCCGACCCACACCCACGCTGACTCCTCGGAGGAGGATGAGGAGTGGGCCGGGGCAGACTTCTCTAGGCTTCGCGACCCTAAAGCCATGCACCGCTTCATGGCCACGAGCGACTACTGCTTTGGCTACTCCGACTCCGATGATGAAGACACTTACAATCCCACTCGTGAGTACTTCAATGTCGAGCTCAGGGTGCCGAGCGCGAGCGATGAGGACGAAGGGGCAGGCAATCGCTCCTCGCCCCATGAGGGGGCAGGCGACGCCACACCTCCATGCGTCGAGCCCCCAGCAGCACGGAACGAGAACCTTGCCCCCGAGGAACTTCGACGCCTAGACCTGGAGCAGCTCCGTGAGCTTCAGGCCAATGTCGAACAAGACCGACTCCTTCTACAGCAGCTCTGAGACACTCTCGAGCAAGAGCAGCGGGGTCGCGGTGATGGCGAAGCAGCCCGGCAGAGGGCTCGCGACATCAATGACCGCATCAACAACGATGAAGGGGACGAGCAACCCCCTATCTTCAATCGCGCTAGCCGGAACATCGTGGCAGCAGCGATGCTACTCCGAACAATGCTCGAGCCCTCTACCTTGGAGGGGTGACAGGTCTGTGGCGAGCTCTGAGACCTCTCAAGACCACCGCGGTACAGCAGGCCGAAAGTTCTGCCTCTCGATGGCGCGGGGGCACCTCGGAACTACCCGCGGCACCGCCTCGGCAGGATAGAGAGGTCTCGATTCATCCCGAGCCTGATCGGGCACCGATAGCCAACAAGGCCCCCTCGGTGCACGACCGCCTCAGCGACCGACGCGAGGCGCAAGGCGACCATGATGTGGTTAGTAGGTGATGGTGCCACGACAACGATGGGCCCACTTGAGGCTACCACCCGCACCGAGGTGGTCGCTATGACAGTGGGGAGGACCACAGTCCTTCTCCTGGGCTGCCTGGCCCTCGAGTCTTCAGCAAGGCCATCTGCGGCGCCCACTTCCTAGCCCGGTTTCGATAATCGGCCAACCTCTCAAAGTATAATCTCTAGACGGCTGATCGCTAACCCTTTTATCCTAATCCATTCCACGAGTTTTGGTATTTTGCAGGATGATGCACCAAGATCGGGGCCAAATTCACCCCAGTTGTCTTCATCTCATTCCATCCTGAGACAAGAGGGACATCCGCTAGCAAATCTGCTCTGAAAAGGATCACTCAACTTCAACCTTTGACAGCACCAACATCCAGCTTGGGGGAAAGGCATCCCCATGTATCTAGCTAAGTATCTCTTTTCCTTTTGTTATATTATTTCTAAGTCATAAAAATATGCATAACAAACTGAAAGCAAAATAAAAATTTATATTTGTATTAGCTATATATATAATAGTAAGGTGTGGTCTTAAAAATGAAAACAAAACAAAAAGTGTGTGTCTAGTTTTCTGTTTTTAAGAGCTGAATAAATAAAAGGACACTGAAGGATAATCTCTTAACATGGAAATGATGAATCGTTGCTCTATTGTAATTTCTTTCAAGTATCTAGTTTTTAGCCTTAAATTCTCCTGAGTTTTGGATACGACTGTTTTGATATAAGAATTTACTTTGAACTTGAAACTCGTGGTAGCGTATGCTTGATCTAAGTCTAGGTAATTGACGGATATGATATGAGAAGGTTTAAGCTGTTGTTTACCTTGTTCCAAGTGACACTAAAGTTTCAGAGATTTATCTTTTGAAAATATAAAAATCCTACATGATGAGCTCATGTATGACAAAGCTTGAATTCCTACCAAAGCCATACATGATATTTAGATTAGGAAAACTTCCACATATATGCTACTTGTTTTGCATTGAGTTTAGTCAAGCTTTGTTGGCCCTTATGAGAGGTTTGTCATGCTCTTAAAATTAAGATCACGTACACACCACCCAAATATGCACTCTTCCTACATTGGGGGTAGGCGCAACAATATGCCATTCCATCTAGATCCACCCAAAAATGTTTCACTCCTATACTAGGAGAAAACACCGAAAATATTCTTGATAGGATATCCACCAAATAAATTCTCCAAGTTCTTATTGCTATCTCTCAAAAGTTTTGTTGCAGAAAAGAGACATGGGGCTATGCAAAATTTATTCATAAAAAAAGAGAAAAAGAAAAAAAAGAGATGAGAAAAAATGGACAAGTGTCCAAGATATTGAAAACAATAGGTACTCAGATGCCCGCCTGAAGAAAAAGAAGAAGAAAAGATGAATGAGATAGCCCATGTTTTCTAGCAATGTTGTTTCCAAGTTTCAAAGGAGAGATATATTTTCAAGGAGCATCGAATAAATAGGTTGGCAACCATATATATCCACCACATACATCCACACATATGCACATTTTGATTTGATTATATGACTGAACTCTCTTTGGATCCGAGGTTTGCCTTTACAATATATGTATTGCAAGTATGCTTTTTTATGCTTTCTCCACTCCTATAAGATGATACAAAAAAATACAGATCATCTTAACTCTTGCGCCAAGTTCACTGCAACCATCCATTGTTCGTCTTGCGCACCTCCACCTTGAGCTTAGCTTCATTGTACTCCTGCTCCTCCTCTCATTCCTCATCCTCATCATTGCTGCAAGTGCCCTAGCGGATCACGCTGAAGAAGCAGATGTCACCAACATTGAGGTGGTTGCTTGTGCATAACTTGTCCCACCCATACTTGAACGACGTGCACACTTTGTTGTTTGTGCAGGTCCTCACCAAGGCCACGAACCAGGACTACCTAGCCATCTGCAGCTCGATGGATTGCCATTGCTAGAAGCAATGCACTACCTCGAAGTCCACTAGCATGGTCTTTGCCTCGCACAAAAAAAGATTGATGAGAAAGATGACACTGGTAACTTGCAACATCGGTACGTTCTACGTCTCATGCGAGTGCTCACCAGATACTTCGATTTGAGGTGGTACTTCTTCAAGATCACTGCAAAACTCCTCGACTCTGTGATGGGCAGGGAGAGCTGACTACCACCGGCCTTGAAGTTGTGCGCGTACTACTTACAGCAAGTGGTAAGGTCGAAGACCTTGATGTTAATCTATGTCTGGCCATCATACAACAATACAAGAGAGAAACCATCTTGGAGGTCGAGCACGTAGGCAAAGTGCTTCCATCCCTGGCGGAGGTACAAGTGACCATCGTTGGGGAATACCTTCCAATGGGCTAGGCTCTACTCATCATTCATACAAAGCTCAAGTTTCCGATGACCTCTGACAGCCTAGGCCATTGTAGCCGACAGTTTCTACGTGCACAATTATCAACATAGAAAGATAGAGGGACAAGTTCATTCCCAAAGGAAAACCCCAGCAGATCAGATTCAACACAGAGAAAATGGGCACTTACTAATGTTTCTGCATACAATACAGGAAGAAGGATCTTCATGCACTCCAGGTCACTCTGGCTCGGTCCTGCCATGTCTTCTTGTAGCCTAGCCGTGCCAACTAGGGAACTTGACAGCCTTGAGGAATTCTTGCTGGTATGTCTCTGTTCTTGTTCTCCTCTTGTGGGGGGGGGTTGGTTTTCTTTTGCTGTGTTCTAGTGTTGTCACAAATGCAAGGAGTGCACACAGTGTTGGGGCATCAGTGGAGGAGCTAATATGTACAGTAAAAACTAGCACCGAGACTGATGCCATCTCATCGGCATAAATGGAGGAGGCTTCCTCTGTTTTCATCAGTGTATGCTTGGGAACATCAATACTCCTACCTCTGCAGTCAAACATGCCTTCTATAGTACGACTGGTTGAGGTTCCCGAGGGAGTGTGATAGCCCATGAGGGGTGAAAAGACCTATCACCATCGTACCAAGCTTTCAAGTCTAAACCATGTCATGGTGGTCAATTCACTCCTGTCTAGCTTTCATCATGCATTCACTTTGCTCTTGGCAACTGCGCAAGGTTTCTTTGAGAGGAGCAAGTCTTGTCAACTAGAAAGTCCTGCCACCATATATTTGAACACGTCGGATAGTATTCATGTTGTACGCATTTGTGCAAACATTTTCGTTCACAAAGGAACATTTACCATTATCACGTTGAACACGTGACAGTCTGAGCATTGTAAATTTGACTAGGACAAACACATCTTACTCTTGCCAACCATGTAATGGTTGCTTTGTGCCTCGGTTTGGTGAACCAAACACATATCAGTAGTAGTAGAAGTCATGAGTCGCTCTCATCATGCTCAAAATGACTGGCTCTGATCCGTCGTGAACCCAACTCATCTTATGTGCATGTGTCTGATGAAAATTGTTGAACTTGTAATAGCCATGCAGTGAGGAGTTCATCTGAATAAGTCTTGGCTTGATCTAATGCACAACAAAGGAGGCATAGATGTTGCATTTTTACTGCACATGCCAAAAAAATCCCCCGTTGTTGATTAGATCTTTCATCGGATAGTAAGTGTACCCATCTTTAGCTAGCCGTTGCTTGTCTCTTCAAAAGAGAAATTGCTTACCAAAGCAACTCTCTTCACTCTTCTATCCACCCCTTGACTGTTGTGACTGCTTGGATAGGAGTGAAAAGACCTATCACAACAGCACCAGGCTTTCAAGTCTCAACTGTGTCATGGTGGTCAAAATCTCTTAAATTTTCACTCCTCTCCATCTTTCATCCTGCATTCACTTTGCTCTCGACAACCGCATAATGTTTCTTTGAGAGGAGCATGCCTGGCCTATTGCAGAATAGATGAGCCATAGGTGTTGAAAATTGCATCATGAACAGATTTGTTGAGAGCTTCTACAAAGAAACGCCTATCATCAGCTTCATTGTATTTGTTGTCCATGCATCAAAACTCTCGGCAATGGATATTTCTGTACAACTTTATTGTCACATGTTTTGGTGTATGACAACAAGCACTTGTTCTAAAACTCCTCTATAGCCTTACCAATGACATCTTTATCCTCATTAGGTAAGTCTTCATAAGGTACCATAAGAATGTCCTTGTTGTGAACCGCCATGACAATTGTGGTCCCACCAGGCATGCCAAAAAGTGTGTTGACACAAAAATGTGGCGATGTGATCAACACACAGCAAGTCGGATGATCTGAGTGGAACGAGACCAAAAATCTGCTTGGCTTAAACATAGAACCAGCCAATTCTAAAAAAACCCAATGATGTGCCAGTTAATTTGACCTGTCATTAACAAGGAGAGAAAATCTTATTAGTAATTTAAAGGGGAACATGTCGGTGTTGCACCAGACAGTTTCAAATGTATGGCTAGATAGCTGATTCGATAAGGCTATCGACTAAATAGTCGATATCCGGTGTATCCATGAAATGAAGATCTTTAAATCAAGGAGTATCGGCTCATATTAAATGATAATGATATGAATCAAAATAATCGATGCTCATGGAACATCAGAAAGCATCATCGGCTAAATGGAACATGATCGATATAAAGCATCGAGCCGATAAGTTTGATGAAAAAAGTATAACATGTGAACAAATTGACTGTCCAATATAAATGAATCTACAAATAGTTTGAATCTAATCTATTATCATCAACAGTGAGGTTCTATCGGATTGATGCAGCTATGATAATGATAACAAACTAAAGTCAAAGAATCTATAAAACCATCTATATGCTGATAGATTCATGAACACATGCTATATGCGTGACAGTATAGGCAAATTAGCTAAAATAGCCGATGCAGTCATAGCAAACAAACAGAGTACATATCTTGATTATGAACAAAACCACTAATTGATAATTTCTAATCTAAAGTCTTACCCATGAGATTCAACCGGATAGATGCAGCTATGGTAGTGTCATTAGATTATATCTCATTAACTAGTGAGTTTATTCGAGATTGAAACATGTCTTTGGATGCATACTATGTTTGATTGGAATAGAGATAAAACAACCAATCCAGCGGAATTAAGCCATCAATTATAAGATTTAAAGTGTGACCAGATCAAAGGATGACCAATTAAGATGATATGATGTCGATCTATCTCTATCTCAATCGGGTGATTTTGTTATAATTAATAAAACAATAATTATAGCAAGAACAATAACAGGTGAATCAACCAAAAAATAGCAAGGAAAATCTTACTAATCTTAGCAGATTCGATAACTGGTGATATTGTATTAAACAACAAGTTATTTAATACAAGATCGATAACTTTGATCTATATTATGATTCGTAAGAGATCAATAAGCTGATACAGCCTTACAAACTACGATACAGATCGATAACTAACTTATATTATGGCTCATAAAAGATCAATCAGTTGATGTAGCTTTACATGCACAATACAAGTCATGACGGTACTCACAAGCAAGTTGGAGGTTGATCAGTCGATGCAGCCCTGTTTGCTAAAGAACTCACTGAAATCTACAATACTCCTACTCCTAATGCGATGGCAAAAGCTAGAAAGATTGTATTGATTGAGTGTTCGTATTTTCTACAATAACTAGGGTCTAATATTTATACCCGAAACCTAAATATGAATCCTACTCAAATACGACTCATTACAATTCTTGGAATTAAAGAAAACTTCCTAACTTAATAATAACTTGGACCCTAATTTTTCTTATTTGTAGAGTCTGACACATCTTCCTGGCGCCATTCAGGCATAGCCCATTGACGTCGTCTATTGACATCATCTATAAAATAACCGATTCAATCGATTCCTTGATGACACAATCCTGAAAGCTTCGAGTTCCCACGTTCTTCTTCCCAAATTTTGGTGTAAATATATAGTGATGAGGTTACATGTTTCTTAGTTGATTATTGTTCACATGTGCTTTATTTGAGTATAATAGCTTCCATATAAGTTGTAGTTCACATGTCCTTTATTCAAGTAATGGCTTCCATATAAGCTGTAGTTTAGGCACCTAATTTGCATGCTCCTGCTTTGTTTTGTTGACATTCAGTACAAGGTTAACTCAATAAATGCCTTTGTGATCTACATGTTGACATCTAGAATATCTCTCTAAAGTAGGGGAGCGTGTTTAGGGATATGGTGATACATATACAGATTTAGAAGAGCGAGTACCCCATGTAATTGAGGTGCTTGTTCTATCTTGTCATGTTTGTTGATGGTAGTTATCATCCATCATAAACCATACAGAAAAATTGAAATCATGCATGAAAATGATCACCAACATAGACTTAGGGGTTTAGACTGATAATTTCTATGAGTTTTTGTGAATCTGTGTTTTTAATAGGGTATATTCTAGAAAACCATTAAGGTGGATCAAAACGTCAAATTAAATCATGCTTATCCACAGCGAAAACTATCCCAAAAGGTTCTAGAAGACTCAGGAAGACACCATTTTGGCATTTCTTAATGCATATAGAAATAATCCAGAAGTGCACGGAATTATCATTGTAGCACTTCACCTGGAAGTATTTAGGGTATCGTATTTTCCATAGGGAACGGAGGTAAATCTTCTATCTAGTTCATCCAAGGACAACACAAGGGTAGAATTAGCAGAGGTTGAGATGGATTCCTATAGTTTTAGGGTCTTTGGAGAGATTAACTTTACTTCTGCTCGATTACTTCGGGCATTGGCTTATACCTAGTCTGCCAGGTACCTCTGGCCTGTAGCCAGCATCAAACACGGACGTGGGAGAATACGAGGGACGGGCAGTGCTCTCACCACCTGCCGCCTACCCCTCAACCATGGGGAATGCGGCAAACGAAGATAGCTTCTAGCCTAGACACCACGTCTATGCTTTCAACTATTACTCAAGCATGTGTGCAAGTGTTATCCATCTCTATCAAGGCCCTTCTACTAGAGCATCCGCCACGGGGATGGACAATGAACCCGCAAACAAGTAAGAGTATAGCTTAACTAATCAAAGACTTTATACTATAGAAAACACGAACACTCACTTAGCAGGAGAACATGTTGAAGTAAGGATGCTCATTGAGGTATAAGTTCAGGAGACACCGACAAGCCCGACGCTTTCCCAAACTCTCCCTTGCTACTCTACTAGCTATCTAGGGCCTAAGCCCTTAGAGTGTTGCTCAAAAGTTGAGAAGCTCTTTGCCTTGTGGTGGGGGTAGTAGAGGGGGGTACCCCTCTATTTATACAAGGAGGACAGGCAGTGTTGGAGGCTATTCCTGGCATGAGGACTGACTCCCACTGCCTTAGCATGGAGGCATGCCACCACCAGAGTGGGGTGAGGTAGGGATGCGCCTAGAGGGGGTCGCCCGCCCCCTAGGGTCGGCCTCCCCTTGACCACCACCTCTGGCCACCGCCTTTGCATGGCAGGCTTTGGGCTGGACCTGGATCACTTTCTGGTGGTGTTTTGCTCCATTTGAGTTAAGTTGGTAGGCGACTTTGTCATTCCTTTACGCAATTCAGCGTCAGAAAGCGCCTTTCAGTGCATTTCTCCATGTATTTGTGTTTGTGACCTACAAAAGTAATAATCTTCCAAATACATGTGGAACTTGGTCAGTGTACTTTCATGTGAGGCATCTCATATTGCCATTCTTCGCATTCATGCACTTCCATTGTTGCATCTCATCTAGGTACGCTAGATGCACCACGTGAAGGATGTGATATTAGAGCCTAACCCGAAGATGGTGTATGGTGGACCTATCCCGAAGATGGAAGGACTAAGCAAGTGCTAGGACTGGGGATGTCATCAAGACGGTGCGAGCAGACTGAACTAACTTGTATCAGATCCTAGGCAAGCCCCGGAGCATTCTAAGCCTCCTATGTTTTACAAATATCAATTTGAGTCCTTTTATGTTTGATGCATTAGGTTATAGGAGTTGATTGGAAACTCTTGATGTATATAATTTCCTTGTCTAGATATATACCTTGAACCCTGTGTAGGTCTAGGATCGAATATATGCTTAGCCATGCTTAGACCGGTAGAAGTCGGGTGATTTCCTGTCACCTACGAGATATAGGTGGATACCAGAGCACGGTTGGCTATATTTGCTATCATGAAAAAATAACCATGGGATGTAATCTAAGTGGAGACCGGGCGGGATTTCATATGCAATGGTGTTGGGTTGGCTATGTTGATCCCGTTTGTGTCGATTAAGGACCGTACTATTGTTGCTGACACTTCTGCCGAGATTAAACGCATGCCTCTCACTTAGCTAGCCAGATAACTCATTCTGATTGCGAAGCCGAGTAGCTCAACTCAGGCTGGGCCCTGTTCTGTAAGAGTGTGCACTCTAGATGGTAGTAAGAATGTGCGGGGAGCCAGACGTGAGCCCAAGGGTAGGCCAGGCCTAAACATCCTGGTAGCTGGTCATCCCTGATTGTGCAGCGCTGATCAAATTTGTGAAATGTGGACCTGAGTTATACCAAAGGTGACCTAAGACTACCTTGGGGCAGGTATGTCTGGGTTTGTGTTAGGAATAAAATCCCAACGGGTTGAAATCGATTCGAATCGTCGTCTTTCCTGGATAGTGAGAAACTCGACTAGCTCTAGCATCGTAGTAATTGGATTATGGAATATGATGGTTTTGATGAATATAAAAATCTTACACTGGCTATGGTTACTATTGTTATGCTACTAAATGATATAACATATGTTTGGCATAGGTTAGTTGCTAATCAAGAGACGAATAGCTATAATTAACTTGAGGACCAAATTATAAAATGTATAGTTGAATTAGTGGCTTTTTATGCAAAATGTTGTTAAGCTAGCTCCACTTATAAAGCCTTGCATGATCCTTGGTGTCACTTTATTTTTGGTTTATGACGGGTAAGTCTAGCTGAGTACATTCAAGTACTTAGGGCTTATCCCACTATGTTGCAGGTGAAGTTCTTGGCCTGCTAAAGATGGTGGCTAACCGCCGGTGGGCTCGGTGACTCTATATAGTGTTCTTATCTATATGCTTTCGTCAGAGCTTGTCACGTATGCTAGTAATGTATTTGGAACTTATATTATTGTAATCAGTTGAAAGTTATGTTGTTTTCATTAATCGGTTTTGAAACTCAAACTTGTATTATTATTTGTGAACTCATTGTAAACATTATTTCCACTGCAACTCTGTGTATGTGATGTGTATTTGCTTAATCGTGCGATCTTGGTTGTGATGTTGATTTATCGAGGTCCTTCATGACACTCGGTGGACTACCGGGTTTAAATAAGTGAAAGTATGTGCGCGTCAACGTGTTAAATGGGGACAGACGTACTTGAGCTTGTATGATTTGGGTGGTTCTGTCACATATCCCATATCAAATGCTATATGTGTTGCAACGAATATTCCTATTGTGATAAACCCTAACTCAATGATTCCATTACGTGTGGCCATATGAGCTATGGCAATGAAATAAATTACATGGCAAATGGTGTTATTGCCACGGCATGACCACCGTGGTAATAATATATGATCTCTCGCAACGAATAAAATTATGTGGCAAATGGTGTAGTTGTCACAACATAGTAGTCGTGGCAATAACACCTTAGGCAACAAAATGATAGCATGGCAATACAGACTATTGCAACGACGTTGTTCATGGCAAATGTCTCTATTGCTATGTTATCGATCGTTGTGAAAGCATCTAGGCCCCTAGTTGGGTTTCGGTGATTAATGACAATACAAGATTACTATGACTAACGTGTGTTTTGCAGAGGTAATTAAGTTAGGTCACGGTAATGGAGATCAATTGGGCAATCAAGGTGGTCATGCCCCTACGATGGAAATCGTTTCGGTTTTCAAAGGATGGACGACAAGGTTAAGGATGACTAGTTCTAAGTGTCGATTGGAGTTGGAGAGACACTTAGAGTAGTTTAGGACTTTGTTTTTCCTTTGGCCATACTATTAAGGGGGGTATGGATGGGTAGCTTGACCTAGATGAGTCTAGTGAGTTAGGTGTGGTGCACACTTGTCAAAACTAGCGCTAGGTAGCTCCTACATATGCCTAAGATCCTTTGGAGCAAACTTCATTCACATATGATCGAGCGTTTGAAGTGAATGGAGGGTCAAATGCTGACCGAACGCTGGCTCCGGTCGGACCGGACGCTGGCTACAGGGTCCGGTCAGTTCATTTGATCAAGGAGATTGCGTCTGGCGTGACCGGGCGCTGAATGGTCGAGTGATCGGACGCTGAGGGCCAGCATTCAGCCGAGTCCAGTAAGGTTCTAGAAGGGAAAATCTATGATCGGACGCGTCCGGTCAGTACTGACCGGACCCTGGGGGTTCAGCGTCCGGTCAAGTACAGTAAGGTTCCAGTGAGGGTTAAATGCGACCGGACACGTCCGATCAGTGGTGATCGGACCCTGCCAGCGTCCGGTCAACACTTAAACACTGGTGTGTGGGTTGAACTGATCGAAGCGTCCGGTCAACATGACCGGAGCATCCGGTCACCCCATAGAGGCACATAACGGTTCGTTTTTCAGCCCATGTTATAAATAGAAGCTCCACTTGTGTGTTGAGTCACTTTTGCTCATTCCAGCAGCTGAGAAACATGTTTGTGAGTGCCAAGAAGAGCAAGGTCGTAGTGAGGTGATTGAGATTTGAGAATCCAAGAGAGTAGCCTCATTAGTGAATCAAGAGTAGCAAAGTGTGCATCCACCGTTCTAATTAGGCTTCACGTGGTCAAGTGAGAGTTCGTGCTTGTTACTCTTGGTGATCGCCATCACATAGACAGCTTGGTGGTGATTGGGAGCTTGGTGATCACCCTGCGGAGCTTGTGGGTGACCCAACTCAAGTTGTGAGCGGTTGTGGGTGATTCACCGCGATGGAGTGTCGAAGAATCAACCCATAGAGAGCACTTGATCCTTGTGCAGATCAAGGGGGAGCTACACCCTTGCGTGGATGCTCCAACGAGGACTAGTGGTGAGTGGCGACTCTTCAATACCTTGGCAAAACATCGCCGCATTCCTCTCTCTCTATTTACTTTGAGCATTTACTTTGAGCATTTACTTTGAGCAATTCAATACTTGTTTTTACATTCATTGAATTGCCATGCTAGAGTAAGTTTGGAACATAGGTTGCAAGTCCGTTGTGCGTTAGATTAATAGAAACAATTTTCTAGGCACAAGGGGTTAATTGGGCTAACCGTAGGATATAATTATTGCAAGAAAATTTAGAATTAGCCCAATTCACCCCCCTCTTGGGCATCTTGATCCTTTTAATTGGTATCAGAGCCTCGTGCTCACATTTTTAAGCTTAATCGCTTAGAGCAAGATGTCTCACGGGGATGGACCTCCTCTTATCTTTGAGGGAGATGACTTTCCATATTAGAAAATCCGCATGAAGGCGTACTTAGAAGCTCTAGACGTTGGTATACTTAGAGCCGCCTCACAAGGCTTCCCAAAACCTCGGGATGCTACACACTTACAAGGCGATGAGGTTAATTATGAAAAGTAGAATGCAAAGGCTCGAAACACCATCTTTAGAGGTCTTTGCAAAGATGTGTTCAACCGCGTAAGGAACCACAAAGACGCCCATGCACTATGGTTGGACATTTATGCGCTCCATGAGGGAACCAAGAGTGAGCGTGAGGAACGCTATCATCTTGTAATTAAAAAGCTAAATTCATTTGAGATGCTTCCCAAAGAATGTGCTAATGAGATGTATTCACATTTAAATGTTCTTGTAGAGGAAGTCAATGGGCTTGGACTTACTCAAATGTCACCATCCGACATTGTGAGAAAGATCTTGAGTGTCCTCCCCATTGACAAATATGGGCATATTGTGACCGTGCTACACCAAGGTGATCTTTGCACCGCTACACCGACACAAATCTTGGGAAAGATCAATGCTCATGAGATGTACATGCACATCATGCCACAAGATGGCTCATCCTCTACCAAAAAGAAAGAGAAGGACTTAGCATTCAAAGCTAGCCAAGATAAGGGTAAAGCAAGACTTGAGTATGAGAGCTCAAGTGATGAAGAAGATGAAGATGAAGATCTTGCTCTCATGGTGAGGAAAGCCGCCAAAATGCTAAAGAAGCTAAATAAGAGTGGCATCAAGTTCGACGGCAAGAAGAAGAAGTTCTTCACAAGCTCTAGAAGAAAGCCAATCTCCAAAATAGATTGCTTCAATTGTGGTGAACTTGGTCATCTAGCACATCAATGCACTAAGCCCAAGAAAGACAAGTTCAAGAACAAGAACAAGGGCAAGAAAGATGACTCAAGTAATGAAGATGAAGATGAGAAGAAGAAGAACAAGCCATACAAGAAGAGAGATGGCAAGAACAGGGACTTCCACAAGAAGAAGAGTGGAAAGGCCTACATCATCGGTGATTGGCTCACGGACATTGATTCATCTAGTGGATCATCCGATGATGATAGTGAAAATGAGAAGGTGGCCGCCATTGCTATTGATCTTTCATCTTCACCGCCACCATCGCCATCATCCTCTACACACCTATGCCTTATGGCCAAGGGTGAACGCAAGGTAACTAATAATGATGATAGTAGTGATGATGAGCAAGCTAGTGATGATGATAGCGATAGCGATGATGATGATTCACCTTCATATGATGATCTTGTCAAAATACTAAGACAATACACTAAGATCATTAGAAAGAGTAGAGCTAAAAATGAAAAGCTTGATGCTAAAAATGATTCACTCTTAGCAAAATGCGATACATTGGAAAAGGCTAATGTTGAGCTTAAAGAAACAAATGATGCTATATCATCCAAACTCAAGGAGCTCAAATCTTCTAAGAAAGAGCTTAAAGATAAACATGATAAACTTGAGTGGGTGTACAATGAGCTCATCACTAGCCACAACAAGCTAAAAGATGAATATACAACTCTAAAGATCAATTATGATACTCTTGTTATTGCTCAAGAATTTTTACCAAATGAGCCACATGATGCTACTAACCATGTTGTTAAGATTGATATAGCTACATCATGTGATGATTTAATTGATGAGAGCATTGAGCAAGGATCTAGTGGCAAAGGTAAGAAAGTGGTTGAGTGCAATGACTATGATGAATATGTCAAGCTCAAGAATGAAAATGAAAAGCTCATGAAAGATCTTGAAGAGATGAAAAGCCACAACACCATTGTGCTAGAAACTCTTGATCATAATGAAGAGTTGATCCTTGACAATGAGAAGCTCAAAGAAGAGAACAAGCTCAAGGAAGAGAAGAACAATGATCTCCAAAGTGAGCTACTCATGAACACCGTTATGAAGATGGATAGAAGTGGCATTGGATATGTGGCAAGTGTAGAGAAGAAGAAGGCTCAAGTTCAACAACAACAATCAAAGCCAAAGCCAAAGTCAAAGAGATGTTTTGAGTGTGGGCAAGAAGGCCACTTTGCTCATGAGTGCCAAACTCCACCGCCACAACCCTTGCCCAAGCATGCTAGACCCTTTGCCTTCAATGCTCACTACATGCTTAGAAAGAATTCTAGTGGAAAGATGAAAGTCATGTTCTTAGGACCCCTAACAAGAATAGGCCTAAGAAGATTTGGGTGGCTAAGTCACTTATTGAGAAGGTGAAGGGCCCTCAATAAGTTTGGGTTCCTAAAGCTTGAATCTCTTGTGTGTAGGTGAACTACAAGACCGGTGGAAGTCATTGGGTTATTGATAGTGGTTGCACTCAACATATGACCGGTGATCCTCGTATGTTCACCTCACTAGATGAAGAGGTAGATGGACAAGAGAGAATAATATTTGGAGATAACTCAAAGGGCAAGGTTAAAGGATTGGGCAAAGTGGCAATATCAAATGATCATTCCATCTCCAATGTGCTTTATGTTGCATCTTTGAGCTTCAACTTGCTATTCGTTGGACAATTGTGTGATCTTGGCTTCCAATGCTTGTTCACCGAGAAGGATGTTGTTGTATCCAAGGTAGATGATAATCAAGTGATATTCAATGGATTTAGATACAACAACTTATATCTAGTGGACTTCACCTCCGAAGATGCAAATTTGAAGACTTGCCTATTCACCAAAACAACACTTGGGTGGCTATGTCATAGAAGACTTGCTCATGTTGGGATGAGCTCACTCAAGAAGCTAATAAAGAATGAGTTGGTGAGAGGGTTGAAGGATGTGAAGTTTGAGAAGGACAAGCTTTGTAGTGCATGTCAAGCCGGCAAGCAAGTTGTAAATACTCATCCAACCAAAGCTTTCATGTCAACCACAAGAGTGCTAGAACTCCTTCACATGGATTTATTTGGACCAACAACATACAAGAGTTTGGGAGGAAATCTTTATTGTCTTGTGATTGTTGATGACTATTCAAGGTATACATGGGTATTCTTTCTTCATGACAAATCCGAAGTTGCATCTTGCTTCAAGAAGTTTGCCAAGAGAGCACAAAATGAATTTGAAGTGGAGCTCAAGAAGATTAGAAGTGATAATGGCAAAGAGTTTGACAACACAAATATTGAAGCCTATTGTGATGAAGTTGGAATCAAACATGAAGTCTCCGCAACTTATACTCCTCAACAAAATGGTGTAGTTGAGAGGAAGAACCAGACATTGATCACTCTTGCAAGAACAATGCTTGATGAGTACAACATCCCCAAAGCTCTATGGGCGGAAGTAATCAACACCACATGCTATGCATCCAATCGCCTATTCCTTCAAAAGTTCCTTGGCAAGACACCTTATGAGTTGCTCAATGGGAAGAAGCCGGACGTCTCCTTCTTTAGGGTATTTGGTTGCAAATGCTACATCTACAAGAAGCGGCAACACCTAGGGAAGTTCTAAAGATGTTGTGATATTGGTTTTCTTGTTGGTTACTCATCAAAGTCCAAAGCATATAGAGTATTTAATCATGCCACTAGCTTGGTTGAAGAAACATATGATGTGTAATTTGATGAATCTAACGGCTCCCAAGGAGCATATGAGAATCTTGATGTTGTAGGTGATGAACCATTGAGGGAGGCTATGAAGAATATTCTGGTGGGAGACATCAAGCCAAAAGATGATGTACAAGTCATTGATCAACCTTCTTCATCAAGTGTGCCACAAAATGGTGAAAAAGATGGGAGAGTAGAAAATGAAGATACTAATATCTCCCATGAGCAAATAGTGGTACAAGCATAAGATGTTGATGCTCTACAACCTCCTCCTCAAGTGGTCAATAGAAGAAATACACCTCTCCTACAAGATCATCCACAAGATCTCATCATAGGGAGTCCATCAGAGGGTGTAATGACTCGATCTAAAAACTTGCTTCATTTATTGCTCATCACTCTTTTGTCTCTTGCTATGAGCCTACCAAGATAGAAGAAGCTCTTAAAGATCCAGATTGGATCAATGCCATGCATGAAGAGTTGAACAACTTCACTCACAATGAAGTTTGGACTCTTGAAGAGCGACCAAAAGGTGCAAGAGTCATTGGAACAAAGTGGGTGTTCCACAACAAGCAAGATGATCAAGGTGTTGTTGTGAGGAACAAGGCAAGACTAGTTGCAAAGGGGTTCTCCCAAGTTGAAGGTTTGGATTTTGGAGAGACCTTTGCACCGGTTGCAAGATTAGAAGCCATCCGTATTCTACTTGCATATGCATCACATCATGAAATGAAACTATATCAAATGGATGTGAAAAATGCATTTTTAAATGGCTTTATTAATGAACTAGTCTATGTTGATCAACCTCCCAGGTTTGAAGACCCTAGATATCCTAATCATGTTTATAGGTTGTCCAAGGCACTATATGGGCTTAAGCAAGCCCCAAGAGCCTGGTATGAGCGCCTTCTGGACTTTCACATTGAGAAGAGCTTCACCATTCGAAAGGTTAACACCACACTATTCACCAAGAAGCTTGATGGGCATATCTTCATTTATCAAGTATATGTTGATGATATCATCTTTGGATCATCAAATGAAGACTCATGCAAAGAATTTGGTGAATTGATGTCAAAGGAGTTCGAGATGTCAATGATTGGTGAGCTTACATTCTTTCTTGGTTTTCAAGTCAAACAAATGAAAGAATGCATCTTCATCTCTCAAGAGAAATACACAAAAGATCTTCTCAAGAGATTCAAGATGGATGAATGTAAGCCAATCAAGACACCAATGCCTACCAATGGACATCTCGACCTAGATGAGGGAGGTAACCCAGTTGATCAAACTCTCTACCGTTCCATGATTGGTAGCTTGTTATATTTAACTGCATCTAGGCCCGACATCATGTTTAGTGTGTGTATGTGTGCTAGATTTCAAGCTAATCCTAAGGAAACACATTTAATTGCCATAAAAAGAATCCTTAGGTACCTTAAGCACACACCAAGCATTGGCCTTTGGTATCCCAAAGGAGCTAGATTTGAATTAGTTGGCTATTCCGATTCGGATTATGTCGGTTGCAAAGTTGGTAGAAAAAGCACATCCGAAGGGTGCCATTTGCTTGGTAGATCACTTGTGTCTTGGTCCTCCAAGAAACAAAATAGTGTGGCTTTGTCCACCGCCGAAGCAGAATACATTGCCGCGGGTGCTTGTTGTGCACAAATACTATACATGAAACAAACTTTGCTAGACTATGGTGTAGTTCTAGAAAAGGTACCTCTTTTGTGCGACAATGAAAGTGCGGTAAAACTTGCAAATAATCTGGTTCAACACTCTCGCACCAAGCACATAGATATCCGCCATCACTTTCTAAGAGATCATGTTGCCAAAAATGATATATCACTAGAAGGTGTAAGAACCGAAGATCAATTAGCAGATATCTTCACTAAACCGCTAGATAAGGCTACATTTTGTAGATTGCGGAATGAGCTCAATGTGCTTGTTTTTAGCAACTTCACTAAAAATTAAGCTTGTGTTGTCCCTTGCATTCATTGTAATATACAACATGTTTAGCGCTTTATAATGCATATAGGGCTTGTCTAACATGGTTAAGATAACCGCTGAAAAGCGTGTGAAGAAGCTTAACCTTGGATCAAACTTGACAAGCAACTAGATTTACTTACAAGTATTGCATATGCATGAATGTTGTTTTGTCGTTTTGTTCTATTTGCTCTCTTATTGCCTATTTTCATAAAAAGAATTATAGCCTAAGGCAAAATATTTTGAAAAATATGAGGGTTTGAGAGAGGTCACTCACATCAGTCCCAATTGGTGTTTATTTGGATCTTATTTGAGTTGGGACTTGATTGGGAATAGGCAGCACAGAGGAACATTGAAGATTTGCTGGAAAAAGAGTGTCCGGATGCTCCACCAGACTCTGAAGTCCAGCGTCCGGTCAGTTCATAGGAGGTGAACTCACTGCGAAGGAGTGACTAGACTCTGTCTTTCAGCGTCCGGTCAGAAGACGTCCCCACGTCTGGTCGTTTGGAGAAGAATCAGGCTGAGTTGACCGGACTCTGGCTATGTCCGGTCAGTGTCCACCGGACGCGTCTGGTCGCGATTCAGAGGATTTGGACCTCTCTAGAATCGACTGGACACTGGGTGGTAGCGTCCGGTCGCTACCACCAGAGCATCCAGTCAGTAGAAATCATGCGCGACTCATATTTCTTTCCCCGTTTCCTTTTCTGACTCATGGGGCCACCCTATTTAATCTAAATCACTGGCAGTCTGACCTAATTCATTTTTGCTCGCGCCGACATCAACGCTCGAGCCCTTTGCCACACTGCCATGTTCGCCTCTGCCCTAGCCGCCATAGCCACGACAGCCCACGCCGAGCTCCTCGCACCGCCATGCCCAAGGATCACCGCCGCACTCGCCCTGTGCCAGCACACCCTCGTGTCTCCACTCCTCGCGCTGCCACGCCGTGCTCCTACACAACGCCCTGTCCAGAGCCGCCGCCGTGCCCGTTGCTCAAATCTCTCCAGCGCCGCCAAGCACCCCAGTCCTAGCTCCAGCCATGCAGCCAAGCTCCACCACAGCAGCATTGCCATTGCACTTGCCTAATCACCGAGCTCATGTCCTTCATCCTCTCGGCCGTCGATTCAGCACTTGCATCGCCAATCTTTGTCGAGTCGGAACCCTAACCCTAGCCGAGTCGGTGGTTCCCCACGGGTCGCTTCTCTTCTTCTTGGATCGCCGGTTCGTCAGGTAGCAAGCCACTCGCTTCTATTTCGCATCTAAATTGCTTGCTCTCATAGGGTTTCGCATCTATTAGATATATCATATTTACTTGTATATCCTTCTATTCCATCGTGCAGTGAGTCGGTGCTATTGAGGTGTCAGTGGCAGTTGACAGTCAGCTCGGAGCCAAGCTCACGAGTATAGATTGAGGCCAAGCCTCGAAAGTGCCAGTGGACAGTTGATCTTGTCAGCGGAAGTGGTTCTAGTCAGATCAGATGGCTCGCACCAAGAATGTTGGTGGTGGTCCAGGAGATGATGATCGGAGGCCTCTGCCTCGCCTGCCTATAGGTCCTAAAGGTAAGGCGATGAAGAAGGTTGCATCAAAGAAGCGCAAGTACCCTAATGCTGAGACAGCGAGAGCAGCAGCAGTTGCAGAGGCCGCAGAGCGTGCCGAGAGAGGAGGTGCCCGCAGTGGAGTTGTCATTGTAGATCATCTGTCACCAGTGACGCAGGGTAGACTTGAGCATATTGAGCGTCTTCATGGTAGTCCACCTAGGACTATCATGATGGTAGGACGACATCTTCCCATTGTGGATCCTCAACCTCAGGGGGAGTCATAGTAGGAGTCACAGCAACAGCCCCCACCAGCAGAGCCAATAGAGCAGACTCAGGAGGGCCAGCAAGCCGAGGAGGCTGAGGAGACCAAGCAGGCACCCCAGCCACAGCTATGCCGCTCTGGTCGTACCCGTGTTCTAGTCTCACCAAGGCCAGCTGCTCAGCGCAGGGGATCACGTCCACCGCCTAGACCATAGGGTCCGCCTCTAGTGACCCACCTTGACTTGAGGGCCGCCACGGCCAAGCAAGTTCAGCAGTTGAGGTTTGTAGAGTTTGATGTATGGTTTCCTCCGAGGAGGGATGAGATAGCATCTGAGGGATTCTACACACCGCTCCAAGAAGACTTCTACAACGCATATCTGAACAGTGGGGCAGTTTTCAGATCTCAGCGGGTTTGCAGCATTGAGGCTATAGTCGTAGCAGCTGGAGAGCATATTCGCCCCTACCTTACATATCTGCCAGGGCTGACAGATTTGATTAGACAGACTAGAGTATATGTTCCATCTTGGGTTCGTCAGTTTTATGCTTCTCTCTATATTGACCCGCACCATAGATATATTCACTTTGCATTCAGAGGTAGAGACTACCGACTGATGAGTCAGAGGGTCAGCGAGATACTAAGGCAACAGGAGCAGCTTGTCAGGTTATATGAGGTCTATTATGGACAGACAGAGCCTCCTAGGCGTCCTCATGGTGGCAATGTGCCCCCTACGGACTTGGTTCGCCACTGCTTCAAGGAGCCTTTTGGCGAGGGCTCGTGCAGGAACCCCAGTGACCTTACTCTGACTGCTCGAGTTCTAGAGGCTATTATGAGGAGAACACTGCTTCCTAGGATGGGATACAGAGAGGGCTTGACTTGTATCCAGCTATGGCTCCTCAACGCCTTGATGCAGCAGACAGTGTTCGATATTTAGGATCTTCTTCTATCTAAGATGGAGGACATGATAGCTGAGGGCTTCAAGGGTCACATGCAGCTACCCTATGCTCACTGGATCACGTTCATTATCCTCAAGGCAGTGACAGTCAGATCACCAGAGATGGTTGTAGAGTACAGAGGTGCCACTACCGAGTTTCCTGCTTATAATATGGCACAGAGGATCAGGCATAGCATGCCATAGGCACCCAGTCAGCCTCACCATCATCCAGATATACCAAAGTCTATAGCCCAGCAGGACAAGATTATCAGAGGCATAGCAGCTACTGAGGAGGAGCAGCTTGAGGCACAGTAGGAGGTGAGCGAGTCTAGTGACAGTTCGGATGATGACTACTTGCCTATTCCTCAGATGCCTCCACACAGACATGATGCAGAGGCCGGCAGTTCTAGCTCCGCTCCACCTGCATCGTAGACGGACCTCGCTTTGATTGCTATTCTTGAGCGGATGTAGTAGGATCAGGCTAGACAGGCTCAGGAAACCGCTGCCAACTTTGCATAGTTTCAGGCTCGTCAGGATGAGTTCCAGCGACAGTAGTAGGTCCTCCAGCAGCAGCAACAGCAAATGCATCAGCAGCAGTTACTCATGCAGCAGCAGCTTTTGGGATTCATGCAGCATGTAGTGATAGCCATTGGGGCTCCACAGCCATAGCCTTTGCCCCAGATTGGTCGGCCTACTACCACTATGACTACTCCAGTAGTACAGCCTACTGGGCTTTAGAGTCAGGGACAGCCTCCAGCTCCGTTTGCTTCCCCCACAGTACAGGTGTCTCAGTGGTTATCCTCACTAGTGGTAGCCCCACAGTTCACACCACTTCAGACGGGCTTCACACCGGATTAGTCACCCTCGCTATTTGTGCCTGACACGTTAGTCTCCAGGAGTCTTGGAGCATCTTTTAGTGAGTTGACAGGGATGCCTACACCGCCACATATGTATGCCCTAGGTCCTTCTATAGCAGCTCCCGTCGCCATGACTACTCAGAGGCTCCCTTCTTCTATCGCATCTTTAGATCCTACGACAGACATACCAATAGCATCCCAGGCAGCACCTGCCCTAGCTCAGACCCAGACTGCTTTAGCGATGCTTCCAGCCACAGAGAGTCAGTTAGTACAAAGCTCAGGGTCAGATGATGATGGCGCCCAGTTCTAGCTTGCCCCTCGTACCTCAGCGCCCGGCTCGTCCGCTGTAGCCCCGCCAATCGACCCTTAGGTTTTGGTGTTTGACGCCAAAGGGGGAGAGGGTTCGAGTATGTAGACTCAGGGGGAGTGACATTTAGGGGGAGCCTAATTAGCTATTAGTCTATTATATACATTTGGAGTTTTATTTGTGTGATACACTATTACTTTTATGCATTCGTGTGTTTACTTTCATGCATACTATTATATCTATGTGATAGTGATATCTATGTGATTGTGATATATGACATGTGTGCTCTCTACTTTGAATTCCTTTATATGTCATATCACTTGTGTTATGCTCATTTGCTTTTGCTTCCATGCTTTACTCCGATGCAAATGAGCTTCACCACTTGTACTCATGCTTATTTCATATCTTTTGAGTACATCCTGTTGGCTTGGGTCATATAAGCTTGCCTAACTACTTTGTTCTTATTGACAAAAGCTTATATGAACCAAGCATGTCAAAAACCTCACTCTTTCACATACTCGAGGTGGTATTGTCATCAATCACCAAAAAGAGGGAAATTGAAATCATCTAGGCCCCTAGTTGGGTTTCGGTGATTAATGACAATACAAGATTACTATGACTAACATGTGTTTTGCAGAGGCAATTAAGTTAGGTCATGGTAATGGAGATCAATTGGGCAATCAAGGTGGTCATGCCCCTACAATGGAAATCATTTCGGTTTTCAAAGGATGGACAACAAGGTTAAGGATGACTAGTTCTAAGTGTCAATTGGAGTTGGAGAGACACTTAGAGTAGTTTAGGACTTTGTTTTTCCTTTCGCCGTACTATTAAGGGGGGTATGGATGGGTAGCTTGACCTAGATGAGTCTAGTGAGTCAGGTGTGGTGCACACTTGTCAAAACTAGCGCTAGGTAGCTCCTACATATGCCTAAGATCCTTTGGAGCGAACTTCATTCATATATGATCGAGCCTTGGAAGTGAATGGATGGTCAAATGCTGACCGGACATTGGCTCCGGTCGGACTAGACGTTGGTTGTAGGGTCCGGTCAGTTCATTTGATCAAGGAGATTGCGTCTGGCGCGACTGGACGCTGAATGGTCGAGTGACCGGACACTGAGGGCCAGCGTTCGGTCGACTCTAGTAAGGTTCTAGAAGGGAAAATCTGCGACCGGACGCGTCCGGTCAGTACTGACCGGACCCTGGGGGTTCAGCATCCGGTTGAGTACAGTAAGGTTCTAGTGAGGGTTAAATGCGACCAGACACGTCCGGTCAGTGGTGATCGGACCCTGCCAGAGTCTGGTCAACACTTAAACACTGGTGTGCAGGTTGAACTGACCGGAGCGTTCGGTCACCCCGCAGAGGCACATAACAGTTCATTTTTCAGCCCATGTTATAAATAGAAGCTCCACTCGTGTGTGGAGTCACTTTTGCTCAATCCAACAGCTGAGAAACATGTTTGTGAGTGCTAAGAAGAGCAAGGTCCTAGTGAGGTGATTGAGATTTGAGAATCCAAGAGAGTAGCCTCATTAGTGAATCAAGAGTAGCAAAGTGTGCATCCACCGTTCTCATTAGGCTTCGCGTGGTCAAGGAGAGTTCGTGCTTGTTACTCTTGGTGATCACCATCACCTAGATGGCTTGGTGGTGATTGGGAGCTTGGTGATCACCCGACGGAGCTTGTGGGTGACCCAACTCAAGTTGTGAGCGGTTGTGGGTGATTCACCGCGATGGAGTGTCGAAGAATCAACCCGTAGAGAGCACTTGATCCTTGCGCGGATCAAGGGGGAGCTACACCCTTGCGTGGGTGCTCCAACGAGGACTAGTGGGGAGTGGTTGTTCCTCTCTCTCTATTTACTTTGAGCATTTACTTTGAGCAATTCAATACTTGTTTTTACATTCATAGAATTGCCATGCTAGAGTAAGTTTGGAACATAGGTTGCAAGTCCGTTGTGCGTTAGCTTAATAGAAACACTTTTCTAGGCACAAGGGGTTAAGTGGGCTAACCATAGGATTTAATTATTGCAAGAAAATTTAGAATTAACCCAATTCACCCCCCTCTTAGCCATATTGATCCTTTCACATTGCATGTACCATCTCTTGCTACGAAGACGGGCGTGGCAAGTGCTTATATTGCCACGACCGTGAATGTTGCGATAATGTCCTATTGTTATGCTTGGCAACGAACATCTATGGTTGCAAGAAACCTCAACAGTTGCAACGCCAAACTAGCAACGGTTGCAATACCTTATTGCAACGTGACTTTTTGCAACCATTGGCAACGAACGCGATTTGGTTGCAACATCTAACTTTTGCAACTAAATTGGGCCTATTGCAACGTTTTTTCGTCGTTGCGCAAGGGTTAGAAGTAAGTAGTGAGTTCAGACTAACCCTCAAGCAAATGTACAATTAACTTGGCCATTTGGTTTAGCACTCAAAAAATATGCATTTCCTTGAATGTTTTCTACAACTGCCAAGGTAATGCTATATTCCCTAAGGGTTCAATCTTGCCCCTTATGGAAATCTATGACCCTCAAGGGTATTCTATTTTGTGTTAGTGATAATCCCTGCCAGATCATCCCTATTGGGTATACATGAGCCGACAATAATAAAGCTTCATTACTAGGTCATAAGCCTAGAATAATTTGAACAATTATTTGGGATCTTATTAACCCAGCAGTGAAGCTCCCTATTACTATCGGATTGAACCATGACCCAACAGTGACATGTAAGTGCCGGTTTAAGCCACAAACCGGTATTAATAGTAGATATATCACTACTATGGGCTAGAACAAAGCTTGCCAGTAATATATGTATGTGAGTATGTCATATATGTTTATGTGAAAACAAAAAGTACGCATGTCATAGCTTAAGTGCATGTGATATACATGTGTTGTGAAATTAACAAGGGTTAGTGTCATATGTGTTTAAGTGAACTTAACAAGGCTTAGTGTCCTGCGTGTTTTGTGAACCTAACAAGACATTAAACACTTAACATAAATAATGAGCAAGTCATGTTTAAATACTAATAGTCATTTCTTTGGATGTTAAACCGCCAAGGAAATTGCACAATCCTAAGGAAATCGTGATTTTCCTGGACTATTTACAATAGACTCAAGGAAATGGTCACTTGCCTTAGCGGTGTATAATAACACTCAAGGAAAGTTTCTTATAGGCCGAATGAAACCACCAAGGATACCAATTACTTTGGTAGTTTACTATAACCACCAAGGATATATAACATTCAACCAAGAAAAAATGTATAAAGCAAATTTATAACATTTTTCTTGTCATGAGTTTAGCTCCTAGCACGTGTAGGATGTGTGATCCTTTTGCTATCATGATTGTGCTAGGTTACTATGTATCAATCTTGGAGTCTTTCGATTCCATTAGATATACTCTGATAAATTTGTGCTAAATTTGACTCCAAGAGTACATGCAAATGAGTTGACCGTGTTTACCAAGTCAAGATGGTAGTTGACCAAGTCAAGTGGAGGTGCTGGAGGACTTGGTGATTGGGTGGTCAAGGACGATGGTGACATGTGTCAGGATCGTGTAGGAGGCATGGCAGATATGCCTCTCTAGGGGGTTTGGTGGTTTGGGCATCAAAATCACCAGTGGACGATTTCTTAGGTTGGGACCACAAAACCCGATTGGAGTTCAGAATAGTCTTGGAGGTGGCACATGGTGTCATCGCAAAGCTTGTGTCGAGGTGAAGCAAATTTGTGAAGACCTCATGGCTGTCAGATATGCAGATCTCAAGTTGGACCATTTTGCCCCTAAGTTTAGTGGTTCAACCAAAATATCTAATCGCTTGTTGGAAATGTGTAATAGGTCTATGAATAAGATAGGAGGCTGCCGCAACCAGCCATCTCTTCCATTAGCTTGTGTGTAAGTCACTAGGTTGTTTCTAGGAATAGTCTGTCTTATTTTTCGCTATGTTTGAGATCCGCAATGTAGACAGTGATTCCTCTGCTGTGTAATCAATCCTTTGTAAGAACCAGATCTTGTTTGTGCTTGAAATAAAAGCAAGTTGCCCTCTGAATTTTGTGGCTCAAGATTTGCGTTCTTGTTTATGTTTGTTTTGTTTTGTTCTTCCTCTCTCCCCTCCCCTTCTCTTGTGAGTTTTTGTTGGCTCTTGTGTTCCAGCGAGTTTGGGGATGTTTTTGGGGTTCGGATACGTGCTAGGACCTCTGATGATCTAATCTACCAAGTGATTTGGGTAGATTCATCATGAGCACAAAAATCCACCCTTACAAGGAAATTTGAGAAAACCCCAACCACTTTTATGGATTTTGGGATCGTGGGAGTTTGGTGAGTTATGGGTGTTGATGCTCTGAGGATATCCTCTCAACTCCCTCTCGGGCACCCTTGCGAAGTTTGAGTTTAATCAGAGTTGATTTAAATCAGATATGAATTTTGGAAGAAATTTCTAGAAGGCTGATTCATACCGGACCGGTCTGGTTTTATGGTCCGGTATGCTCGCCTAGGTCTGGTATTTTCAATTTTGGAGTTTTAAGCTGAAATTTTGTGGAGAGCTTCCTTAAGGCGGTGTTGTGAGCATGTATCTAAAATTTCATAATTTTTGGACATCGTTTGGTAGGGTTTTCACTTTTTCTTCTGAAGCAATGTGTGTTGTCATGTTCATACCGGATAGGTCTAATATGCACATGTGACCAGTCCGATTTGAACTATGAAATCGGGTTTTTCGCCGTACCTTGCTTGATTTGCTTCCGCACCTTCTCTGGTGTGTTTTTGCTTCTGCCTTTTATTCATCTAGTCACTAGCTGACTTGTGTGAGCTTTTCGAGCAGTTTCTAGAGATTCGGGGTTGAATCTGGGACAGGCCAAAATCGGAAGAAAAGTGGATTTAGCTCTCATTCACCCCCTCTGGTCGCCGTTCTTAGTCCTTCATCGAGGTATGCTCCTCGCTGATGTAGGTTCGCTCCTCGCACGGAAACAAAAGAGAGACATCATACATGGAATTCAAAGGAAGTGGATCGGGAATAGATGAGGTCGGCTTGGATGGGCCAGTCCCATGTAGGACCCAGTGAAAATAATTAGGAAAATTTTAACTAATTGGATAGTTCTGTGCAATTTTTATGAAGGCCAGTCTCAAATAGGAGTTTCATAGACATTAAATAAGCTGACATGACATAGTTTAAATAAAGAGATATGATAAATGTTTCATAGAATGAAATGAGTTTTTAGGATAAAACTTGTTTGCATTGTTTCCAACACCTGAGTCTTGGAAATAGATATATGAAACCTCCACTGAGACCTGCCGAAGAGGAGTATCGGAGCAGTTTTCTAATTGATATAGTATTGATAATATAAATGCTCCTAATTTTGTTTATAATTTAAATGTCTATAGCCTCTAATAAGATAATTTCCGTAGTGGTACCAAACTATATTTCTCTTCTCTACACATAAAAAGACTCTAATATCATCGTATACTTGGTAATACTAAATCTCGATCCATGCCCACATGTCCATGTCCGATATGACTTATCCTCCACTTAAAACTCACACGTCCACATCCTATCCGGTTCCGATACGAAGACCAGATCCACATGTCCATGTTCGATACGAAGTCCTCGGAGCTCACATGTCCGCGTCCAACCATATTCTGATATTAAGACCGAATCCATGTTTCTGTGTCCGATATGAAGTCCTCGGAGCTCACATGTCCGCGTCCAACCCGATTCTAATACTAAGACTGAATCCACATGTTCGTGTCTGATACGAAGTTCTCGGAGCTCACGTGTCCGTGTCCGACCCGATTCTGATACTAAGACTGAATCCACGTGTTCGATTACTGAGGTTCAATCATAAAATCATGGCCCTAGTACAACGCACGGACATCTTATCTTTTACTCTTAGAAAGTAAAACCTCACTAGCTATTTATCTCAACATGCAAGTTGTCCAACTAGGCCACTATCACATACAGTTAAAATCTACTAAGCAAAACCCTTAGCTATTTATCTCAACATGCAAATTGTCCAACTAGGCAATGCACTATCACATACAACTAGAAGAATACCACGCGCGTTGCTGCGGGAACTACTTATTTGAAATAAAATTTCACTATTCATATATTTCTTAGAAAGAGATTAACTATTATAAACTAATGTCAGTGGATAGTGTGGCACGCTAATGTGGACAACTAAATGCATGCTAGTGGATGATGTGTCTCGCTGACGTGGATATCATAATTGCTTGTGCTAGTGGACTTTAATTACAAGTCATAGTGGACTGCTGAGGTGGACACCTTACATGTCAAGATAATATTCTAGTGGTGTTTAGAATTATAAGAGATATAGATAGATTAAAAACCACTAGCACATGTAGCTGTAATGTTCACGTCAGCAAGACACGTAAGCATTTTGTTGTCTATATTATCATACCACATAATCCATTAATCTGCAATTTCCGCGACAACGCGCGAGGTTTGTTTTAGTTTATCTAGCGGAACATTACGTTTACGAGGCAGCTCCTCCCATAGGTTTCATTCCGACGTGTAAAATTATATTAAAGATACCCAGACATAACCAATGATAAGATCAAAGCAGAACACATGTGAAAGGAGGGTACAGATGGCTACTGTAGCACGACTTATTTTGGATGATTGAATAGTATTCTGTGAGAGAATAAGCTGAAACAAGCAGCTGAGACATGACCGGCCGAACGCGCTTAGTACCTCTCATCCCGTCATCCGTAACCTTTAACATTTATAACGGTTCAAAGTACGATGAACAGACCAAAAGAATCATCACAGAGCAGCAGTGCAACTTGCCGGTAGTTGTAGGCTACAACTTGCATCACAGCACTGCAAATCACTGCTACCCCGTCAGAGAAGTAAGTTGTAATAGTACTGACAACTAGCCAGGAGCAAGGAACCGAGGCATAATTGGGTTCCCGAGCAGTCAAAACTGCAGTGTGAGAACCCCGACTGGGATTGGGGAGGTCCCCCCGGCCCGGCCGGCATTAGCATATGTGTGCATATGATGATTGAACGATCGATTTAGTCCAGAGGTAAGGGCCAGGCACGCAATATTATTGTGTCAGCTTGCCCCTTTGTACGTCATGTCCCCGAATCTTTTTGATTCCAGTGAACATACCACGTGACGGAAAGGGTTCTTGTTGGGAGTGATGAAGAAATCCACCATGGAAACCGTTGAGAATTGGTAGTTCTAGTTTGTTATTATGGTCTACAGTGTAGAATATATAGGGGTTGGTTTGGTATAGCTTCACTTTCTCATTCTTAGGGGGTGTTTGGTTCCAGGGACTAAAGTTTAGTTCGTGTTACATCGAACGTTCGGATGCTAATTAGGAGGACTAAATATGAGCTAATTAAAAAACTAATTACACAGGAGTAGACTAATTTACGAGATGAATCTATTAAGCCTAATTAAGCCATCATTAGCACATATTTACTGTAGCACAACATTATCAAATCATGGACTAAATAGGCTTAAAAAATTCGTCTCGCAAATTAGTCGCAATCTGTGTAATTAGTTATTTTTTTAATCTATATTTAATACTCCATGCATGTGTCCAAACATTCGATGGGACAGGGACTAAAATCTGGACTAAGGAACCAAACACCCCCTTAGCTCTAAGCTACTTGATTCATCGATGGATTGTTTCTAGTTGATTATGATGAAGGAGCAGGGTTAGGAGCAGAGATGAGAATTGATTATAGTGGGATTGAATAGGGAGCAGTGATGAACATTTTTTTTTTACTCTCAGCAAAAACGGAGAAGTAATTCTTATTTACTTTCCGCTAGAACTTAGACAAAATTTTACTCTTTGGCTGAAAAGAAGTTATTCCCATGGTCTATGGATAATAGGCTCCGAGGAGCCGTGCCAAATGACCACACAATATATATATGTGGGCATTATTGGCAACCTAGCTTGCTCTGAATCCCCCAATGTCATCTATTGACCAAATTATTGCCTACGACAATAATGAAACGTTATGCAGTAGCAATAGTAGTACGTGCTACGCACAAGGGAAGCATTTGGCTGTTACCGTACATGTAATATTTTATTACTCACAAGGGAGGCATTTGGGCATAGAACATGGGCAAAAGAATATAGCAAATTTGGGGAGGTAAAACTAGGAGGTAGTTGTGATCCTCGATGGGAACATGTACATAATAGAAGATCGAGTTCACATTGGTGAGATTTGTATGACATGACAATGCAAGTACAAATTAAAGAAAGAACCTTCGTGGCTTCATCATCGTTTGGTTTGCATTGGTAATTTGTCATGTCTAACTCAGTCTAAGAGAATATACTAGCTGATGAGGAAATGTGGGGACGATGGAAGAACCACATTGTGTTCAGTAAACTGCCAGTGAGAATGTAACGTGGCTATGTGTACAACACGATTCGTGGAAAACCCCTTCCGAGACAATGAGGAATAATAAGTGGAAAAGGAAAAGAAAATGAAAATAAAAGAGATATCGCGAGCGGCGAGTGCGATGGATTTGGCCCGAGACATGCGCAGCTAGGCGCACATGCTCGGGATCGACCAACCACACAGCCCAAAAGGGGTCGGTGTCGACTGTCGAGGCATGGCGGCACGTCCATGAATTATTCTGTTGGAACGCGCGCGCTAGACAAGCTAAGCTAGCATATGGGAGCCGATCGATTCCAGCCCAGCGCAATGGTTGAGCGCGCGGTGTGCACCACAAAAGTACGATCGCTTCGTACGTACACTGCACGGGCGGCACAAAACGCGCGCGATCCACCGATCGATCCAACCATCGGCTGCCGCAGCGCGCGCGCCGGGCGGCGGCGGACGAAACTCCGTGGCGTGGTGGTCCATCGATCGTCCCGGCGGCTCCCGCCCGCGCGCCCAACGGCCCAATCATGCATGCTGCTGTGCCATCTTCTCTCGCTCTCGGACTGATCGATGCCTGCCAGGCAAGGGCAGCACGTGCAGCCACTGCGCGGCGCTCAACATGGCCGCGCACGCCGCTTGTCCCCCGGATCTTGCCTCCCCAACCCCCTCCCTACCCTCACAAATCACCTCTCATCGTCATGCCGCTGTGCACAAAGCTCCCACACCTTCCCATCTCCTCGTCGGCCCCTTCGTTCGCCATGATATATACTCGCGTGATGCCCACGCAGCGCCCATGATTTGGTCGAGCGCTGTGAACTGCTAGGAGCTCCTCCATCCGTTGTTATCCTCTTTCTCAACACATTGCCCTTGCCACCAACATCCTTCCAGCTTCCTGGAGCAGTGCCTTCATAAAAACGTACACCCACCCGCTACATACACATCCGCTTGTTGATTTGGCCTGGCCAGCAGCGGCGCGCGCCAGAGCCAGACAGAGACGATCTCTCTATCTCTGTTCCGGCAGAGCTTGACCCCTCCTGTGCTGTGCTGTGTTTATATATATGGGTTCTTGGGTGCGCACCATTACAACGCCCTTCAGGAAAGCCTGCACCATCTTCGGCCCACAGAAGGACGGCGGCAAGAAGACGCGGCAACCAAACGCAGGTCAGTTCTCTTTCCAAATTCTTTCACATTAAGATTGTTCGAGCACAGCGTTCCTGCTTTCAAATTCTTTCTGCAGGCTTGTGTGTTTTTCTGCTCCGATGGATCGGTGGAGATACATATTTATATATATTGCAGGTAGCTGACGATGACTACGAATCTGATTGTTGCATTGTTTATGCGCAGCGATGGTGCAGCACGTCGACGCCGAGAGGGCCAAGCTGCACGGGGAGGTGATGGCGTGCGCCTACGAAGACGTGCAGGTCATGTGGTCCATGCTCGACCAGGCAAGGATCAGTGGCAGCTCGTGACCGCCGCCAATTGTCCGTTCAAGCATTTTCCTAGAGCCGCTAACAGTGGAGATGCAGACATGGAGTACATAGCAAAATATCTTCTCCTCCTCACCAACATTCCCAAAACCACTTGCTTTCTTGGGCCTTGAATTGAAAAGCTGATCGGTCATCCAAGCTATTGCTAGCTATTTGCGCCGATCAATCGAGCCCGGAACTAAGTGCCCGATTTGTACGTAGCTAGAGATTTAGCTTTTCTTTTGGAGGTTGCAGCTCAGTTGAGAGTTTCAATCCCCACTAGCACTCTTCTCTTTGAGGTGCTTGATTAGTGAGATGTACATTGCCACCCAGTGGGATCTTGATTGTGGCAATCCTTTCCTTGTCTTTTTCAGTTTGATGCCTCAAGTTAATTTATATATCACTACTGTAGATTTGATTTTTAACGGTGACTTCCTTTTTGGGTAGAGGTGCTTAGAGGCGGTTCGGCTCTATGGACCACCTCTAACAACAGGAGCACATTAAAATCCATAACTTTTGCAAACGAAGTCGTATGAATACAAACTTTATACCAAAATTATAGTACTCGAAGAGATCTACATAACTTCATAGTTGATGACTTTCCATTTAAAATCATTTAAGGCTCAAAAGTTTGTTTAAACTTTTCACAATTTGAATTCAGTATTTTTCAGTTTTTTAAATTACATCAGATCAGATGGAGAAATGACTTAAACCAAATCTGTAGTAATAGAAAGGATTTGTAACTTGTTAGTTCAAAAAAAAATCATTTGAGATCATTTAGTGCACAGAAATTCTGTTTTAAGTTTTTATATTTTGAAATTTGTATTTTTAATTATCAAAGTATCTCAGATGGAGAAACGACTTAAAGCAAAGTTATAATACTCGAAGAGATATGCAACTTCGTAGTTGGTGACTTTTTGATTTAAAATCATTTAGGGCATAGAAATTCTATTTTAAGATTAAAGATTTTGAAAATAATATCTTTTAGAATTTTGTTAATGACCTTGTACTGAGAAATGACCTAAACTAAAGTTATAATACTTGAAGAGATCTAAACTTTCCGGTTCAATTTTTTAAAATTTTAATTCGTTTATGGTCTCATATATGCACTACAGTATTCACTAAATTAAACTGAGTAGAAAAGGAACTTAGTCACGAGTGATTTTGAGGCGCAGTGGTAAATGAAGCAAGGCACGAGGCTTGAGGTCGTGACTTTGATCCCCTTGACCCCACACGCTCATATTCTCTAAAAAATCACGAGACTTTTGACTTCTTGAAAATCTCTCTTAGGCTAACTAGTGGGCCTCTCCTAGTTTTTTTTGCTATTTTTCGCAATTTGTAAATTCTGAAAAAATAATTTTTAGAGGTGGCTACGATTGACCATCTCTAGAAATCGATTTATAGAGGTGGGCCAAATCTAGGTGTAAATATATTAGGTCCCCAAGATATCCTCGTCGTGTGGAGAAAGGCCCAACTAGGACGGAATGGGCCGAGCTGCTATGGAAGAGCCCAAACGGAACATGGTATGTTGACTTCTTTGAAAGCAAGATATGGACTTATACTTCGAAGCCAAGCAACCATGTTAATCAGGATTTTCTTGTAACAAACTAGAAAACCATGTTATTCACAATTCCATATATAACCCTATCCCCTCACCATGTCACTACGCCAGATTTGGACATCACTGCCAGTATCATCACTGTTGGATTTGTGAGAACCGGCAGTGATGTACCTTCACTGCCGGTTATGAACTTGAAAAGGAGAAAATGATTGGGGCTGGACTAAAACCAGTAGTGAAGCACTACATCACTACCGGTTTGTGGCTTGAACCGATAGTGTTTTGGTGGCCACTTATCACTGCTAGTTCAAGCCACAAACCGACAGTGATTTGACCCTATCACTGTTGGTTCTACCCAAGAACTGACGGTGATAAGCCTATAGCACAAAAAGGCTGCAGCCGTCCTATTCTTCCCCCTCTCTTCTATCCCGAGAACAGAGGCGCGCGTTTGGGCCCTTCCCTCCATTGTTGCGGATGCTCTTCACCATGAAGCTAGCGCTTGGATTTTGAAGAATGGCTTGATCTTTTTGCTTTAAGGTTAGTAACAAACATCCACTCCTTTGATTTTGTTGCTTAATTAGCTTAGTTTTGATGGCTACATTGCTTGATTCTCATTCTAGTTCTTTCTCTATTCTAGAGAGCATTTTTTCAATTGGACATTTGTGTAAGGCTCAAATTGTGGTGAATCCATCATCCAAACAGTTGGTGTCTATGAACACATTTAAATTCTTAGCTAATTATTCCATGGTGGTGAAGATCATCATTGTTAGTATATGATGCTATAATTAGTTCTTAGAAGTAGAGTAGAATAGATGTTCTTCATTATTGTGCAATAATTGTTTTTTACTATGATTTTTAATTTACAGGGCCAAGGCTACCAATTTCAATTTTCCAATAATTAGTGTATAATAATGTTTTCCAAAAATGGTACTTTTGAGCTACAATTGTTGTTCATGAAGCTCGATTTCTTATTAATTTTTTATAATACTATCTTAGTATTTTTTTGTGCAGAGATAGATCGAGAGTGGATACATCTGTCCCGAACGAACAAGCGGTACATGCATGGTGTCAGCCAGTTTATCACCGCTGCCAAAGCCCAGGCTGGGAATGGGAACCCTGTCTTCTACCCATGCAAAGATTGCAAGAATCAAAGGAACTTTCGTCAAATTGAGTCTATACGATCGCACTTGATTACCAAGGGGTTCATGCCAAACTATACGATATGGACTATGCATGGTGAGGTTGGTGTGAATGTTCTATAGAAAAACGATGATAATGTGGACATGCCTGACGTAGCCATCCACGATGCTGACAAGGAACCCGGTGTCAATACGGAACCTATGGCCACAGTTAATAATGTGTTTAGGAACACGCTAGCTGACAACACCGAGGATAATAATGGCATTTTCTAGCTGCTGCGTAATGTAGAGACTGAATGTCTTATTGAAAGACAGCTGAGAAACCTAGAGAAAATGAGACAAGATGACAAAACTCCATTGTATAGGAATTGTCCAATGAGCAAACTAGAAGCCGACATCATGCTGTTAGAGTTCAAATCGACAAACGAATTGAGCGATAAAGGCTTCAATTAGTTATTAGGTATAATAAGGAAAATGCTCCTAGAAAAAACAAGTTGCCAGAAAAGACATACTTGGCCAAGCAAATGATCTGTCCCATCAGCCTCGAGGTTGAGAAAATCCACGTGTGTTCCAATGATTGCATATTATACCATGGAGAAAAATACAAAGACTTTGACAAGTGCCCCAAGTGTGAAGCTCCATGGTACAAGGAAGAGTCGTCAGATGAGGGTACCAAGACTAGAGGAGGTCCCATGAAGGTCGTTTGGTATTTCCCTATAGCTCCCTAGGTGCATAGGTTGTTTGCATGTATAAAGTCAGCCAAGCTGTTGCACTGGCATGGCGAAGAGTGTAAGAAAGATACAATGATGAGGCACCCCGTCAATGGGCATGACTAGAGGACTATCAATACTATGTTCTATAAGGACATCAGTGGAGAGGTAAGGCACCTTTGGTTTGCTTTGAGCACAGATGGGATGAATCCTTTTGACCAGGTTAGAAGCAATCATAGCACCTGGTCAGTGACGCTCTGTATATATAATCTTCCACCTTGGGTCTTTATGAAGCGGTCGTACATCTAGATGCCACTACTGATTCAAGGGCCAAGACATCCTGGGAGTGATATCGATGTGTTTCTAGAACCAGTGATCGATGAACTAGTGGAGATGTTTGAAAAGGGTGTGCCGGATGTTTGGGACGAGTATAAAAAGGAACATGTCACAATCAAGGGAGTACTTATCGCTACAATCACTGACCTTCCAGGTCGAAGTTTGTTGTTCAGAGAGAAGGCAAAAGGCTATACTAGATGTGTTGAGTGCTTGGACGACACTGATGCGGTAAATCTACCAAATAACTTAAAGATGGTTTATATGGGACACCGTAGGTTCCTACCTAAGGATCACCCTTACTGTAGGAATAGAAAAAATTTCAACGGTACTATTGAGAAACGCTTAGCTCCAAAATATCGAGACGGACCTATGATACTTCGAGAACTCAACAAACTAGAGGTTATCCTTGGGAAGGGGGACAATGTAGTAGCAGCGCCTGATGTGAGCATTTTGAAGAAAAAATCAATTTTTTGGAAACTACCTTACTGGCCATTTCTGAGTGTACACCGCTGTCTTGATCCCATGCACATCACTAAAAACGTGTGCACTAACACTCTTAACACCTTGATGGACATCGGGGGGACATCGAAGGATTCACTAGCCACATGTCTGGACATGCAACACATGGGAATCAGGAAGGAGCTGCATCCCATGGAGTTAGAGAATGGCCAGTTTGAACTTTCGATTGCGTCATGGACATTGAAGAAGAAAGAAAAGCATGCGCTTATTTCTTTCTTCAATGAACTCAAAGTCCCAACGGGCTATTGTGCGAACCCAAAGAGGCTAGTGAACATGAGAGAACTCAAGTTCAACTATGACCCTATGAAGGCCCATGATTGTCATGTCATTATGACTCAGTTGCTCCCTATTGCCCTACGTAGTATCCTCCCCCCAAAGGTTCATGCCCCAATCATAAAGCTTTGCTCGTTCTTCAACGCAATCTTAAAAAAGGTCATTGATGTGTCCACGTTAGAGCAGCTGCAGTGGGACATAGCTGAAACTCTTATTAGGTTTGAGATGCATTTCCCGCCGACTTACTTTGATATCTCATTGCATCTGCTCATTCATCTTGTTGACTAAATTAGAGCCCTTGGCCCAATGTACCTATATCAGATGTTCCCTTTCGAAAGATTGATGAAAGTTTTTAGGAGGTATGTTAGGAATAGATTTAGGCCAGAAGGGGGCATGGTTGAAGGATGGTTAACGGAGAAGGCCATTGAGTTCTGCACATATTATCTGGACATCAAAAGGGTTGGAGTTCTAGAATCTCATCACGAGGGAAGACTATGTGGCAAAGGAACGACCGAGGAGAAATCTATTACAGTAGATGACCCTGTTTCTTTCAGACAGGCACAGTTTGCTGTTTGCCAGTAAGCCAAGGGCGTGATGCCATATATTGATGAGCACAGGCAATTGCTACAAACTCTATATCCGAGCAGGTCACATGCTTGGCTAGATAAAAAAAATAAGAAGGAATTTGTCAACTGGTTACGATGTCGCTTGCTTGGAATAAAGTTGGGTAATCAACTGGATGCCTTAGCCAAAGGACCATCGAGTACAAATCTTAAGTACCAAGAGTATGAGATCAATGGATTCACATTTTACACAAAAAAATAAGATGGAAAGAGCACATACCAAAATTGTGGTGTTCATTTTGATGCTCATGATGAAAATGGCAACGTGTAGGCGATATACTATGGTTTCATAGAGGAGATATGGGAGCTAGCCTATTGTCCATTGAAAGTAACTCTTTTTCGCTGCTAGTGGGTCTGACTTGAGGAAATCAACACTGACAACAAAGGGTTCACTACCGTTGATCTCACTAAGACCGCATATAGAGATGACTCCTTCATCCTTGCAAGAGATGTTATGCAAGTCTTCTATGCAAGGGACAACAAGACAAAAGGAAGGCTAAAGGTAGTCCTAGAAGGGAAAAGGAAGATTGTCGGTGTTGATGGAGTGGCGGACGAAAAAGACTATAGGGGCTATCAGGAAATACCTCCATTCAGGGCAAACATACCCCTACCTATCCTTCAAGAGGGTGACGAACCTGCTTACGTACGGCTTGATCACAATGAGGCCCTCATTGTTAGGGATGAAAACGGTATGGATATTTTTCGACCGTATTCGAAACCGAATCCGTTTAGAGGGATTGAGATCTGTTCGTATCCGAGTCCGAATATCCAACATTCGATACCGTATCTGTATCCAAATACTCAAATCACATATTTATGATGTCGATATCCAATTGTATCCTATCCGACATAGTTGACACTATCCGTATTCGAATCCGAATCCGAACAAAAATATGAAAACAAATGTAATATCGATGATATTCGTCCGTATACGATCCATTTTCAACCCTACTCATTGTTGATGCACCTGAAGATAGTTACATTATTGTTAACTATGTAATCATTATGCAGACGTTGTATTAGTAATTCGCACTGAATATCTAATTTATATTTTGTGCGCATCTCTATAATTTAATTGTTGACCATGTAATCAAATATTGAGATGATGTTCACAAACACTATTATTTGATAATTATAGACCATTAATTAATTATCATATAATTAAATAATCAAGACAATTTTTTGTGTTATTTTAGAATATAAACTAACTGCATTATTTCTATTAATAAATAAATAAAGAAAAGCAAACTAACCGAATTCCCTATCCTAGCTCAGCGGTTAAGGCCGTGCACTCTGTACTCTGAGACCCATGCTCGAATCCTAGGTGGGCCAAACTTTTTTAATTCTACATTTATTATTTAGTAGTACACTATGATGGGATAAAAGAAAAAGAACAACTAATTCTAACGTAATCCCTATTCTAGCATAGTGGTTAAGGGTCCAAACTAAGAACCCCGAGACCTGGGTTCGAATCCTAGGCTTAGGAATTTTTTATATTTTTTATAAAAAGGCTATGAGACAGTGATTTTTTTATATTTTTTACTAAAGGGCTGCGATGGCGGTAGGGCCCTTCACTGCCAGTTTTGGTTTTAAAACTGGTAGTGATAGCGCTGCGATGGCAGGCTCCAAACCGACAGTCATTTTTTACTAAAAGGCTACGATGGCAGCAGGGCCCTTCACTGCTGGTTTTGGTTTTAAAACTGGCAGTGATAGGTTCTACCACAGTCGGTTGCTTGAACCGACACAAAAAGCCCCATTCACTATCGGTTTTTAAACTAAAACCAACAGTGATGTGTTGATGCTCCTCACATGCCAACACTGCTCCCACTGACCACAACAGTAGGAAAACTACTCCCACCTACCCCAACAACTTTAGTTTAGAAAACAAAAATGTACCACGAATGCTATCCCCCTATAAAATGGCCCTCGGTTAGGAGCTAGCCTCTCCATGCATGTTGGTTTTAGCCAGGCCTTATCAGCCATGATATAATGTTTTCCTCTCACAACAAACCATATATATCGTTATGCGTCGTAGTCCACCAAAATAGTGCACACAAGAGGTACTAGAATAATGCTATTGAAGATAGAGCAACATCAAAGATTAGAGATGCCATGAGGTTCACAGAGCCATCCGCTGCGGTGCACATCTAGAAAAAAGGCCATGTACAGACAAGGCGGATTCATCGATGCCACCTTGTCATCTCCAACCGGTATAGCTCATAGACCACCTTGGTACTGCTGTTTGTCCCTAGTTGGTGCTAGAAGAATGCTACTGAGGTGGTTACATTATAATGTGTTAATACACATTGATTGTAACATTGACCTATATGCAAATATGTCTTTGTTATCATATATGTAATTTTAGTGTAAGGTATTTATTATCATATATGTAATTTATTTCTAATATTTTTGTTATTTTTTTATGTATTTCATTACTATCTAAATAAATATATCATTGTTGTTAAAATTTTCCCACTATACTATCTAAATAAATATATCCTTTACATATATGCACCTTCACTGTCGGTTCTACTTACAAACAGACAGTGATATTAACTTTCACTATCGATTCTATTTAAAAACCGGTAGTGATATTAACTTTCACTATTGGTTCTACTTAAAAACCGGCAGTAATGTCCATGCCCCCTATATAAAATAAATCATTGGCCACATACATCGATCCCACCCACCCACGAACTCTCACAGTCTTATTTATCAAGAAATCCACTCTCTCTCTCTCTATATATATGATTTGGTCATGGCTTCTGTATTTTTCAATGGTATTGATATGTTGTCTTCTCCAATATTCTATCTATATTCATTTGATCTATATTTATATTCATGTTTCTTTGCAATCTATATTTATATATATTCTTATTCCTTGCATTCGATCTATATTTAATTATGTTGCCACATTTTACTTGGAAGAATTTTTTGTGCATATATTTTATGTTCATATTTTTTGGCATTTTATCGATCAGGTGGTATGAACAACGGACCTCCTCCACCACAAGAATCAGGTTTCCACCCTAGCGATGAGCCATTTGCTCCTAATGTGGCCATTGCATGGTTCCCTGTTCCAGCTATTGTATGAAATATTTTTGCAATATTTTTTGTTTTTTATGCTAATAAATAAGTGTAATTAGTTTAATATTATTGTTGCATACATATATGTCGCAGACTATATCCTCAATAAATTGGCTGCGAACAACACTTAGCTGGTTCTTTATCTCGGACATCATCGAGAACACGACATCTAATGCAAGTGGTCGGCTATGGACGTGTAAACTCAGTTTTTCCATCCCTTTGAGGGGTGCAATTCATTAGAACCATATCCACGAGACAGGAAGACAGAGCCTGGACATGATAAGCACCTAATTCAGTGCTATGCGCATCTATTTAGAGGCACTTTGATGTGTTTGCTATGATGTGCCTGATTTCTCACACATCAAGGCACTTGCTTTGAATGCTGATGATATCCCCATCCCGTAAGCAAGCGAATGGTTTGCAAGCTATAACCATGTGGATGTGGTAAAATGGTCACTTATACCTGAGTCATGGTTATTTATTGTTTATTATTGTAATAACATTCTCTAATTTTTTTCTTTTTCTCCCCATGTAGATTGTGCTCTAGGACCTTACATATGCTGCATGTGGTTTGTGGGCTGTTCTAGACCAAGCTACGGAGCAACTCAGGTATGATTGAGACTTTTGCAATGGTAACCTTGGCCAGCTCACTGTAGAAGGACGTTAGTACTACATAAGGATTACTAACAGGGGTAGTGGTCGTTCAGTAGGTTACATCTATGGCCGACCATTCTTTTGGTATTGTGAGGCACGAGAGACTGCACTCATACAGGCATTGGACTTCATCAAAACAAGCATATACATAATCTGTGACATCAATTACCATATATGGCTATAGAGGCATGTTAGTGTGCATGGCCCGATCAAACCCGGCAGTGGTTCCAATAGTAATTAATGTTTATTAGGTTGTTTTCAAGGTCATAGTTTAATTGGGTTCTAATTTTAATTTATATGGCTTTATATGTTTAATTATTGTCATGCATATAATTCGTGTAACATTTGTTGGACAACTAGAAATATACATTCTAGTGTCATATTCGTATCAAACTTTTTCTTAGGCTTGCATATGCCACGTGTGAAGGAAACACCTAGTTCTAGATTTTTCGAAGATGGTTTGCAATGTTCTGAGGTTTAATTGAATTTCCTCGCGACGACACCGTTTAATTATAGGTTGAACTGAGTCTACCCACGAAAAGATCTGGAATGGTGCCAAACTTTTACACAGGCTCTAATGTGCCCTAGGGATAAGAATTTTATAGAGGTCGATGAAAAAATCTATTGGGTCAAAGATAAAATTCACCCTCTTTTATCTCATTCGGCATAGAGAAAAATATAATAAATAAAAAAACTAATAAAAAAACCTTAGATCCTGTGTGAGGTCTTAATTTGGGTGTACATGCTTGCCAAAAAAAATTCAAGCCATTTCAACATAGGCGGAGTATACATGCTTCACAGAGGTACATGTGCCTTTTCATCAAACCATGACTATACACATAGGTTATCAAGGTTTCTGTGGTTCATGGGCATTCTGGTGTCGTCTTTATCTCAAACTTTTTCTCAAGCCTGCACGTGCCACGTGTGAAGGAAAACCCAAGTTTGAGATTTTTCGAAGATGGTTTGCAACTTTCTGAGGTTTAATTGAATTTCCGTGCGACAACACCATTTAATTATAGGTTGAACTGAGTCTACCCATAAAAAGATCTGGAATGGTGTCAAACTTTTACATAAGATCTAATGTGCCCTAGGGATAAGAATTTTATGGAGGTCGAGGAAAAAATCTATTGGGTCCAAAATGAAATTCACCCTCTTTTGTCTCATTCAACAAACAGAAAAATATAATAAATAAAAAAACTAATCAAAAAAACCTTAGATCCTATGTGGGGTCTTAATTTGGGTGTACATGCTTGCTAAAAAAATTTCAAGTCATTTCAACATAGGCGAAGTATACATGCTTCATAGAGGTACATGTGCCTTTTCATCGAACCATGACTATACACATATGTTATTAAGGTTTCTATGGTTTATAGGCATTCTGGTGTTGTATTCGTCTCAAACTTTTTCTCAGGCTTGCACATGCCATGTGTGAAGGAAACACCAAGTTTTGGATTTTTTGAAGATGGTTTGCTACTTTCTGAGGTTTAATTGAATTTTCACGCGATGACATCGTTTAATTATAGGTTGAACCGAGTCTACCCACGAAAAAATCCAAAATGGTGCCAAACTTTTACACAGGCTCTAATGTGCCATAGGGATAAGAATTTTATGGAGGTCAATGAAAAAATCTATTGGGTCGAGGATGAAATTCACCCTCTTTTGTCTCATTCGGCAGAGAGAAAAATATAATAAACAAAAAAAACTGATTAGAAAAATCTCAGATCCTGTGTGGGGTCTTAATTTGAGTGTACATGCTTACCAAAAAATTTCAAGCCATTTTGACATAGGCAGAGTATACGTGATTCACAAAGGTACATGTGTCTTTTCGTCGAACCATGACTATACAAATAGGTTATCAAGGTTTCTGTGGTTCATAGGCATCCTAGTATTGTATTTGTCTCAAACTTTTTCTCAAGCTTGCATGTGCCACATGTGAAGGAAACACCAAGTTTGGGATTTTTCTAGAGATGGTTTGCTACTTTCTGAGGTTTAATTGAATTTCCGCGCGATGACATCGTTTAATTATAGGTTGAACTGAGTCTACCCACGAAAAAATCCAGAATGGTGCCAAACTTTTACACAGGCTCTAATGTGCCCTAGGGATAAGAATTTTATGGAGGTCAATGAAAAAATCTATTGGGTCCAGGATGAAATTCACCCTCTTTTATCTCATTCGGCACAGAGAAAAATATAATAAATAAAAAAATTGATCAACAAACCTTAGATCCTGTATGGGGTCTTAATTTGGGTGTACATGCTTGCTAAAAAAATTTTAAGCCATTTCAACATAGGTAGAGTATACATGCTTCATAGAGGTATATGTGTCTTTTCATCGAACCATGACTATACAAATAGGTTATCAAAGTTTCTATGGTTCATAGGCATCACGGAGTCGTATTTGTCTCAAACTTTTTCTCAAGCTTGCACATGCCACACGTGAAGAAAACATCAAGTTTGGGATTTTTTGGATATGGTTTGCTACTTTCTAAGGTTTCATTGAATTTCCGCATGATGACATTATTTAATTATAGGATGAACTGAGTCTACCCACAAAAAATCCAGAATGGTGCCAAACTTTTACACAGGCTCTAATGTGCCCTAGGGATAAGAATTTTATGGAGGTTGATCAAAAAAATCTATTAGATCTAGGATGAAATTCACCCTCATTTGTCTCATTTGGCACAGTGAAAACTATAATAAACAAAAAAACAGATCAGGAAAACCTCAGATCCTGTGTGGGGTCTTAATTTGGGTGTATATGCTTGCCAAAAAAATTTTAAGCCATTTTGACATAGGCAGAGTATACATGCGTCATAGAGGTACATGTGCATTTTCATCGAACCATGACTATACACATAGGTTATCAAGGTTTCTGTGGTTCATAGGCATTCCGGTATCATATTCATCTTAAACTTTTTCTCAGGCTTGCAATGCCACGTGTGAAGGAAACTTCAAGTTTAGGATTTTCCTGAGATGGTTTGCTATTTTTTGAGGTTTAATTGAATTTTTGCACGATGACATCGTTTAATTATAGGTTGAACTGAGTCTACCCACGAAAAGATCTGGAATAATGCTAAACTTTTACACAGGCTCTAATGTGCCCTTGGGATAAGGACTTTATGGAGGTCGATTGAAAAATCAATTGGGTCCAAGATGAAATTCACCCTCTTTTGTCTCATTCAGCATAGAGAAAAATATAATAAATAAAAAATTGATCAGAAAACCTCAGATCCTGTGTGGGGTCTAAATTTTGGTGTACATGCTTGCTAAAAAATTTCAAGCCATTTCAACATAGACAGAGTATACATGCTTCATAGAGGTACATGTGCATTTACATTGAACTATGACTATACACATAGGTTATCAAGGTTTCTGTGGTTCATAGGCATTCCTGTGTTGTATTTATCTTAAACTTTTTCTCAGGCTTGCACGTGTCACGTGTGAAGGAAATACCAAGTTTGGGATTTTTTGGAGATGGCTTGCTACTTTCTGAGGTTTAATTGAATTTCCATGTGACGACACCGTTTAATTATAGGTTGAACTAAGTCTATCCATGAAAAGATCTGGAATGGTGCCAAACTTTTACACAAGCTCTAATGTTCCCTAGGGATAAGAATTTTATGGAGGTCTAGGAAAAAATCTGTTGGGTCCAAGATGAAAGCTCTAGTTTAGTTTTGGTTAATTAATGAAACCCTAAGTGCTAACCTAGTTTATCAAAGTGATTATGAGATAGGTAGCACTACTCCAAGTAATAAAGCAGTGGCAAAGATCATGACCATGGTGATGGCATGATGATGATCAAATGCTTAAGCTTGGAAAAGAAGAAAGAGAAAAACAAAACGCTCAAGGCAAAGGTAAAATTGTAGGGGCCATTTTGTTTCAGTAATCAAGACACTTAGTAAGTATGATCACATTTAAGATAGATAGCCGTACTATTAAGAGGAGTGAAACTCGTATCGAAATACAGTTATCAAAGTGCCACTAGATGCTCTAATTCATTGCATATGCATTTAGGATCTAGTGGGGTACTAACACCCTTAACAAAGTTTGTGAAAATATGCTAACACATGTGCACAAGGTGATACACTTGGTGGTTGGCACATTTGAGCAAGGGTGAAGGAGATAGAGTCAAAAAGGAGTGAGTTGCGCTGTTTATAGAGTGACCAGACGCATCCGGTATGGTGACCGGACACGTCTGATATTCAGCGACGTACTCAGCAACCGGACACGTCCGGTCGCCACACCAGACATGTTCGGTATGATTCAGTGAAAGCAGTGTTCAGCAGTGCAGTCAATCAAACGCTGGCAGCGTTCGGTCCGATGTGACCGAACACGTCTAGTTGTCCATGGGTGCTTACTGTACTCGACCAGACGTTGAGACTCAGTGTCTGGTCAATTGAGTATGAGCGTCCGGTTGTCGGAAAAATGGGCGGCAATGGCTATGATGGTTTGAACTGGACACGTGGTAGTCTGGGGGCTACCGGACACGTCCGGTATGCTGACTAGACGCATCCGATATTCACGACCAGAGCGTCCGGTGCTGCATCTGGTCAGTTGGACTGCAGCGTCCGATCAGCCCGCGTTATGCCCAGTGAAGAGGTATAATGGCTCTATTTGATGGGGCCTCTATTTAAAGCCCCATGGCCGGCTCAAGCTATGACTCTTGCACATTTTCATTGACATAGCAACCTTATGAGCTTGGCCAAAGCCCTCCTACTCATCTCCATCATTGATCCATCATCTTTATGAGATTGGGAGAGAATCCAAGTGCATTGCTTGAGTGATGCATCTAGAGGCACTTGGTATTCATGTTGCGCTGTAGATTTTGCTTGTTACTCTTGGTGGTTGCCACCACCTAGATGGCTCGGTGCAGCGGTGGAGGATTGGCACGAGTTGGTGATTGTTCTTAGCCGTCTCCAGTGATTGTGAGAGTTGTACCTTCCCCGGCGAAGTGCCGAAAGGTAACTCTAGTAAATTGCTTATGTCATTGAGTTACCTCACTTGTGGGTAGGTTCTTGCGGTGTCCAATCATGTGGATGAGGTTTGTGAAACACCTCTTAGCCGCCGAACCACCAAGTATTGGTCGACACAACGGGGACGTAGCGTGTTGGCAAGCACATGAACCTTGGGAAAAAATAGGTTGTCTCTTATCCATTTGGTATTCTCCCGATGATTGGTATATATTCACCTTATGATTGGTTCATCTCTCTACACGTCGGTATAATCACTCTACTCACTCTCTTACATTCTTGCAAACTAGTTGTAGCAAGCTCTTTAGTGCAATTAGAATTGAGAGCTTGCTTTCATATTTAAGTTTGCTTAGTGAAGCTCTTTAGAGTAGAAAGGTTGAGAGCTCTTAGTGAGTAGTATCATAGCAAGTTGTGTGTCTAGCTATCATTGTAACTAGAATTGTTGGATAGGAGGCTGTAACCCTTGTAGAGCTATTTGTCATACTAATCAAATTGCTCTAGTTGATTTATAGATTTTTAAATAGGAGTGAGTTTACATTTTGCTATTTGTCATACTAATCAAATTGCTCTAGTTGATTTATAGATTTTTAAATAGGCTATTCAGCCCCCCCGCTAGCTATATTAGGACCTTTCACAAGATGAAATTCACCATCTTTTGTCTCATTCGGCATAGAGAAAAATATAATAAATAAAGAAACTGATGAGAAAAACCTCAAATACTGTGTGGGGTCTTAATTTGGGTGTACATGCTTGCTAAAAAATTCCAAGTCATTTTGACATAGGCGGAGTATACATGCTTCACAGAGGTACATGTGTCTTTTCATCGAACCATGACTATACAAATAGGTTATCAAGGTTTCTGTGGTTCATAGGCATCCCGATGTTGTATTTGTCTCAAACTTTTTCTCAAGCTTGCATGTGCCACATGTAAAGGAAACACCAAGTTTGGGATTTTCTAGAGATGGTTTGTTACTTTCTGAGGTTTAATTGAATTTCCACGTGATGACATCGTTTAATTATAGGTTGAACTGAGTCTACCCACAAAAAAATCCAGAATGGTGCCAAACTTTTACACAGGCTCTAATATGCCCTAGGGATAAGAATTTTATGGAGGTCGATGAAAAAATCTATTGGGTCCAGGATGAAATTCACCCTCTTTTGTCTCATTCGGCATAAAGAAAAATATAATAAACAAAAAAACTAATTAGAAAAACCTCAGATACTGTGTGGGTCTTAATTTGGGTGTACATGCTGGCCAAAAAATTTCAAGCCATTTTGACATAGGTAGAGTATATATGCTTCATAGAGGTACATATATCTTTTCATCGAACCATGACTATAAAAATAGGTTATCAAGGTTTCTGTGGTTCATAGGCATCCCAGTGTCGTATTTGTCTCATACTTTTTCTCAAGCTTGCACGTGCCACATGTGAAGGAAACACCAAGTTTGGGATTTTCTGAAGATGGTTTGCAACATTCTGAGGTTTAATTGAATTTCCACACGATGACATCGTTTAATTATAGGTTGAACTGAGTTTACCCATGAAAAAATCTAGAATGGTGCCAAACTTTTACATAGGCTCTAATGTGGCCTAAGGATAAGAATTTTATGGAGGTCGATGAAAAAATCTATTGGGTCCAGGATGAAATTCACCCTCTTTTGTCTCATTCGGCACAGAGAAAAATATAATAAACAAAAAAACTGATCAAAAAAACCTTAGATCCTGTGTGGGGTCTTAATTTGGGAGTACATGCTTGCCAAAAAAATTTTAAGCCATTTCGACATAGGCAGAGTATACATGCTTCACAGAGGTACATGTGTCTTTTCATCGAACCATGACTATACATATAGGTTATAAAGGTTTCTGTGCGTCATATGCATTCTGGTGTCATTTTCGTCTTAAACTTTTTCTTAGGCTTGCACATGCCATGTGTGAAGGAAACACCAAGTTTGGGATTTTCCTGAGATGGTTTGCTACTTTCTGAGGTTTAATTGAATTTCCGCGCGACGACACCATTTAATTATAGGTTGAATTGAGTCTACCCACAAAAAGATATGGAATGGTGCCAAACTTTTACATAGACTCTAATGTGCCCTTGGGATAAGAATTTTATGGAGGTCAATTGAAAAATCAATTAGGTCCAAGATTTAATTCACCCTTTTTATCTCATTCAGCATAGAGAAAAATATAATAAATAAAAAAAACTAATAAAAAAACCTCAGATCCTGTGTGGGGTCTAAATTTGGGTGTACATGCTTGTCAAAAAAATTTCAAGCCATTTGGACATAAGCAGAGTATACATGCTTCACAGAGGTACATGTACCTTTTCATCGAACCATGACTATACACATAGGTTATCAAGTTTTCTGTGGTTCATAGGCATTCCGTGGTCATATTCATCTTAAACTTTTCTCAGGTTTGCACGTGCCACATGTGAAGGAAACACCAAGTTTGGGATGTTTCGGAGATGGTTTGCTACTTTTTCAGGTTTAATTGAATTTATGCGCGACGACACTTTTCAATTATACGTTGAACTGAGTCTACCTACGAAAAGATCCAGAATAGTGTCAAACTTTTACACATGCTCTAATGTGCCCTAGGAATAAGAATTTTATGGAGGTCGATGAAAAAATCTATTTGGTCCAAGATGAAATTCACCCTCTTTTGTCTCATTTGGCATAGAGAAAAATATAATAAATAAAAAAACTTATCAGAAAAACCTCAGATCCTATGTGGGATCTTAATTTGGGTGTACATGCTTGCTAAAAAAATTTCAAGTCATTTTAACGTAGGCGGAATATACATGCTTCACAGATGTACATGTGCCTTTTTATCGAACCATGACTATACATATAGGTTATAAAGGTTTCTATGGTTCATAGGTATTCTGGTGTCGTTTTCTTCTCAAACTTTTTCCTAGGCTTTCACATGCCACGTGTGAAGGAAACACCAAGTTTAGGATTTTCTAGAGATGGTTTGCTACTTTTTGAGGTTTAATTGAATTTCCATGCGACGACACCATTTAATTATAGGTTGAATTGAGTCTACCCACGAAAAGATCTGTAATGGTGCCAAACTTTTAGATAGGCTCTAATGTATCCTAGAGATAAGGATTTTATGGAGGTCGATGAAAAAATCTATTGGGTCCAAGATGAAATCCACCCTCTTTTGTCTCATTCGGCACAAAGAAAAATATAATAAATAAAAAAACTAATCAGAAAAACCTCAGATCCTATGTGGGGTCTTAATTTGGGTGTACATATTTGCTAAAAAAATTTTAAGCCATTTTGGCATAGGTCGAGTATACATGCTTTACAAAGGTACATGTGCCTTTTCATCGAACCATGACTATACACATAGGTTATAAAGGTTTCTATGGTTCATTGGCATCCCGGTGTCGTATTTGTCTCAAACTTTTTCTTAATCTTGCACAAGCCACGTGTGAAGGAAACACCAAGTTTGAGATTTTCTGGAGATGGTTTGCTACTTTATGAGGTTTAATTGAATTTTCGCATGACGACACCGTTTAATTATAGGTTGAACTGAGACTTCCCACAAAAAGATACGGAATGGGGACAAACTTTTACACTGGCTCTAATGTGCCCTTGGGATAAAATTTTTATGGAGGTCGATTGAAAAATCAATTGGGTCCAAGATGAAATTCACGCTCTTTTGTCTCATTCAGCACAGAGAAAAATATAATAAATAAAAAACTGATGAGAAAACCTCAGATCCTATCTGGTATCTAAATTTGGGTGTACATCCTTGCTAAAAAAATTTCAAGCCATTTGTACATAGGCGGAGTATACATGCTTCACAGAGGTACATGTGTCTTTTTATCGAACCATGACTATACACATAGGTTATCAAGGTTTTCTGTGCTTCATAGGCATTCCAGTGTCGTATTCATCTTAAACTTTTTCTCAGGCTTTCACATGCCATGTGTGAAGTAAACACCAAGTTTGGGATTTTCTAGAGATGGTTTGCTAATTTTTTAGGTTTAATTAAATTTCCACACGACGATACCATTTAATTATAGGTTGAACTGAGTCTACCCATGAAAAGATCTGTAATGGTGCCAAACTTTTACACAAGCTCTAATGTATCCTAGATATAAGAATTTTATAGAGGTCGATGAAAAATCTATTGGGTCCAAGATGAAATTCACCCTCTTTTGTCTCATTCGGCACAGAGAAAAATATAATAAATAAAAAAACTGATCAGAAAAACCTTAGATCCTATGTGGGGTCTTAATTTAGGTGTACATGTTTGCCAAAAAAAATTTCAAGCCATTTTGACATAGGTCGAGTATACATGCTTTGCAAAGGTACATGTGCATTTTTATCGAACCATGACTATACACATAGGTTATAAAAGGTTTCTGTGGTTCATTGCCATCCCGGTGTCATTTTTGTCTCAAACTTTTTCTCAGGCTTGCATGGGCCACGTGTGAAGGAAACACCAAGTTTGGGATTTTCTGAAGATGGTTTGCTACTTTCTGAGGTTTAATTGAATTTCCACGTGATGACACCGTTTAATTATAGGTTGAACTGAGTCTTCCCATGAAAAGATCTAGAATGGTGCCAAACTTTTACACAGGCTCAAATGTGCCCTTGGGATAAGAATTTTATGGAGGTCGATTGAAAAATCAATTGGGTCCAAGATGAAATTCATGCTCTTTTGCCTCATTCAACTCAGAGAAAAATATAATAAATAGAAAAACTTATCAGAAAAACCTCAGATCCTGTGTGAGGTCTAAATTTGGGTGTATATGCTGCTAAAATTTTTTAAGCCATTTGGACATAGGCGGAGTATACATGCTTCATAGAGGTACATGTGTCTTTCCATCGAACCATGACTATACACATAGGTTATAAATGTTTCTATGGTTCATTGGCATTCCGGTGTCGTATTTGTCTCAAACTTTTTCTTTATCTTGCACGTGCCACGTGTGAAGAAAACACCAAGTTTGGGATTTTCTAGAGATGGTTTGCTACTTTCTGAGGTTTAATTGAATTTCTGTGCGACGATACCGTTTAATTATAGGTTGAACTGAGTCTACCCATAAAAAGATTCGGAATGATGCCAAACTTTTACGTAGGCTCTAATGTGCCCTTGGGATAAGAATTTTATGGAGGCCGATTAAAAATCAATTTGGTCCAAGATCAAATTCACCCTCTTTTGTCTAACTCAGCATAGAGAAAAATATAATAAATAAAAAACTGATCAGGAAACCTCAAATCCTGTGTGGGTTCTAAATTTGGGTGTACATGCTTGGTAAAAAAATTTCAAGCCATTTCGACATAGGCGGAGTATACAAGCTTCATAGAGGTACATGTGCATTTATATCGAATCATGACAATACACATAGGTTATCAAAATTTCTGTGGTTCATAGGCATTTCGGTGTCGTATTCATCTTAAACTTTTTCTTAGGCTTGCACGTGTCATGTGTGATGGAAACACTAAGTTTTGGATTTTTCGAAGATGGCTTGCTACTTTCTGAGGTTTAATTAAATTTCTGCACGACGACACCGTTTAATTATAGGTTGAACTGAGTCTATCCACAAAAACATCTAGAATGGTGCCAAACTTTTACACAAGATCTAGTGTTCCCTAGGGATAGGAATTTTATGGAGGTTGAGAAAAAAATCTATTGGGTCCAAGATGAAATTTACCCTCTTTTGTCTCATTCGGCATATAGAAAAATATAATAAATAAAGAAATTGATGAGAAAAACCTCAAATACTGTGTGGGGTTTTAATTTGGGTGTACATGCTTACCAAAAAAATTTAAGTCATTTTGACATAGGCGGAGTATACATGCTTCACAGAGGTACATGTATCTTTTTATCGAACCATGACTATACAAATAGGTTATCAAGGTTTTTGTGGTTTATAGACATCCCAGTGTCGTATTTGTCTCAAACTTTTTCTCAAGCTTGTACGTGTCACGTGTGAAGGAAACACAAAGTTTGGGATTTTTTGGAGATGGTTTGCTACTTTCTGAGGTTTAATTGAATTTTCGCGCAACGACACCGTTTAATTGTACGTTGAACTGAGTCTACCCATGAAAAAATCCAGAATTGTTCTAAACTTTTACACAGGCTCTAATATTCCCTAGGGATAAGAATTTTATAGAGGTCGATGAAAAAAATCTATTGGGTCCAAGATGAAATTCACCCTCTTTTGTCTCATTTGGCATAGAAAAAAATATAATAAATAAAAAAACTAATCAAAAAAATCTTAGATCCTGTGTGGGGTCTTAATTTGGGTGTACATGCTTTCCAAAAAAAAATTTAAGTCATTTCGACATAGGTAGAGTACACATGCTTCATAGAGGTACATGTGCCTTTTCATCGAACCATGAATATACACATAGGTTATAAATGTTTCTGCGGTTCATAGGCATTCTAGTGTCATTTTTGTCTCAAACTTTTTCTTAAGCTTGCATGATCCACGTGTGAAGGAAACACCAAGTTTGGGATTTTCTTGAGATGGTTTGCTACATTCTGAGGTTTAATTTAATTTCCACACGATGAAACCGTTTAATTATAGGTTGAATTGAGTCTATCCACAAAATGATCTAGAATGGTGCCAAACTTTTACATAGGCTCTAATGTGCCCTTAGGATAAGAATTTTATGGAGGTCGATTGAAAAATCAATTGGGTCCAAGATGAAATTCACCCTCTTTTGTCTCATTCAGCATAGAGAAAAATATAATAAATAAAAAAACTAATAAAAAAACCTCAAATCCTGTGTGGGGTCTAAATTTGGGTGTACATGCATGCTAAAAAAAATTCAAGCCATTTGGACATAGGTGGAGTATACATGCTTCACAGAAGTACATGTGCCGTTTCATCGAACCATGACTATACAGATAGGTTATCAAGGTTTCTGTGGTACATAGGCATTGCAGGGTCGTATTCATCTTAAACTTTTTCTTAGGTTTGCATGTGCCATGTGTGAAGGAAACATCAAGTTTGGGATTTTTTGGAGATGGTTTGCTACTTTCTGAGGTTTAATTGAATTTTCGCGCGATGACACCATTTAATTATATGTTGAACTGAGTCTACCCATGAAAAGATCCGGAATGGTGCCAAACTTTTATACATGCTCTAATATGCCCTGGGGATAAGAATTTTATGGAGGTCGATGAAAAAATCTATTTGGTCCAAGATGAAATTCACCCTCTTTTGTCTCATTTGGCAAAGAGAAAAATATAATAAAAAAACTAATCAGAAAAACCTTAGATCCTATGTGGGGTCTTAATTTTAGTGTACATGCTTGCTAAACAAATTTCATGCCATTTTGACATAGACAGAGTATACATGCTTCACCAAGGTACATGTGTCTTTTCATCGAACCATGACTATACACATAGGTTATCAAGTTTCTATGGTTCATAGGCATTCCAATATTGTTTTCTTCTCAAACTTTTTCTCAGGCTTCCACATGCCACGTGTGAAGGAAACACCAAGTTTAGGATTTTCTAGAGATGGTTTGCTACTTTCTGAGGTTTAATTGAATTTCTACGCGACGACATCGTTTAATTATAGGTTGAACTGAGTCTACCCACAAAAAGATCTGGAATGGTGCCAAACTTTTACACAGGCTCTAATGTGCCTTAGGGATAAGAATTTTATGGAGGTCAATGAAAAAATCTATTAGGTCCAAGATGAAATTCGCCCTCTTTTGTCTTATTCGGCATAGAGAAAAATATAGCAAATAAAAAACTAATCAGAAAAACATCAGATCATGTGTGGGGTCTTAATTTGGCTGTACATGCTTAGCAAAAAAATTCAAGCAATTTGGACATAGGTGGAGAATACGAGTTTCATAGAGGTACATGTGTGTTTTCATCGAACCATAACTATACACATAGGTTATAAAGGTTTCTATGGTTCATTGGCATCCCAGTGTCATATCTGTCTCAAACTTTTTCTTAATCTTGCACGTGCCACGTGTGAAGGAAACACCAAGTTTGGGATTTTCTGGAGATGGTTTGCCACTTTGTGAGGTTTAATTGAATTTCCATGTGACAATACCGTTTAATTATAGGTTGCACTAAGACTACCCACAAAAAGATACGGAATGGTACTAAACTTTTACATAGGCTCTAATGTGCCCTTGGGATATTAATTTTATGGAGGTCGATTGAAAAATCAATTGGGTCCAAGATGAAATTCACCCTCTTTTGTCTCATTCAACACAAAGAAAAATATAATAAACAAAAAACTGACCACAAAAGCTCAGATCTTATGTGGCATCTAAATTTAGGTGTACATGCTTGCTAAAAACATTTCATACCATTTGGACATAGGCGGAGTATACATGTTTCACAGAGGTACATGTCTTTTTATCGAACCATAACTATACACATAGGTTATCAAGGTTTCTGTGGTTCATAGGTATTCTGGTGTCGTATTCATCTTAAACTTTTTCTTAGGTTTGCACGTGCCACGTGTGAAGGAAACACCAAGTTTGAGATTTTTCAGAGATGGTTTGCTACTTTCTGAGGTTTAATTGAATTTTTGCGCGACGACACCGTTTAATTATATGTTGAACTGAGTCTACCCATAAAAAGATCCAGAATGGTGCCAAACTTTTACAGAGGCTCTAATGTGCCCTAGGGATAAGAATTTTATGGAGGTAGATGAAAAAATCTATTTGGTCCAAGATGAAATTCACCCTCTTTTGTCTCATTCGGCACAGAGAAAATATAATAAATGAAAAAACTGATCAGAAAAACCTTAGATATTGTGTGCGATCTTAATTTGGGTGTACATGCGTGCTAAAAAAATTTCAAGCCATTTTGACATAGGCAGAGTATACAAGCTTCACAGAGGTACATGCGTCTTTTCATCGAACCATGACTATACACATAGGTTATCAAGGTTTCTGTGGTTCATAGGCATTCGGTGTCGTATTCATCTTAAACTTTTTCTTAGGCTTGCACATACCACGTGTGAAGGAAACACCAAGTTTGGGATTTTCTAGAGATGGTTTGCTACTTCTAAGGTTTAATTGAATTTCTACGCGACGACACCGTTTAATTATAGGTTGAACTGAGTCTACCTATGAAAAGATCTAGAATAGTGCCAAACTTTTACACAAGATCTAATGTTCTCTAGGGATAAGAATTTTATGGAGGTCGAGGAAAAAAACCATTGGGTCCAAGATGAAATTCACCCTCTTTTGTCTCATTCGGCATATAGAAAAATATAATAAATAAAAAAAACTAATAAAAAAACCATAAATCTAGTATGGCATCTTAATTTGGAAGTACATGCTTGCCAAAAAAATTTCAAGACATTTTGACATAGGCAGAGTATACATGCTTCACAGAGGTACAAGTGTGTTTTCATCAAACCATGACTATACACATAGGTTACCAAGGTTTCTATGGTTCATAGGCATCCCGATGTCATATTTATCTCAAACTTTTTCTTAGGCTTGCACGTGTCACGTGTGAAGGAAACACCAAATTTAGGATTTTTCGGAGATGGTTTGCTACTTTCTGAGGTTTAATTGAAATTCTACGCGACGACACCATTTAATTATAGGTTGAACTGAGTCTACCCACGAAAAGAACCAGAATGGTGCCAAACTTTTACATAAGATCTAATGTTCCCTAGGGATAAGAAATTTATGGAGGTCGAGGAAAAAATCTATTGGGTCCAAGATGAAATTCACCCTCTTTTATCTCATTCGGCATAGAGAAAAATAATAAAAAAACTAATCAAAAAATCCTCAAATCCTGTGTGGGGTCATAATTCGGGTGTACATGCTTACCAAAAAACATTTAAGCCATTTCAACATAGGCGGAGTATACATGCTTCACAGAGGTACAAGTGTCTTTTCATCGAACCATGACTATACACATAGGTTACCAAAGTTTCTATGGTTCATAGGCATCCTGATGTCATATTTATCTCAAACTTTTTCTTAGGCTTGCACATGCCACGTGTGAAGGAAACACCAAGTTTGGGTTTTTTCAGAGATGGTTTGCTACTTTCTGAGGTTTAATTGAATTTTCGCACGACGACACCGTTTAATTATAGGTTGAACTGAGTCTACCCACAAAAAGAACCAGAATGGTGCCAAACTTTTACATAAGATCTAATGTTCCCTAGGGATAAGAAATTTATGGAGGTTGAGGAAAAAATCTATTGGGTCCATGATGAAATTCACCCTCTTTTGTCTCATTGGGCATAGAGAAATATAATAAAAAAACTAATCAAAAAATCCTCAAATCCTATGTGGGCTCTTAATTTGGGTGTATATGCTTGCCAAAAAAAATTTAAGCCATTTCAACATAGGCGGAGTATACATGCTTCATAGAGGTACATGGCCTTTTCATCGAACCATGACTATACACATAGGTTATCAAGGTTTCTGTGGTTCAAAGGCATCCCAGTGTCGTATTTGTCTTAAACTTTTTCTCAAGCTTGCACGTGCCATGTGTGAAGAAAACACAAAGTTTGGGATTTTCTGGAGATGGTTTGCTACTTTCTGAGGTTTAATTGAATTTCCACACGACGATACCGTTTAATTATAGGTTGAACTGAGTCTACCTATGAAAGGTCTGGAATGGTGCCAAACTTTTACATAAGATCTAATGTGCCCTAGGGATAAGAATTTTATGGAGGTCGAGGAAAAATCTATTGGGTCCAAGATGAAATTCTCCCTCTTTTGTTTCATTCGGTATAGAGAAAAATATAGTAAATAAAAAAACTGATCATAAAAACCTCAGATCCTGTGTGGGGGTTTAATTTGGGTTTACATGCTTGCCAAATTTTTTAAGCCATTTCGACATAGACGGAGTATACATGCTTCACAAAGGTACATGTGCCTTTTCATCGAACCATGACTCTACACATAGGTTATCAAGGTTTCTGTGGTTCATAGGTATCCTGGTGTCATATTTGTCTCAAACTTTTTCTCCAGCTTATACGTACCACGTGTGAAGGAAATATCAAGTTTGGGATTTTCTAGAGATGGTTTGCTACTTTCTGAGGTTTAATTGAATTTTCGTGTGACGACACCCTTTAATTATAGGTTGAACTGAGTCTACCCACGAAAAGATCCAGAATGGTGTTAAACTTTTACATAGGCTCTAATGTGCCACTAGGATAAGAATTTTATGGAGGTCGATTAAAAAATCTATTGGGTCCAAGATGAAATTCTCCCTCTTTTGTCTCATTTAGCGCACAGAAAAATATAATAAATAAAAAACTGATCAGAAAACCTTAGATCCTGTGTGGGTCTTAATTTGGGTGTACATGCTTGCTATAAATTTTTTAAGCCATTTCGACATAGGCGAAGTATACATGCTTCAAGAGGTACATGTGTCTTTTCATCAAACCATGACTATACACATAGGTTATCAAGGTTTCTGTGGTTCATAGACATTTCGATGTCATATTCGTCTCAAATTTTTTTAGGCTTGCACGTGCCACGTGTGAAGGAAACCTCAAGTTTGGTATTTTTCAAAGATGGTTTGCTACTTTCTGAGGTTTAATTGAATTTTCGCGCGATGATAGCGTTTAATTAAAGGTTGAACTGAGTCAACCCACGAAAAGATCCGAAATGATGCCAAACTTTTATACAAGCTCTAATGTGCCCTAGGGATAACAATTTTATGAAGGTCGATGAAAAATCTATTGGGTCTAAGAAAAAATTCACCCTCTTTTGTCTCATTCAACATAGAGAAAAATATAATAAATAAAAAAATTAATCAGAAAAACCTCAGATCCTATGTAGTGTCTTAATTTGGGTGTACATACTTGCTAAAAAAATTTCAAGCCATTTTGACATAGGCGGAGTATACATGCTTCATAGAGGTACAAGTGCCTTTTTATCAAACCATGACTATACACATAGGTTATCAAGGTTTCTGTGGTTCATAGGAATTTCAGTGTTGTTTTTGTCTCAAACTTTTTTCAGGTTTGCACGTGGCATGTGTGAAGAAAATAGCAAGTTTGGGATTTTTCTGAGATGGTTTGCTACTTTCTGAGGTTTAATTGAATTTCCGCGCGACGACACTATTTAATTATAGGTTGAACTGAGTCTACTCGCGAAAGATCCGGAATGGTGCCAAACTTTTACATAAGCTCTAATGTTCCCTACGGAGAAGAATTTTATAGAGGTCGATGAAAAAATCTATTGGGTCCAAGAAGAAATTCACCCTCTTTTGTCTCATTCAGCATAGAGAAAAATATAATAAATAAAAATCTAGTCAGAAAAACCTTAGATCCTATGTGGGGTCTGAATTTGGGTGTATATGCTTACTAAAAAAATTTTAAGCCATTTTGACATAGGCAGAGTATACATGCTTCACAAAGGTACATGTGCCTTTTCATAGAATATGACTATACACATAGGTTATCAAGGTTTCTATGGTTCATAGCCATCTTTGTGTCATATTTGTCTCAAACTTTTTCTCAAGCTTGCACGTGCCATGTGTGAAGGAAACACCAAGTTTAGGATTTTCTGGAGATGGTTTGCTACTTTCTGAGGTTTAATTGAATTTCCACGCGACGACACCGTTTAATTATAGGTTGAACTGAGTCTATCCACGAAAAGATCTAGAATGGTACCAAACTTTTACACAAGATCTAATGTGCCCTAGGAATAAGAATTTTATGGAGGTCGATGAAAAAAATCTATTGGACCCAAGATGAAATTTACCATCTTTTGTCTCATTGGGCACAGAGAAAAATATAATAAATAAAAAAATTGACCAAAAAAAGCTCAGATCCTATGTGGCGTCTTAATTTCAATGTACATGCTTGCTAAAAAAATTTCAAGTCATTTCGACATAGGCGAAGTATACATGCTTCATAGAGGTACAAGTGCCTTTTCATCGAACCATGACTATACACATATGTTATCAAGGTTTCTATGGTTCATAGGCATCCTAGTGTCATATTTATCTCAAACTTTTTCTTAGGCTTGCACGTGCCACGTGCGAAGGAAACACCGAGTTTGGGATTTTTCGAAGATGGTTTGCTACTTTCTGAGGTTTAATTGAATTTCCGCGCGACGACACCGTTTAATTATAGGTTGAACTGAGTCTACCCATGAAAATATCCAAAATAGTGACAAACTTTTATATAAGATCTAATGTTCCCTAGGGATAAGAATTTTATGGAGGTCGAGGAAAAAATCTATCGGGTCCAAGATGAAATTCACCCTCTTTTGTCTCATTCGACATAGAGAAAAATATAATAAAAAAACGAATCAGAAAAACCTTAGATCCTGTGTGGGGTCTTAATTTGGGGTACATGCTTGCTAAAAAAATTTAAGCCATTTTGACATAGGTGGAGTATACATGCTTCACAGAGGTACATGTGCCTTTTCATCGATCTATGACTATATACATAGGTTATCAAGATTTTTGTGGTTCATAGGCATCCCGTTGTCGTATTTGTCTCAAACTTTTTCTCAAGCTTGCACGTGCCATGTATGAAGGAAACAAAAAGTTTGGAATTTTCTAGAGATGGTTTGCTACTTTCTAAGGTTTAATTGAATTTCCCCATGATGACACCGTTTAATTATAGGTTGAACTGAGTCTACCCATAAAAAGATCTGGAATGGTGCCAAACTTTTACACAGACTCTAATGTGCCTTAGGGATAAGAATTTTATGGAGGTCGATGAAAAAATCTATTGGGCCCAAGATGAAATTTACCATCTTTTGTATCATTCGGTGTAGAGAAAATGTAATAAAAACTGACCAAAAAAAGCTCAAATCCTATGTAGCGTCTTAATTTGGGTGTACATGCTTGCTAAAAACATTTCAAACCATTTTTACATAGGCGGAGTATACATGTTTTACAGAGGTACAAGTGCCTCTTCATCGAATCATGACTATACACATAGGTTATCAAGGTTTCTGTGGTTCATAGGCATCCCGGTGTCGTCTTTGTCTTAAACTTTTTCTTAGGCTTGCATGTGCCATGTGTGAAGGAAACACCAAGTTTGGAATTTTTCGGAGATGGTTTGCTACTTTCTGAGGTTTAATTGAATTTCTGCCCGACGACACCGTTTAATTATAGGTTGAACTTAGTCTATCCACAAAAGATCTAGAATGGTACCAAACTTTTACATAAGCTCTAATGTTCCCTAGGGATAAGAATTTTATGGAGGTTAATGAAAAAATCTATTGGATCCAAGAAGAAATTCACCCTCTTTTGTCTCATTCGGCATAGAGAAAAATATAATAAATAAAAATCTAGTCAGAAAAACCTTAGATCTTGTGTGGGGTCTTAATTTGGGTGTTCATGCTTGCCAAAAAAATTTCAAGCTATTTCGACATAGGCGGAGTATACATGCTTCACAATGTACATGTGCCTTTTCATGAAATATGACTATATACATAGGTTATCAAGGTTCCTGTGGTTCATAGGCATCTCTGTGTCATATTTTTCTCAAGCTTTTTCTCAAGCTTGCACATACCACGTGTGAAGGAAACATCAAGTTTGGGATTTTCTGGAGATGGTTTGCTACTTTTTGAGCTTTAATTGAATTTCCACGCGATGGCACCGTTTAATTATTGGTTGAATTGAGTCTACCCACAAAAAGATCTAGAATGGTATCAAACTTTTACATAGTCTCTAATGTGCCCTAGGGATAAGAATTTTATGGAGGTCGATAAAAAAATCTATTGGTCCCAAAATGAAATTTACCATCTTTTGTCTCATTCAGCACAGAGAAAAATATAATAAATAAAAAAACTGACCAAAAAAGCTCAGATCCTATGTGGCGTCTTAATTTGGGTGTACATGCTTGCTAAAAAATTTCAAACAATTTTGACATAGGCGGAGTATACATGCTTTATAGAGGTACATTTGACTTTTCATCAAACTATGACTATACACATAGGTTATCAAGGTTTCTGTGGTTCATAGGTATCCTGTTGTTGTATTTGTCTCAAACTTTTTTTCAAGCTTGCACGTGCCATGTGTTAAGGAAACACAAAGTTTGGGATTTTCTAGAGATGGTTTGCTACTTTTTGAGGTTTAATTGAATTTCCACACGACGACACCATTTAATTATAGGTTGAACTGAGTCTATCCACGAAAAGATCTGAAATGGTGCCAAACTTTTACAAAAGATCTAATGTGCCCTAGGGATAAGAATTTTATGGAGGTCGAGGAAAAAATCTATTGGACCCAAGATGAAATTTACCATCTTTTATCTCATTCGAGACAGAGAAAAATATAATAAATAAAAAAACTGACAAAAAAAAGCTTAGATCCTGTGTGGCGTCCTAATTTCGGTGTACACGCTTGCTAAAAATATTTCAAGCCATTTCGACATAGGCGGAGTATACATGCTTTACAGAGGTATAAGTGCCTTTTCATCGACTCATGACTATACACATAGGTTATTAAGGTTTCTATGGTTCATAGGCATCCCGGTGTTGTCTTTGTCTCAAACTTTTTCTCAGGCTTGCACATGCCATGTGTGAAGGAAACACCAAGTTTGGGATTTTTCGAAGATGGTTTGCTACTTTCTAAAGTTTAATTGAATTTCTGCGCAACAACACTGTTTAATTATTGGTTGAACTGAGTCTACCCATGAAAAGATCTAGAATGGTGCTAAACTTTTACACAGGCTCTAATGTGCCCTAGGGATAAGAATTTTGTGGAGGTCGATTGAAAAATCTATTGGATCCAAGATGAAATTCACCCTCTTTTGTCTCATTCAGCACATAGAAAAATATAATAAATAAAAAAACTGATCAGAAAACCTGAGATCCTGTGTGGGGTCTTAATTTGGGTGTAAATGCTTGCTAAAATTTTTTAAGCCATTTTGACATAGGCGGAGTATACATTCTTCACAGAGGTACATGTGTCTTTTCATCGAACCATCACTATATACATAGGTTATCAAGGTTTCTATGGTTCATAGACATTTCAGTGTCGTATTCATCTCAAACTTTTTCTCAAGCCTGCACGTGCCACGTGTGAAGGAAACACCAAGTTTGGTATTTTCCGAAGATGGTTTGCTACTTTATAAGGTTTCATTGAATTTTCGCGCGATGACACCATTTTATTATAGGTTGAACTGAGTCTACCCACGAAAGGATCTAGAATAGTGTCAAACTTTTACACAAGCTCTAATGTGCCATAGGGATAACAATTTTATGGAGGTCGATGAAAAATCTATGGGGTCCAAGATGAAATTCACCCTCTTTTGTCTCATTCACCATATAGAAAAATATAATAAATAAAAAAACTAATCAGAAAAAACTTAGATCCTGTGTGGTGTCTTAATTTGGGTGTAAATGCTTGCTAAAAAAATTTCAAGCCATTTCGACATAGACGGAGTATACATGCTTCACAGAGGTACATATGCCTTTTTATCGAATCATGACTATACACATAGGTTATCAAGGTTTCTATAGTTTATAGGCATTCCGGTGTCGTTTTCAACTAAAACTTTTTCTCAGGCTTGCACGTGCCACATGTGGAGAAAACAGCAAGTTTGGGATTTTCTGGAGATGGTTTGCTACTTTATGAGGTTTAATTGAAATTTCCCACGACGACACCGTTTAATTATAGGTTGAACTGAGTCTACCCAGAAAAAGATCTAGAATGGTGCCAAACTTTTACACAGGCTCTAATGTGCCTTAGGGATAAGAATTTTATGGAGGTCGATGAAAAAATCTATTGGGCCCAAGATGAAATTTACCATCTTTTGTCTCATTCGGCATAGAGAAAAATATAATAAAAAAACTGACCAAAAAAGCTCAGATCCAATGTAGCGTCTTCATTTGGGTGTACATACTTGCTAAAAACATTTCAAACCATTTTGACATAGGCGGAGTATACATGTTTTACAGAGATACCAGTGCCTTTTCATCGAATCATGACTATACACATAGTTTATCATGGTTTCTGTGGTTCATAGGCATCTCGATGTCGCCTTTGTCTTAAACTTTTTCTTAGGCTTGCACGTGCCATGTGTGAAGGAAACACCAAGTTTGGAATTTTTCGGAGATGGTTTGCTACTTTCTGAGGTTTAATTGAATTTCTGCCCGACGACACCATTTAATTATAGGTTAAACTAAGTCTACCCACAAAAGATCTAGAATGGTACCAAACTTTTACATAAGCTCTAATGTTCCCTAGGGATAAGAATTTTATAGAGGTCAATGAAAAAATCTATTGGGTCCAAGAAGAAATTCACCCTCTTTTGTCTCATTTGGCATAGAGAAAAATATAATAAATAAAAATCTAGTCAGAAAAACCTTAGATCTTGTGTGGGGTCTTAATTTGGGTGTACATGCTTGCCAAAAAAAATTCAAGCCATTTCGACATAGGCGGTGTATACATGCTTCACAGAGGTACATGTGCCTTTTCATGGAATATGACTATACACATAGGTTATCAAGGTTCCTGTGGTTCATAGGCATCTATGTTTCATATTTTTCTCAAACTTTTTCTCAAGCTTGCACGTACCACGTGTGAAGGAAACATCAAGTTTGGGATTTTCTAGAGATAGTTTGCTACTTTTTAAGCTTTAATTGAATTTCCACGCGACGGCACCGTTTAATTATAGGTTGAGTTAAGTCTACCCATGAAAAGATCTAGAATGGTGCCAAACTTTTACATAGGCTCTAATGTGCCCTAGGGATAAGAATTTTATGGAGGTCAATGAAAAAATCTATTAGTCCCAAAATGAAATTTATCATCTTTTGCCTCATTCAGCACAGAGAAAAATATAATAAATAAAAAAACTAACCAAAAAAGCTCAGATCCTATGTGGCGTCTTAATTTGGGTGTACATGCTTGCTAAAAAAATTTCAAACCATTTTGACATAGGCGGAGTATACATGCTTTACAGAGGTATATTTGTCTTTTCATCAAACCATGACTATACACATAGGTTATCAAGGTTTCTGTGGTTCATAGGCATCCTGATGTCATATTTGTCTCAAACTTTTTTCAAACTTGCACGTGCCATGTGCGAAGGAAACACAAAGTTTGGGATTTTCTAGAGATGGTTTGCTATTTTCTGAGGTTTAATTGAATTTCCACATGACGACACCGTTTAATTATAGGTTGAACTGAGTCTACCCACGAAAAGATCTAAAATGGTGCCAAACTTTTACACAAGATCTAATGTGCCCTAGGGATAAGAATTTTATGGAGGTCGAGGAAAAAATCTATTGAACCCAAGATGAAATTTACCATCTTTTGTCTCATTCGGCAAAGAGAAAAATATAATAAATAAAAAAACTGACCAAAAAAAGCTTAGATCCTGTGTGGTGTCTTAATTTCACTGTACATGCTTGCTAAAAATATTTCAAGTCATTTCGACATAGGCGGAGTATACATGCTTTACAAAGGTATAAGTGCCTTTTCATCGAATCATGACTATACACATAGGTTATTAAGGTTTCTGTGGTTCATAGGCATCCCGGTGTCGTCTTTGTCTCAAACTTTTTTTCAAACTTGCACGTGCCATGTGTGAAGGAAACACAAAGTTTGGGATTTTCTAGAGATGGTTTGCTACTTTCTGAGGTTTAATTGAATTTCCACATGACGACACCGTTTATTTATAGGTTGAACTGAGTCTACCCACGAAAAGATCTAAAATGGTGCCAAACTTTTACACAAGCTCTAATGTGCCCTAGGGTTAACAATTTTATGGAGGTCGATGAAAAATCTATGGGGTCCAAGATGAAATTCACCCTCTTTTGTCTCATTCAACATATAGAAAAATATAATAAATAAAAAAACTAATCAGAAAAAACTTAGATCCTGTGTGGTATCTTAATTTGGGTGTAAATGCTTGCTAAAAAAATTTCAAGCCATTTCGACATAGACAGAGTATACATGCTTCACAGAGGTACATGTGCCTTTTTATCGAATCATGACTATACATATAGGTTATCAAGGTTTCTGTAGTTTATAGGCATTCCGGTGTCGTTTTCATCTAAAACTTTTTCTCAGGCTTGCACATGCCACATGTGAAGAAAACAGCAAGTTTGGGATTTTTTTGGAGATGGTTTGCTACTTTCTAAGGTTTAATTGAATTTCCCCACGATGACACCGTTTAATTATAGGTTGAACTGAGTCTACCCATAAAAAGATCTAGAATGGTGCCAAACTTTTACACAGGCTCTAATGTGCCTTAGGGATAAGAATTTTATGGAGGTCGATGAAAAAATCTATTGGGCCCAAGATGAAATTTACCATCTTTTGTCTCATTCGGCATAGAGAAAAATATAATAAAAAAACTGACCAAAAAAAGCTCAGATCCTATGTAGCATCTTAATTTGGGTGTACATACTTGCTAAAAACATTTCAAACCATTTTGACATAGGTATAGTATACATGTTTTACAGAGGTACAAGTGCCTTTTCATCGAATCATGACTATACATATAGTTTATCAAGGTTTCTGTGGTTCATAGGCATCCCGGTGTCGCCTTTGTCTTAAACTTTTTCTTAGGCTTGCACGTGCCATGTGTGAAGGAAACACCAAGTTTGGAATTTTTCGGAGATGGTTTGCTACTTTCTAAGGTTTAATTGAATTTCTGCCCGACGACACTGTTTAATTATAGGTTGAACTAAGTCTACCCACGAAAGATCTAGAATGGTACCAAACTTTTACATGAGCTCTAATGTTCCCTAGGGATAAGAATTTTGTAGAGGTCAATGAAAAAATCTATTGGGTCCAAGAAGAAATTCACCCTCTTTTGTCTCATTCGGCATAGAGAAAAATATAATAAATAAAAATCTAGTCAGAAAAACCTTAGATCTTGTGTGGGGTCTTAATTTGGGTGTACATGCTTGCCAAAAAAAATTCAAGCCATTTCGACATAGGCGGTGTATACATGCTTCACAGAGGTACATGTGTCTTTTCATGGAATATGACTATACACATAGGTTATCAAGGTTTCTGTGGTTCATAGGCATATATGTGTCATATTTTTCTCAAACTTTTTCTCAAGCTTGCACGTACCACGTGTGAAGGAAACATCAAGTTTGGGATTTTCTGGAGATGGTTTGCTACTTTTTAAGCTTTAATTGAATTTCCACGCGATGGCACCGTTTAATTATAGGTTGAATTGAGTCTACACACGAAAAGATCTAGAATGGTGCCAAACTTTTACATAGGCTCTAATGTACCCTAAGGATAAGAATTTTATGGAGGTCGATAAAAAAATATATTAGTCCCAAAATGAAATTTACCATCTTTTATCTCATTCAGCATAGAGAAAAAATATAATAAATAAAAAAACTGACCAAAAAAGCACAGATCCTATGTGGCGTCTTGATTTGGGTGTACATGCTTGCTAAAAAATTTTCAAACCATTTTAACATAGGCGGAGTATACATGCTTTACAGAGGTACATGTGTCTTTTCATCAAACCGTGACAATACACATAGGTTATCAAGGTTTCTATGGTTCATAGGCATCCTGATGTCATACTTGTCTCAAACTTTTTTTCAAGCCTGCACATGCCATGTGTGAAGGAAACACAAAGTTTGGGATTTTCTATAGATGGTTTGCTACTTTCTGAGGTTTAATTGAATTTCCACACACACCGTTTAATTATAGGTTGAACGGAGTCTACCCACGAAAAGATCTGAAATGGTGCCAAACATTTACACAAGATCTAATGTGCCCTAGGGATAAGAATTTTATGGAGGTCGAGGAAAAAATCTATTGGACCCAAGATGAAATTTACCATCTTTTGTCTCATTTGGCACAGAGAAAAATATAATAAATAAAAAAACTGACCAAAAAAAGCTTAGATCTTGTGTGGCATCTTAATTTCATTGTACATGCTTGCTAAAAATATTTCAAGTCATTTCGACATAGGCGGAGTATATATGCTTTACAGAGATATAAGTGCCTTTTCATCGAATCATGACTATACACATAGGTTATTAAGGTTTCTGTGGTTCATAGGCATCCCGATGTTGTCTTTGTCTCAAACTTTTTCTCAGGCTTGCACATGCCATGTGTGAAGGAAACACCAAGTTTGGGATTTTTCAGAGATGATTTGCTACTTTCTGAAGTTTAATTGAATTTCTGCGCAACGACACCGTTTAATTATAGGTTGAACTGAGTCTACCCACGAAAAGATGCATAATGGTGCTAAACTATTACACAGGCTCTAATGTGCCCTAGGGATAAGAATTTTATGGAGGTCGATTGAAAACTCTATTAGATCCAAGATGAAATTCACCCTCTTTTGTCTCATTCAGCACATAGAAAAATATAATAAATAAAAAAACTGATCAGAAAACCTGAGATCCTGTGTGGGGTCTTAATTTGGGTGTAAATGCTTGCTAAAATTTTTTAACCCATTTCGACATAGACGGAGTATACATGCTTCATAGAGATACATGTGTCTTTTTATCGAACCATGACTATATACATAGGTTATTAAGGTTTCTGTGGTTCATAGACATTTTGGTATCATATTCATCTCAAACTTTTTCTCAAGCTTGAACGTGCCACGTGTGAAGGAAACACCAAGTTTGGTATTTTTCGAAGATGGTTTGCTACTTTATGAGGTTTAATTGAATTTTCGTGCGACGACATCGTTTAGTTATAGGTTGAACTGAGTCTACCCATAAAATGATCCAGAGTAGTGTCAAACTTTTACACAAGCTCTAATGCGCCCTAGGGATAACAATTTTATGGAGGTCGATGAAAAATCTATGGGGTCCAAGATGAAATTCACCCTCTTTTGTCACATTCAACATATAAAAAAATATAATAAATAATAAAACTAATTAGAAAAAACTTAGATCCTGTGTGGTGTCTTAATTTGGGTGTAAATGCTTGCTAAAAAAATTTCAAGCCATTTCGACATAGACGGAGTATACATGCTTCACAGAGGTACATGTGCCTTTTTATTGAATCATGACTATACACATAGGTTATCAAGGTTTCTATAGTTTATAGGCATTCCGGTGTCGTTTTCGTCTAAAACTTTTTCTTAGGCTTGCACGAGCCACATGTGAAGAAAACAGCAAGTTTGGGATTTTCTTGAGATGGTTTGCTACTTTCTAAGGTTTAATTAAATTTTCGCGTGACGTCATCGTTTAATTATAGGCTGAACTAAGTCTACCCACAAAAGATCTAAAATGGTACCAAACTTTTACATAAGCTCTAATGTTCCCTAGGGATAAGAATTTTATGGAGGTCGATGAAAAAATCTATTGGGTCCAAGAAGAAATTCATCCTCTTTTGTCTCATTCGGCACAGAGAAAAATATAATAAATAAAAATCTAGTCAGAAAAAACTTAGATCTTGTGTGGGGTCTTAATTTAGGTGTACATGCTTGCCAAAAAAATTCAAGTCATTCCGACATAGGCGGAGTGTACATGCTTCACAGAGGTACATGTGCCTTTTCATAGAATATGACTATACACATAGGTTATCAAGGTTTCTGTGGTTCATAGGCATCTCTATGTCATATTTTTCTCAAACTTTTTCTCAAACTTGCACGTACCACGTGTGAAGGAAACACCAAGTTTGGGATTTTCTAGAGATGGTTTGCTACTTTCTGAGGTTTAATTGAATTTCCACGCGACGACACCGTTTAATTATAGGTTGAATTGAGTCTACCCACGAAAAGATCTGGAATGGTTCCAAACTTTTACACAGGCTCTAATGTGCCCTAGGGATAAGAATTTTATGGAGGTCGGTGAAAAAATCTATTAGGCCCAAGATGAAATTTACCATCTTTGTCTCATTCGGTATAGAGAAAAATATAATAAATAAAAAAAACTAACCAAAAAAGCTCAGATCCTATGTGGCATCTTAATTTGGGTGTAGATGCTTGCTAAAAAAATTTCAAACTATTTTGACATAGGCGGAATATACATGCTTTACAGAGGTACAAGTGCCTTTTTAATTGAATCTGACTAAACACATAGGTTATCAAGGTTTCTGTGGTTCATAGGCATCTCGGTGTCGTCTTTGTCTCAAACTTTTTTTAGGCTTGCACATGCCATGTGTGAAGGAAACACCAAGTTTGGGATTTTTCGAAGATGGTTTGCTACTTTCTGAGGTTTAATTGAATTTCTACGTGACGACGCCATTTAATTATAAGTTGAACTAAGTCTACCCACGAAAGATCTAGAATGGTACCAAACTTTTACATAAGCTCTAATGTTCTCTAGGGATAAGAATTTTATGGAGGTCAATGAAAAACTCTATTGGGTCCAAGAAGAAATTCACCCTCTTTTGTCTCATTCAGCACAGAGAAAAATATAATAAATAAAAATTTAGTCAGAAAAACCTCAGATCCTATGTGGGGACTTAATTTGGGTGTACATGCTTGCCAAAAAAATTTAAGTCATTTCGACATAGGTGGAGTATACATGCTTCACAGAGGTACATGTGCCTTTTCATGGAATATGACTATACACATAGGTTATCAAGGTTCTCGTGGTTCATAGGCATCTCTATGTCATATTTTTCTCAAACTTTTTCTCAAGCTTACACGTACCACGTGTGAAGGAAACACCAAGTTTGGGATTTTCTGGAGATGCTTTGCTACTATCTAAGGTTTAATTGAATTTCCACGCAACGACACCGTTTAATTATAGGTTGAATTGAGTCTACCCACGAAAAGATCTGGAATGGTGCCAAACTTTTACATAGGCTCTAATGTGCCCTAGGGATAAGAATTTTATGGAGGTTGATGAAAAAATCTATTGGGCCCAAGATGAAATTTACCATCTTTTGTCTCATTCGGCACAGAGAAAAATATAATAAATAAAAAAAACTGACTAAAAAAGCTTAGATCCTATGTGGCGTCTTAATTTGGGTGTACATGCTTGTTAAAAAAATTTCAAACCATTTTGACGTAGGCGGAGTATACATGCTTTACAGAGGTATAAGTGCCTTTTCATCGAATCATGACTATACACATAGGTTATTAAGGTTTCTGTGGTTCATAGGCATCCCGGTGTCGTCTTTGTCTCAAACTTTTTCTCAGGCTTGCACATGCGATGTGTGAAGGAAACATCAAGTTTGGGATTTTTTGGAGATGGTTTGCTACTTTCTGAAGTTTAATTGAATTTCTGTGCAATGACATCGTTTAATTATAGGTTGAACTAAGTCTATCGACGAAAAGATGTGGAATGGTGCCAAACTTTTATATAAGATCTAATGTTCCCTAGGGATAAGAATTTTATGAAGGTCGAGGAAAAAATCTATTGGGTCCAAGATGAAATTCACCCTCTTTTGTCTTATTCAGCATAGAGAAAAATATAAATAAAAAAACTAATCAGAAAAACCTCAGATCCTGTGTGGGGTCTTAATTTAGGTGTACATGCTTGCCAAAAAAATTTTAAGCCATTTCGACATAGGCAGAGTATACATGCTTTACAGAGGTACATGTGCCTTTTCATCGAACCATGACTATACACATAGGTTATCAAGGTTTCTGTGGTTCATAGACATCCCGATGTTGAATTTGTCTCAAACTTTTTCTCAAGCTTGCATATGCCATGTGTGAAGGAAACACAAAGTTTGGGATTTTCTAGAGATGGTTTGCTACTTTCTGAGGTTTAATTGAATGTCCACGCGATGACACCGTTTAATTATAGGTTAAACTGAGTCTACCCACGAAAAGATCTAGAATGGTGCCAAGCTTTTACACAAGATCTAATGTGCCCTAGGAATAAGAATTTTATGGAGGTCGAGGAAAAAATCTATTGGGTCCAAGATGAAATTCACCCTCTTTTGTCTTATTCGGCATAGAGAAAAATATAATAAATAAAAAATTGATCATAAAAACCTCAGATCTTGTGTGGGTTTTTAATTTGGGTTTACATGCTTGCCAAAATTTTTTTAAGCATTTTAACATAGGCGGAGTATACATCCTTTACAAAGGTATATGTGCCTTTTCATCGAACCATGACTCTACATATAGGTTATCAAGGTTTCTATGGTTCATAGATATCTCGATGTTGTATTTGTCTCAAACTTTTTCTCTAGCTTATACATGCCACGTGGGAAGGAAACACTAAGTTTAGGATTTTCTAGAGATGGTTTGCTACTTTGTGAGGTTTAATTAAATTTCCACGCGACGACACCCTTTAATTATAGGTTGAACTGAGTCTACATATGAAAAGATCCAGAATGGTGCTAAACTTTTACATAGGTTGTAATGTGCCCTAGGGATAAGAATTTTATGAAAGTCGATTGAAAAATCTATTAGGTCCATTTCGACATAGGCGGAGTATACATGCTTCACAGAGGTATATGTGTCTTTTCATCGAACCATGACTATACACATAGGTTATCAAGGTTTCTATGGTTCATAGACATTCTGGTGTCGTATTCATCTCAAACTTTTTCTCAAGCTTGTACGTGCCACGTGTGAAGGAAACACCAAGTTTGGTATTTTCCAAAGATGGTTTGCTACTTTATGAGGTTTAATTGAATTTTCGCGCGACGACACCATTTAATTATAGGTTAAACTGAGTCTACCCATGAAAAGATACAGAATGGTGTCAAACTTTTACACAAGCTCTAATGTGCCCTAGGGATAACAATTTTATGGAGGTCGATGAAAAATCTATGGGGTCCAAGATGAAATTCATCCTCTTTTATCTCATTTAACATATAGAAAAATATAATAAATAAAAAAACTAATCAGAAAAAACTCAGATCCTGTGTGGTGTCTTAATTTAGGTGTAAATGCTTGCCAAAAAAAATTTAAGCCATTTTGACATTGACAGAGTATACATGCTTCACAGAGGTACATGTGCTTTTTTATCGAATCATGATTATACACATAGGTTATCAAGGTTTCTATGGTTCATAGGCATTCCAGTGTTGTTTTCATCTCAAACTTTTTCTCAGGCTTGCATGTGCCACATGTGAAGAAAACAACAAGTTTGGAATTTTCTTGAGATGGTTTGCTACTTTCTGAGGTTTAATTGAATTTTCACGCGACGACATCGTTTAATTATAGGTTGAACTAAGTCTACCCATGAAAGATCTAGAATGGTACCAACCTTTTACATAAGCTATAATATTCCCAAGGGATAAGAATTTTATGGAGGTCAATGAAAAAATCTATTGGATCCAAGAAGAAATTCACCCTTTTTGTCTCATTCGGCACAGAGAAAAATATAATAAATAAAAATCTAGTCAGAAAAACCTTAGATCCTATGTGGGGTTTTAATTTGGGTGTATATGCTTGCCAAAAAAATTTCAAGCCATTTCAACATAGGCGGAGTATACATGCTTTACAGAGGTACATGTGCCTTTTCATCGAACCATAACTATACACATAGTTTATCAAGGTTTCTGTGGTTCAAAGACATTCTGGTGTCATATTCGTCTTAGACTTTTTCTTAGGCTTGCACGTGCCATGTGTGAAGGAAACACCAAGTTTGGTATTTTCCGAAGATGGTTTGCTACTTTATGAGGTTTAACTGAATTTTTGCGCGACGACACCGTTTAATTATAGGTTGAACTGAGTCTACCCACAAAAAGATCTAGAATGGTGCCAAACTTTTACACAAGCTCTAATGTGCCGTAGGGATAATAATTTTATGGAGGTCGTTCAAAAATCTATTGGGTCCAAAGATGAAATTCACCCTCTTTTACCTCATTCAACATAGAGAAAAATATAATAAATTAAAAAACTAATCAGAAAAACCTTAGATCCTATGTGGTGTCTTAATTTGGGTGTACATGCTTGCTAAAAAAATTTCAAACCATTTTGACATAGGTGAAGTATACATGCTTCAAAGAGGTACATGTGCCTTTTTATCGAATCATGACTATACACATATGTTATCAAGGTTTCTGTGGTTCATAGGCATTCTAGTGTTGTTTTCATCTCAAACTTTTTCTCAGGCTTGCATATGCCACGTGTGAAGAAAACACCAAGTTTGGGATTTTTTTGAGATTGTTTGCTACTTTATGAGGTTTAATTGAATCTCTACGCGACGACACCGTTTAATTATAGGTTGAACTTAGTCTACCCATGAAAGATCTAGAATGGTGTGAAACTTTTACACAAGCTCTAATGTTCCCTAGGCATAAGAATTTTATGAAGGTCGATGAAAAAATCTATTGGGTCCAAGAAGAAATTCACCCTCTTTTATCTCATTCGACACAGAGAAAAATATAATAAATAAAAATCGAGTCAGAAAAACCTTAGATCCTGTGTGGGGTCTTAATTTGGGTGTACATGCTTGCCAAAAAAATTTCAAGCCATTTCGACATAGGCGGAGTATACATGCTTCACAGAGGTACATGTGCCTTTTCATGGAATATGACTATACACATAGGTTATCAAAGTTCCTGTGGTTCATAGGCATCTCTGTGTCATATTTGTCTCAAACTTTTTCACGAGCTTGCACGTGCCACATGTGAAGGAAACACCAAGATTGGGATTTTCTGGAGATGGTTTGCTACTTTCTGAGGTTTAAATGAATTTCCGCGCGACGACACCATTTAATTATAGGTTGAACTGAGTCTACCCACGAAAAGATCTAGAATGATGCCAAACTTTTACATAGGCTCTAATGTGCTCTAGGGATAAGAATTTTATGGAGGTCGATTAAAAAATCTATTGGGTCCAAGATGAAATTCACCCTTTTTGTCTCATTCAGCATAGAGAAAAATATAATAAATAAAAAAAACTGATCAGAAAAGCTCCGATCCTGTCTGGGGTCTCAATTTGGGTGTACATGCTTACTAAAAAAATTTCAAGGCATTTTGACATAGGCGGAGTATACATGCTTCACAGAGGTATATATGCTTTTTTATCGAACCATGACTATACATATAGGTTATCAAGGTTTTTGTGGTTCAAAGGCATTCCGGTGTCGTATTTGTCTCAAATTTTTTATCAGACTTGCACGTGCCACTTGTGAAGGAAACACCAAGTTTCAAATTTTTCAAAAATGGTTTGCTACTTTCTGAGGTTTAATTGAACTTTCACGCGACGACACCGTTTAATTATAGGTTGAACTGAGTCTACCCACGAAAAGATCTAAAATGGTGATACACTTTTACACAGGCTCTAATATGCCCTAGGGATAAGAATTTTATGGAGGTCGATGAAAAAATTTATTGGGTCCAAGATGAAATTCACCCTCTTTTGTCTCATTCGGCATAGAGGAAAATATCATAAATAAAAAAACTAATCAGAAAAACCTTAGATCCTGTGTGGGGTCTTAATTTGGGTCTACATGCTTGCTAAAAAAATTTCAAGCTATTTTACATAGGCAGAGTATACATGCTTCACAGAAGTACATGTGTCTTTTCATGGAATATGACTATAAACATAGGTTATCAAGGTTTTTGTGGTTAATAGGCATCCTAGTGTTGTATTTGTGTCAAACTTTTTCTCAAGCTTGCACATGCCACGTGTGAAGGAAATACCAAGTTTGAGATTTTCTGGAGATGGTTTGCTACTTTCTGATGTTTAATTGAATTTCCGCGCGACGACACCGTTTAATTATAGGTTGAACTAAGTCTACCCACAAAAAGATTTAGAATGGTGCCAAACTTTTACACAGGCTCTAATGTGCCCTAGGGATAATAATTTTATGGAGGTCGATGAAAAAATCTATTGGGTACAAGATGAAATTCACCCTTTTTATCTCATTTGGCACAGAGAAAATATAATAAATAAAAAAACTAATCAAAAAAACCTCAAATCCTGTGTGGGGTCTTATTTTGGGTGTACATGCATGCTAAAAAAATTTCAAGCCATTTCAACATAGGCGGAGTATACATGTTTCACAGAGGTACTTGTGCCTTTTTATCGAACCATGACTATACACATAGGTTATCAAGGTTTCTGTGGTTCATAGGAATTTTGGTGTCGTATTCATCTCAAACTTTTTCATAGGCTTGCACATGCCACATGTGAAAGAAACACCAAATTTGAGATTTTCTGGAGATGGTTTGCTACTTTCTGAGGTTTAATTAAATATCCACGGGACGACACCGTTTAGTTATAGGTTGAACTGAGTCTACCCACAAAAAGATCTGGAATGGTGCTAAACTTTTACATAGGCTCTAATGTGCCCTAGGGATAATAATTTTATGTAGGTCGATGAAAAAATCTATTGGGTCCAAGATGAAATTCACCCTCTTTTATCTCATTCAGCACAGAGAAAAATATAATAAATAAAAAAACTAATTAGAAAAACCTTAGATCCTATGTGAGGTCTTAATTTGGGTGTACATGCTTGCCAAAAAAATTTCAGGCCATTTCGACATAGGTGGGATATACATGCTTATCAGAGGTACATGTGCCTTTTCATCGAACCATGACTATACACGTAGGTTATCAAGGTTTCTGTGGTTCATAGGCATTCTGGTGTTGTATTCATCTCAAACTTTTCTTAGGCTTACACATGCCACATGTGAAAGAAACACCAAGTTTGGGATTTTTCAGAGATAGTTTGCTACTTTCTGAGGTTTAATTGAATTTTCGCGCAACGACACCGTTTAATTATAGGTTGAACCGAGTCTACCCATAAAAAGATTTAGAATAGTGCCAAACTTTTACATAGGCTCTAATGTGCCCTAGGGATAAAAATTTTGTAGAGGTGGATGAAAAAATCTATTGGGTCCAAGATGAAATTCACCCTCTTTTGTCTCATTCAGCACATAGAAAAATATAATAAATAAAAAACTGATCAGAAAAACCTCAGATCCTGTGTGGGGTTTTGATTTAGGTGTAAGCTTGCAAAAAAAATTTCAAGCCATTTCGACATAGCAATACATATGCTTCTATTTATTCAGTATATAAAAGAAAATTTTTCATATATATAAACATCACTGTTAGTTTCAAATAACTGGCATTGATGAGAAGAAACCGATAGTGATGCTAGTTATCACTGTTGGTTTATTTTGAAAACCAGCAGTGATATATAAAAAATTAAAACAATGTGCCAGCCCACGGGTTCGAGCTTGGGTCTTGGGCTACAGAGTTTAGAGACTTAACCGCTGTGCTAATATAGGATGTGTGCCAATATTTATTTATTTTTTTCTTTTTGACCTTTAGGCCGCTTCATAAATTAAAAAATTAAACCAAAAAAATTTGGACCTCCTAGGACTCGAACACGGGTCTCGAGAGCTAAGTTGAGGGGTGTTAATCGTTGAGCCAGTCGTAGGAATTCAAAAGAAAATAAAAAGTTATCCTACTTAACACATAACTGCTATACCATATCACTACTGGTTTGGGGAATGACCCGGTAGTGATGTACACCCATCACTATCGGTTTAGACTTACAACCGGCAGTGATCACCCATTTCCCGAAGTCATTAAAAATTTATAAAATTAACCAAAAAATTTTGGGCTGCTTGGGACTCGAACACGGGCCTCGGGGGCTAAGTTGAGGGGTGTTAACCATTGAGCCAGTCATAGGAATTCAAAAGAAAATGAAAAGTTATCCTACTTAACACATAACTGCTACACCACATCACTGTCGGTTTGGGGAATGACCTAGCAGTGATGTACACCCATCATTATCGGTTTAGACTTACAACCAGCAGTGATGTACCCCCATCACTATCGGTTTAGACTTACAACCGACAGTGATCAGGCATTTCCCGAAGTCATTAAAAAAATTATAAAATTGATCAAAAAAATTTGGGCCATCTAGGACTTGAACACGGGTCTTGGGGGATAAGTTGAAAGGGTGTTAACCGTTGAGCCAGTTGTAGGAATTCAAAAGAAAACGAAAAGTTATCCTACTTAACACATAACTGCTATACCACATCACTACCGGTTTGGGGAATGACCCGGCAGTGATGTACACCCATCACTATCAGTTTGGGGGAGTGACCAGGCAGTGATGTACCCTATCACTGTTGGTTTCAACTTACAACCGATAGTAATGAGATACTTGTATAAAAGAGGCATGGGTTGAAGTTATCCAAATTTATTTCAATTGCACGCCAACCCCTCCCCCCGCGCCACCGGAGCACCACCCCACGTTGGAGCACCGCCCCACACCGTCCACCGCCCCACGCCAGAGCACCGCCCCATGTCGAAGCACCACCCCACATCAGAGCACCGCCCCAAGCCAGAGCACCGCGCTGTCCATGCCCTCATGCCACCAGAGCACCACCCCACATTGGAGCATCGCCCCACACCGGAGCACAGCCCTACCCCAGAGCACCACCACAAGTCGAAGAACCACGTCGTCCATGCCCTTGTTCCTTGTCCACGACATCGACTATGCCCCTCCTCCTCCACGCCTACACTCCCACTATCGAGGCCTTCAGGAGAGCGTGGACAACTACTTTCCCACCCCCACGGTGAGTGCGTGGCTCACTGCCCGCTATGTGTCTGATGAAATATCCCACGGTGTTGCTGCTTACTTGAATCAGTAGAGGTGTTGCTGCTTACTTGAATCCAGTAATACTTATTTTGGGGGAACGTTTGTGTAACACATTTTTACCAATTCACTTCTAAGAAGAAAAAAGTTGACTTATGTCTACATTAAGTGATAGTATGTGATTATGTTTCTTGGCTATTCGTGTACTGCTGGTTATGGACAAGGGGTTGCCTCCCTATTGTTAGAAATCTAAAGAAGTGAATTTTGAAAGGAGGTTGTGTGTTGTGTTTGTCAACATAACAATTTAGACCTAAATAGGGACGCATGTGAGGTTATAGTTACTCAAATATGTTTCAATTTATCTAGAGGATTTGTTCATGTTGAACACACATTAAATTATCTCATGCTTACCGAGGATCTGGTCTAATAGAAGAACCTATGCTTTAGCAACCAACCTAATATGAAGTTTGTGAATACTAAGGCAAAATCAATGGTTCTAATTTGTAAACAAGGAACAAGAGTAGTGTAGATTCGAATTAAGTGTCACTAGTAGAGATTTGCCATATAACTTGAATAATAACCCTTGTTCAGTGAGTTACCACTACCAATTACCACATGCCTAATTTACTTAAATGTATAGGAAACCATGGCATGGTATGTAGTGCATGTTGGTCACATGCCTGAGATTTATCAAACCTAGGAAGATTGCTATGCTCAAGTCAATCGCTACCCTGGTAATTTACATAAAAAGTACAACACAGAAGCTAAAGCTTTGAGGGTCTACTATAGTCATCTAGCCTACCTTGCAAACCATGGGCAACCAGCCTACTATGGTCCAATGAATGCAAACCATAATCATCCGCTGGCACTGGAGATTGAAGAGAAGCCACCCGCCGGAGATGTGAAGATTAGGAGAATTGCTCCTTGGTCTTGGAAAGATGTCATGCTTTTATTTATAGCTATGGTCATTGCTTTTCTTATTTGGAAGTTGATGTAGGCTTAGTTTCATAGAATAGTAGGTGGACTTTGTTGTATGTGGTCAATCAAACAATAAATTTGTTCTAGGTGAACATATGCTATTATTTAACTTTGTTGTATGTGGACTTATTATTAGACTTTGCATTAAACATATTATATATATATATATATGAACATATGCTATTAGTAGTTGTCCGTAGTCAAAACTAACTACGATCATGTCATAGCCATGACTCATCCTCGCCTATTACCCCATCACCGAAGAACAGATTGGTAACAAGAAGCAGCTGATATCGCTGGGACAGGAGAGCCGCATGATCCGATAAATGATGATGGTGTCAATCAGGACGGTGAGAACGAGCAGCCATGGACCCCGTCCAGCCTGCTCGATCTGGGTCAAAATGACCAAGATGGCCAGATAACTTTGGTATCATGTGACTATGTAGCCACACACGCTAATCAATTGAGAGGGTCATAGCTTACTTGGTGTCTCTAGCAGGAGCCTCCACCGGCCAAGGAGCCAGAGGGTTCGGGTAGCAGGAAGGCCAGATCTAAGCGAGGCGTGTCAAAGATTCCTATTAGTAGGAATGCACACTGGCACATCACTGAGTTCGATGAATTCAGGGATTCACTCTCACCGCCTATAGCTTTGACCAAATACAAGACTATCCTCAGGTTACTTGTTAGGGACTTCATCCCAATTAGGTATCGGAAGTGGATTGGGAAAGATGATGACTCATGGAGGGTTCCTAAAAGTGAGAAGGATTACATATGGGATATCAAGACCTTAGAGTATTTCACTTTCCCAACGGAGTATGACAAGGAGTTCATCAAGAAAAAAGCAAAACAAATCATGGGGACATGCTTCAAGAATTTTAAGGGGACATTGTATAAGAATTTTGCCCTCCAAAATAAAGAGCCAAATTTTGATGGTGGATAGTTTAGCAAGCAGAGAGACTTCTAGCAGAATTTCAAGGATTACAGGTTATCCGAGGAGTACTTAGAACTGAGCAGGAAGAATAAGGAGAACTCACAGAAAATGATGAATCCTCATCATCTCGGCTCTCATGGCTACGCAAAAAAGATGCTAGAATTTGAAGCAGAATTTCAAAAGATGTATCGCCTTGCTAAGGAAGGCATTTAGGTTGAGACCGCTGATTGGGAGCCAAGATCAGTAATATACTGTATGGGGAGGAATGTACACCAAATAGAGGACGGGAGCTTTAGCTCCACAAATCAACCCATGAGCGAACTCATCTAGAGGATCTTCCAAGTAATTGAGGAGGTGAGGCAAGGGACTCACACTTTTAATTGGGAGAAAGACATGCTCACCCAAGCACTCGAAACCAAGGAGCACTCTGGTCGCACTAGAGGAACCAGTGTTGTTCCTTAGAAACTAGCATTCCTCCAAGAATCTAACACTTATCGGAGCCGCTCAAGGGGTAGAGTGGATCAGGAGGCAGAGTATTTGAGGTGACTAAAAGAGATGGAAGAAAGAATGAATGCATGAATTGAGGCGACTGTTGAAGCACGAGTCCAGCAACTTTTGCTATCCAAAGGGTTAGGAGTACCACAAAACCCTACTCCTACTGCCTTTAGCCCATAGTTTAGGGTTCGCAGCAGCTGCGGATCGACCTCGCTCGACGAAGAAGATACGAATGTGCCTCATCCGGTGGACGGCATCACTGAACCCATCAATGTCAAGTTGTACATCCGTCAGGAATGGATAAAGGACAAGGTGGCGCTCGGCTAGGCCTAGCCTATAGGAGATGGGACCATTAATGGCCGCCCAATTCCACAGGGGTACGCTCGTGTCAGCATTGATAGAATACTTGATAAGAAGTATAACAAGATACACATTGAGTACCCTGTAGTGAAAGACAGGCCAAAACTTGGTCATAACAAGGGCTCTCAAGTGGTCTGGCGTAAGCGCTTCATTAAGTTTGACCACTAATTGTCCTCTAATGACGAGGACAACTGCGAGTCTTCGCCCACCTACGATGATCACTCACCATCTCCCAACAGAGATCACTCCCCTCCTCATCCCTTGCCATCACCCCCGAGAAGATAGAGGTCTCCTATTCCTCCTCATCCAACTCCATCTTCATCAGCCCCGAGAAAAGAGAAGACTCCTCCTCCTCCATCTTTATCAGCCTCGGGAAAATAAAATTCTTGTCGTCATCCTCCTCCTCCTCCACCTCAGCCCAAAACAAGATCAAAGGCATCCTCGCAGTCATAGAAAAGGTCCTTAGATTCGGTCGCTAATGCTCCCAAAGTGGACCAACAAAAAAGAAAAAGGTCGTTCAGTGGCAGCGTCATAAACTTGATAGAAGGAAAATTTACAGCACACATCTCGAAGGAAGATTGTATTAGTTTCTTCAATCTCCGTGCCTCACTGCCTCTATTTTTGTTGAAGTCCGAATTCGAAAGGCAAACACAGAATTAGTATGCTACAACAAGAGCCGATGAAATACACAATGAAGATTTAAGGAAGTTACAGAAGTTCATCAAAGACAACCCTGAATTAACCATAGAAGAGGCCACAAACATCTATTATGATGTACAAGGGACTGGAACACCGGCAATGAAATATGAAAGGAGCAATCTTTTGGTTTCCGATCACGAGTATAAAAATTTGACAACATATATGCGCCAGTTGCATGAATATTACATGGCTCAAACAACAGAGATGGGGGACTTTGATTTTGAGGTTATTATCCATTCGCCACTTGTTTTTTATTATCCTGAAGAAGAGAAGTTCGATGTCGAGTGGGAGTGCTTGTTCTAGCTATACCAGAAACGCTCTCTCGATACACAAATGTTGACGCTGTGGACTATGTAAGTACCCTACACGTACGATATTACAATTAACTACTCTCTTGGGACACAAATTGTTAACTTTTGAGCACTTTCTATGATTTTATGTAGGTGTATAACAAAATTTTGCATTCTAAAAAGCAAATGGGATAACATAGGCTTCTTGGACCCCTTGCGAGTCAATGAGAAGACATGTCTAGGCCTGTATGGATATGACGTGGAAGACCTAAAACAGAGATTGATTGTTGTTTTCGACGAATTCAAGATAAAGAACAAAACTCATATACTTCTAGCCTATAACTACGAGTATGTGTTCTTGGCTTTTAATTTTATGCTTCTTTTTTTGTTAAGATTATTCGATAATTAGGATTCTATGATTGCAGCCACTATTTTATCTTCATTTGTGTTAATCTTGCCAAAAATCTGATTGAGGTGTGGGATTCAAAGAAAAAACCATTTCATCATTTGGATGCACTAGTGGCAGTGCTGAATTAGTAAGCGATCCTAATAACATATTATTTTCTAATCACACATACCGCTTTCTAACGTTTCTCTTTTTAATGTTGCTTAGTGTTCAAAGAAGACATATCAATGGGATGCAGGTCCCATTCAAGGTTGTCGAAATGGAGGGGAAGTACCTAAAATAGCCGGCGGGAAACAATGAATGCGGGTTTTATGTAACGTGGGTAATGCTTCGCTACATCGGTGAAAATCAGAAGAAGCCGATAAGTTGGTGTGTATAATCCCTATTTCATTTATGCCTGTTAATCATTCAACAAAATGATTTACTGATTCCTTTTTGAATATCATCTTTTTTGAACGACAGCGCAAGAAATATAACCATAAAAGGCTGTTAGACATAGAGATCGTCACGCTGCAATCGGAGCTGGCAAAATTCATCTTAGCCGAGGTATTAGAAAAAGATGGAGTATTTTCCATCGCACAATCCGTGAAGTTCAAGGACCAGTATGGCTCAGAGCGGATCGCCAGATTATTGTAAGAAGTCCGAGAAGCATTGCATAATCTGTGAAGTCCGAGAACATTTCTTTCTTATTTTGAGGGATCGAGATTTTGATAAGAACATTTAAACTGTAACCGTAACATTTGTAATGTTTAATATTGATGGTCCTGTCGTCTACGTAGCGTATATAAAACGAAACCCGATTCCACAAAAAAATATAAATTAAAATAAATTATAAAACAATAAAATGCGAACGTGACATACTGCCGGTTAGCAGAAAACCGGCAATGTTGTCGTAAACATCACTGACGGTTAGCAACAAACCGACAATGATGGCACTACCGGCTGGAGCCACAGACCGGCAGCGTTGGCTTAGTCATCACTGCCGGTTCTTATCACAAATTGACAGTGGTTCTTACCACAACACTGCCGGTTGAAACACAAACCGACAGTATTGGTGGAACTGAACTCTACCGGGTAGTCTTATGAACCGACAGTGTTGGTGGAACTGAACTCTATCGGTTGTGTAAAGAACCGGCAGTGAAGTTGAAGAACACTGCCGGTTTGTAGGAACCGATAGTGATGCTTATCCTCATCACTGCCGGTATGGTTGTGCCGGTTCAAAATTCGGTAGTGATGGAGTATTTTGAACCGGTAGTGAAGTACTATTCTAACATAGTGTGTCCTCCTTTGGCAGCCTAGAATTGCAACTCCTCTACATGTTCCTCACTGGACTGGAGGACGCTATGGCCGCCAATGCACCTCCACTTGCACGGCACATGGATCGTCACGCCTTGGACTTCTTCGTTGAGTATGGATGCAAGCATGTCCTCGGTGGAGCCATAGGCTTCTTGCTGAGATCCCCTGGCCTTCATGGAGATAGGAAGCAACCAAGGAGGACCTGTCGCATGACGTCCGGGTCGGATTCCCGATCACGCTAAGGAACGTGGTGGCTACTTACAAGGACGCGTTTGTGAGACAGTCCCTTGGCGTATATTTATTTTTTTCCTTTTTATTAATTTGTTTTCTATTTAATTGTTGCTATTTATAGTAGGATTTAGCGTTCAATAATGGATCAATGTAGCGCATAGGAAACATAAGGGTATTTTATGGAACAAAGGTTTACACCAATATAATTTAGGTATGTGGTTCTCTACGTCTAGTTTAGAACAACTTTTATTGCATTGTGCGCTGGAATGTGGGTGATGTTGATGATGCGAGGGTTGATTGTTGAGAACAAATATATTGGCCCCATTCGCTGGTCTGAAACTTGACTGAAACTGGCTGAAAACACTGTTCCGGCTGAAAAAAGAAGCCGAACAAACCGAATATGGGGTAAGCCAAACAGGGCCATAGGACACCCTACCCCTCCTTATATTGTCTTGGGACAATGTTTACATCAGGTAGTATTTGGTTGTTTTCTTGTTACAAGGAATATGAGTCAGATCCGACTGAATCTCTTAGAGATTGATTGGGGTTCTAAGTATATCTAGTCTATTCCTTGTCTATGAAGTTACTGAGATACCATGTAGCTCGTTCGGCCCACCCAGTCCTAGTTGGGTCTCTACCTTTGAGATGAGGATATCTAGGGCTCACAGTAACGATATTATTATTTCCTTTTATTTTATAGTTTTACTATATATATTTCTAAGACTTTTTTTCTGGTATCTATGGTCTCATGGTGATATTCAATTGAACTATTTCTTTTATAATATAATAAATTGTTCTCGTAGTATTTATGAGGTGTATTTTGAATTATGTTATATTACCATTGTAGTATTCATTAGGTATTACATGATGTATTATGTCCTGCTCTCATAGTATTTTTGAGATTTTCCATGATGTATTCTGTTTTTTTCAAGGTATTCATGTTCCTTGTATGTCGTATTTTTGTAATGGTCATATGATACAGATGAGATGTTCTATAATATATTTTGAGTTGTTCATTAAGTATCAATATGATGTTCCACAATTAAGTGAAGAAAAACAGGACTAAGCACGAGGACAGTGTTTAGAAAGTAAAAAAGAACAAGACAAGCAGGAGAAAAAAAGACCTCACACATCTCTCGCCATCAAACTATCTAACCGAATATTCTCGTGGGTCTAATTTAATCATACAAAACGAGTTAATTTGTGGCAAGACTAATGCCTGATTGTTGGAAAATTGAACTTATTATTTGCATGTACTTACAAGTAATGCTTTCGTGTTTGAAAAGAAAAGTGTACATATGACCGTCCAGAGATACATGCTTCACATGTTTATAAAAAAAGAAACATAAGAGAATAAATGAAATGAAAAGCTAATGGGCTGCCATTTGTTGGCCCATCCAATCCGCGTAAAATGCTTACCCTAATTAATCCATTCAGCCACCTTCAGCCCTTCACCGCTTACGATTCAGGAATGAAGCTGGCGGTGTCAACTATGACTTCTTTAAATTCCAAACTTATTCAGCACAAATTTATCTCTCGCCCAAGCACATGATGATCACGCGGCCTAACATGGTTCAACAAGTGGCGCAGGTACCTAGTCGGCGTCTCCCTTGGCAATGATCAGTCGGTCCATATCAACTCTCGTGGTTAACGAGTAGGGGTGAAAGTGGTACGGATAATCCCCTTCTCTGATCTGCTCCAAATTTGAATTTTAAGGATTTGAAAAAATATTTTTAATATCCGTGCACATACGAATAATCCGAATCCGATTATATACGGATGCGGTGTAAGATATGAGATTGGTGAAATCCGGCGGATATGAATTATGCACTTCTTCCTATCGGATATGGATTATGCGGTTCTTCCCGTGAACCAGTTGCAGGCGCCGGGGCTCTGACCTCTTTTAGTAGATGTGATTCCAAGCATCCCGTGTCAACTGTCGATGACTCGTGTGACACGTCCTTGTCTCGGCGTGGCTATTGTCTCGGACTCTCGGTCTCTCCTCTAGTCCTCTCGATCGCGACCTCGCGGTGTCCGAAGCTGCGCGTGCACATATATGCCGGTCGGCGAAGAAATTTTGCAACATTTTCACCGGATCCGAACCCTCATGCATGCGGGCAAATGCGTGGGCGTGCGATGTTCATCTAGCCACTTGGAGCACGCATGCAGCTTGGGGGCTGGACGACGCGTACGGCGGCGCCGGTTCATGTACAGGACACCCATTTTCTCTACACGTCTCTTTGACTCTGCTATGTACATTGCATTCCCGTTACGTCACCCAGGATTTTTAGGGACGGCTTAAGAACATTTATAGCAACGGTTTGATCAACCGTCCCTAAAATCATTGCTACAAATAGCTGATTTGTAGGGGTGGCTACTGATTTGTAGGAGCGGCTAAATCCTTTTTCCAGAAATCACGAAATCGGGTCAAAAAAATAGCAATTTTTTAATCTGAGGATGCCTCCACCGGTTAGCCACCCGCTTTTGTTGCATAACTTTTCGAAATCTACAACTTTCGCTTTTGTTGTTTCTCCATCCGAGATCCTTTGAAAAATTCAAATTTTAAATTTTATAAATTCAAATATAAATTTTTTTGACAAGATGATTTCAAATAAAAAAGTTATCAACTAAAAAGTTGTATATCTTCTCGAGATCTACAATTTTCATTTAGGTTGTTCCTCCATCCGAGGTCATTTGAAAAATTCTAATTTTAAATTTGAAAAATTTAAACGTAGTTTTCCTTAACAAAATGAATTCAAATAAAAAAGTTATCAACTATAAAGTTCTATAACTTTTCGAGATATGTAAGATTTGTGAACAATGTTACTACCACTATGTCGGATGAACAAATGACCAAAATAAAAGTTGTAGATCTTGATCATTTATATAACTTTTATGTCCATGATTTTTTCGGCTAAAATCATTTAATATTTCAAAATGACGTTTGAAGTTGTCATTTTTGAAATTCAAATTTCAAATTGATAAAACATAGTCACATGAAAAGATGACCAAAATAATGGATGTAAGAACATAATAAATTGATAGAGCATGATTTTAGAAAATTTTAGAAAAAAAATCATCAAATTTGAAGTTAGTACGAGGGAGGAAGACTAGTTACAAGTTTTAGTCAGAGATTAAAAAGAGAAATAAGAGTTCTTCAACAATTTAAAAATTGAATTTCTAACAACATTTTAAAATAGTAAATGATTTCAAATGGAAAAGTTATAAACAACAAAGTTCATTAACTTTTCGAGACCTACAACTTTTATTTTGGTTATTTCTTCATAGAGGTTGTTTGAAAAAAATTAAATTTTAGTACTTAATTTTTAATATTCGGCGTCTATATATAGGGCCCCTACAAATTAGATTTGTACAGGTGGCTGGATATAGAGCCGCTCCTACAAATAGAATCATTTATAGGGGTGGCTGATAACACCAGCCGCCCCTACAAATCCATTTATAAGGGCAGCTCGTTTAGGAACCATTTGTAGTAGTGTCCTGTATATGTTTTTTCATTTTTATTTTTACATTTGCACAGGAGCATAGGCACAGCAAGTGTTTTTTTCTTTGCTCTTATATCAATTGTCACGTCCTTTACGCAGCATCAATTATGTTTGTAGCCTGCATGTCTGTTTTTCCATGTTTGGGCTCTCAATTTCTTTCTGTCTTCTAAGGGCTTGTTCATAATATGAGAATTTTTTTATTGTTCCTATATTTTCCTGCAAAATTAAAGTGATTCCTATAAAATTCTTTTATGATTCCTATATTCCAAGCAGATTCTAATGAATCTGACAATTATTAGATAGGAATAAGAAGTAGTTCGCTGAAATTTGGCTTATGCTGAAATGTTGTGAGAGGAAAACACTATTCGCTCGCTGAAAGTACTGCTGGGAGTAGTGCTGTAAAACAGAACGAGTATATCTAAATGTAATTCTCACCAACTACACGCCCAACTTTTCTTCGACCTCTTTATTCTGGATTCGAGGTTCAGTGTCTATATATTTCTGAATTTCTCTTCTTCTTTTTTCTTCATACTGTGGATGTTAAACACTGATGTTTTTGGGTTTCAAATGTTGAACTAGTTATTGGGTAAAACCATTCAAACCACTTAATTTGAACTACTCAGCTTTTCCATTTGATGGCAATTTTTTTTACTAATTGGATTTTTTTTGCTGCCGTTGTCTCACTAACACATGAGATTAGAATCGCATCCTAGATTGGTGCTCAGGGCCCGTTTGGTAGAGTTCTAGTTGTGGCCAAAACAAATTTAGGTGTGACTAACGTGCATGTGAAGAAAACATGGGGCTGTGCGTGCTTAGCTGACCAGAAAATACCCTTTGGTACGATGGGCAGCAGAACAGCTCCTGAAGTCGTTTGAAAATCTATGAGGCCATCTGGGAGAGTTCCTAGGGCTCTGTGTCCTCGAAGCCGTGCACTGTTTATAGTGTTTTCATTAGAGCCGTTTTTCCGTTTCCTATCCAAATGAATTGGGAGCTCAGAGGAGTCCCTATTTTAGTTCCTCCGGCTTTGGCCTCGACCACTGTAGCTCGGAGCAGGAACCGAGAGGAGCCTGGCCAAACACGTCCTGTACCAAATGGACTCTTTAGTCATGGATTACTTGGAAAAGGCTTGTGACAAAATTTGGAGCAGGCCTTGCACTAAAATATCGATTCCTCCCACCCAACGTCAGTCAAATAGTCAACAGCATGTTCGGTTGGCTGGTTCGTATCGTTGTTGGTTCGTGAAGAAGTACTGCTGGCTGGTTTGTGTGAGAGAAAAATACTGTTCCGGCTGAAAATTTACGATCGTTTACGACAAGCCACAGCCAAATGAACATGCTATAGCTGACCTGTTCAAATCTCTACAAACACCCATTTGTTAATCCGAGATGAGACGCATTAGATTGATCGTGCACTAACTGCAGTGGCGCACTCACCGAGCTATTAGCTGACCTGTTCAAATCTCTACAAACACCCATTTGTTTATGGAACGCCCATTTTGCTCAATAGTTTGTTGGCACGCACTACTAACTCCACTACACTTACCATCTCTAATCTATAATCTATACAATTGTGCATGATCTTCAAGACTTGGTCCGGCAAGAGATTGAGCAGTGACTTAGAATGAGAGAAGGGCAACAAATACCAATTCAAAACGCAACAAGCTCCTGTATTTTGCTTCAGCTTGGTCGGCCTCTGTCCCCTCTCCTCCATTCTGTCCATTTTCAAGTGACCGGCTCGCACAACGATGCATGGCAGCCTCAGATCTGCAAGATCAAGTCAACCAGCGATGGCGCGGTGGACCAGTGCACCCATCAGATCAGTCACCTCACCACCACCATCCACCATCGGCCGGCCGTCCTTGTCTCTTCCGTGCGTCCCGACGCTCCACTAGCAGAACACCTCTATATGTAGCGCACGCCTGTGCGAACATGCCGCTCCAGCACTCATTCCGTCATCCAATACAAACCGCACGCACGCACTAGGTCTAGATCACTGGTGACACTACTCGCAACTTGATCGCAGTCATCATCGACGACAATGGCGTATTCTTGCGCCGTGCACGGCGCCTCGTGGATCGCCGTGGTCGCTTTCCTTGTTGCTTCCGGCAGCGTCATCCGCGTAGCGGAAGCGAGGTACGGCCCTGGGCACTGGAGCCCTGCCCCTGCCCCTGCCACTGTGGCGGCCCTCGTCAGCGAGCAGCTGTACAACTCCCTGTTCCTGCACAAGGACGACGCCGCCTGCCCCGCCAAGGGCTTCTACACCTACGCCTCCTTCATCCAGGCCGCTAGGACGTTCCCCAAGTTCGCCGCCACGGGCGACCTCAGCACCCGCAAGCGCGAGGTCGCGGCCTTCTTCGCGCAAATCTCTCACGAGACCACAGGCGGTTGGGCGACGGCGCCGGACGGCCAGTACGCGTGGGGCCTGTGCTACAAGGAGGAGATCAGCCCGGCGAGCAACTACTGCGACGCGACGGACAAGCAGTGGCCGTGCTACCCGGGCAAGTCCTACCACGGCCGGGGCCCCATCCAGCTGTCCTGGAACTTCAACTACGGGCCGGCGGGGCAGGCGCTGGGCTTCGACGGCCTGCGCAACCCGGAGGTGGTGGCCAATTGCTCCGAGACCGCGTTCCGAACGGCGCTGTGGTTCTGGATGACGCCGCGCCGGCCCAAGCCGTCGTGCCACGAGGTCATGGTCGGCGAGTATCGCCCGACGGCCGCCGACGCCGCGGCCAACCGGACGGCCGGCTTCGGGCTCGTCACCAACATCGTCAACGGCGGGCTAGAGTGTAATCGCACCGACGATGCCCGAGTCAACAACCGGATTGGGTTCTACCAGAGGTACTGCCAGATCTTCAACGTCGACGCCGGCGCCAACCTCGACTGCGCACACCAGCAGCCGTACTAGTGCCTAGTGGTAGCCACTACTTGATTAACGCGGGGTTCTTTAAGCTGTTTCTATCAGAGTTGATTAAAGTATATTAGCGTTTTGGATGAATGGACGTATTCTCTTGTTCTGACCTATATATACATACAAACAAATATGAATAAAGAACGTCACCTGTGAGTTACACGCTTTGCCTCAACCGTCTGTATACTGCTAATTATGCAAATTCGTCCTCCATGCACGGCAATCAACAAAGAGAGAACGCAAAAAGTTCGGCGGTCAGCATGTGAGCATGTTTCAAACAAATTTTTTTGGAGATTTTTACCTCACTATTTTCTTGCTTAGTTTCTTCTGTTTCTTCAGATTTGGAGGTATGCAGCTCCTCGGATGACAGAGACGCACGACCTGCTGCTCTCAAATAATTCTGAATTTTGCATATTTGGTTTGATTGGTACAGGTAAAGGGTATATAACCTAGTGCATTTTTTTATGGCAGATGTAGTATTCAGCGGGTTTCCAACAGAGGTGCAAATAAAATTGTTCTGCACAAACAGTAACATTTTATCTAGTCATGTTGAAATGAGTTCTGAGCTTTCAATACTGATATATGAATTGCGTTTTAAAAAGTATGGCTCCCTAGTATTTTTGTTTTGCTATCTTGCCTTACTGTTGCACTAGTGGCTGATGTCTCCTGGGTATGCATAATTTCAGACTAGGATAATATAGCAGTTGATTGCTGGCATAGTGAAACTGCAGCCTCCTCCTCTGCTTCTTGTTGAGCTCTGTTGCTCTAATGTAACGTGGACGAGATCCCTGTCCTTCAGGTCTCGGAAGCGAAGAGAATAGCAGAGTCCATTGCATGGTTGGCTCCGGTTTAGCAGGTGATGGGGTCCATGACACAAGATCGGGTCATTTCTGTCATTTTGTTGTTGAACCCTCAGCACGATCAGTCCTTATGGTGGTCATGTTTGTTAAAGACTGTTTTTCTTATTATCTATGTACTCTACTTGTATTCTTTCAATCCATGCGAATTGTTGATAGTGTGCAGATTAAGGGCGTGTTTGGTTTACTCCTAAAATTTAGTCACATAAATCAGCTCCTAAAGTTTAGTCACCCCCTGTTTGGTTTGGTGGACTAAAAGAGACTAAAAGAGTCATTTTAGTTCCTTTTAGTCAGAGTATTTGGATTCAAAGTGACTAAAAGGTGAGGCGTCTGACTAAAAGGTGGGCTTTAGTCCTATTTAGCAACACTTGGATGGCTAGTTGGCTAATACACTTTTTAGTCCCATTTAGTTATAGTGTTTGGGTAAAAGTGACTAAATAGTACTAAATGAGACTAGATTTAGGAGGAGTGAACCAAACACCCCCTAAACCAGCGGCAACATAGGCATTGGACTTGTCTTTATGGGTGCTCGGAAGGGTTACCAATATATAAATTGGTTCAATACGAGCAAGAACTTCAGAAACAATAGGATTATATTCCATGTCCAAGTCAGTAACGATGTACCAAACCAATTCTTCGACATCAAGGGGCATGACAATAAATATCAACACACCAGCTAATATATATATAGAGGGAGAGTATATTCTGTAGTCACCTCCATTTACGATAATTTTATATACTAATTTAGTATAATGTCAATACATATTTACGATAGTTGAGTTACTATAACACATGGGGATATATATAGAACTACTACCCTGTAGCTGGCTACAAAATAACTTATTCTGTAGTCACTTTGAGTTACGATAATTACTATGTTAATTTACGAGATTATAGTAACTACTTACTAAGTGGTTTACTATAACGTTATGCTAAATATCCCCATGTGTTATAGTAACTCAACTATCGTAAATATGTATTGACATTATACTAAATTAGTATATAAAATTATCGTAAATGGAGGTGACTACAGAATATACTCTCCCTCTATATATATATATATATATATATATATATATATATATATATATATATATATTAGCCGGTGTGTTGATATTTATTGTCATGCCCCTTTGATGTTGAAGAATTGGTTTGGTACACTGTTACTGACTTGGACATGGAATATAATCCTATTGTTTCTGAAGTTTTTGCTCGTATTGAACCAATTTATATATTGGTAACCCTTCCGAGCACCCATAAAGACAAGTCCAATGCCTATGTTGCCGCTGGTTTAGGGGGTGTTTGGTTCACTCCTCCTAAATCTAGTCTCATTTAGTACTATTTAGTCACTTTTACCCAAACACTATGACTAAATGAGACTAAAAAGTGTATTAGCCAACTAGCCATCTAAGTGTTGCTAAATAGGACTAAAGCCCACCTTTTAGTCAGACGCCTCACCTTTTAGTCACTGATCTAAATACTATGACTAAAAGGAACTAAAATGACTCTTTTAGTCTCTTTTAGTCCACCAAACCAAACAGGGGGTGACTAAACTTTAGGAGCTGATTTATGTGACTAAATTTTAGGAGTAAACCAAACACGCCCTTAATCTGCACACTATCAACAATTCGCATGGATTGAAAGAATACAAGTAGAGTACATAGATAATAAGAAAAACAGTCTTTAACAAACATGACCACCATAAGGACTGATCGTGCTGAGGGTTCAACAACAAAATGACAGAAATGACCCGATCTTGTGTCATGGACCCCATCACCTGCTAAACCGGAGCCAACCATGCAATGGACTCTGCTATTCTCTTCGCTTCCGAGACCTGAAGGACAGAGAGGTTCCCTTCTAGAAAGTTGCTACGTGATCCTACGGTTGATAACCACGGCACGAGTTTACGAGGCATAGATGGCCTCGAGCCCCTTCATACTTGAGCTGCAATTCCATATAGTTGCCACCACCTATGCCAATCCTGCCTAGAGCGGGTGATAGCAAGTAGCTAAGAACATGCATGTCTTTAGCCAGCCACTCGGATACACATGGTTCGACTTGTACACAATCTTGTTGTCATCCTTATCATTGATCTAGACATCAGGAATGGCCATAGAGGCATCAAGGGAGCCTACCAGCTATGCATTGTGTACCGCATGGATGACATGTTTATGTTGCATAAAACATGGATTTGGAGAGCTTCTCACTCAACTGATGATAAAGAGCCTACACTATTACAGAATTCATCATCATCAATGATACATTCGCCGCCAGTTTGCTCCAAACCTTTGGTGATGCTCATCACTGCCAGTTCGTCTTACGAACTGCTATTGAAAATGGGGGCGATTATCACCACTAGTTGGTAACTTCTTATCACTGCCGACATGGCACGTGATGCATTTTGTGATTTTCACCACCAGATCATAAGGCGCACAAAAGTGGTAGTTTCTTTCACCGCCGGATGTAATGGTGGCGTGTCCTTCCATCTGAAAACCGGCGGCAAAAAATTATAATCTCCGCATATTTCTTATTGCATTGCGTATTGTACGAATCACCGGCGGTGCTAAAACATTCTACCGCTAGTCGCACGCACGGTGCGATGGAGAAGGCCAGTACTATGTCCGCCGCTAGATACGCCAAGGCAGCGGTGAAAATGTTTATCACCGTCGGTGGACTACCCAAAAGGGACCTCTTAGCCCATAAGCTGGCGGTGATAATTATCACCGCGGTTGTCTCAAAACCGTGAGACACACTAATATTAATAGTGAAAAGGAGTGTTGGCTTCCATACTCTCCTTCCTAATTTGTTTGTACAGCAATGATTTTTTTATCAAATCATCTATCAACTAAGGTTTGAAAATCATGGTAGACCGTAAATACTTTAGACATGTGCTTAAAAATATAAACATTGGTAAATTTACTATTATCATCAGTAAACATGACATCGTTTTCTACTTACTAATTAATTTAGTAGCCTGACACAAACATCATGAAACACAAGCTAAACATTGGTACATGTAGGATAGGGCGATAGATGGCTCTTGCCTTTTGGACATGCATCAAAATAGATTGTTTCTTGTTTTCACTTGTATAAATATATTCTAACAAGTATTCTGAACAATGGAAAAAAGAAGGGTGTCCTAACCAAAGTGAACCACATGGAATGGGGGTATAGGCCGCATCCACATTTCCCTTGCATAAGTGTTTTCCTTGTTACACTCTAACTAGAAAGTCTTTTGGTGAAAATTTTGAAAAAACATTATTATCGGTAGGAAGTTAATGCACATAGATTGGATTCTTTGAAGCGTTAGGGACATGAAGAACATCTTTGGGAACAAGATTCCTACTCACTGTATGCATAGTAGATGGACCAACATATCTAATTTCCATACCTAAAGCATTTGCAACATGGATCTCTGGTCATTGCCACCATACTTCTCACTCATTGTAGGCTTTTCCTACTCACTAGTGGTGTTGATCTGTGGCACCAGTGTTGATTTGTATATACTACATCGAATCCAAGCTATAGAACGATGGTGCAACAACAACGTTTCATTCATCGTGCACAAAGTTCTCTTTGAATATGTGCCAGCAATGTGAGGCAAAATGAATGTCCTCCTTGAAGCAAACATGGTATCTAGTATTGCTGTGAGGTTAGTTTCCACTCGTGTTGTTGGAGAAAGTATGGGTGGCTTCTATTGTTGCTGACATAGTTTGAGTCGCGGCTACCACCATGGACAAAATAATTGTCTCCATGAATACCACCACGCGATGAAGAATTTGTGTATGAATATGGGAACCTCCACTGTACAAGAATCAATATATTGCTTGTAGCTAAGTAATTTGAATAAAGTTCTCCAATAGAAATTGGTTCAACATGAGCAAGAACTTCAGAAACAATAGGGTTATATTCCTTGTCCAAGTCAGTAACAATGTACCAAACAAATTCTTCAACATCAAGGGGCTTGACAATAATTGTCAACACACCAGCTAACACCTTCATCTACTGATATATTTAGCAATCATTAGGGTTATTCCCTTCTAGGAAGTTGCTGCACGATCCTATGGTTGATAACCATGGCACGAGTTTACGAGGCATAGATGGCCCCGAGCCCTCTTCATACTTGAGCTGCAATTCCATATAGTTGCCACCACCTGTGCCAATCTTGACTAGAAAGGGTGATAGCAAGTACCTAAGAACATGCAGGTCTCTAGCCAGCCACTTGGCATACACATGGTTCGACTTGTACACAATCTTTTTGTCATCCTTATCATTAATCCAGACATCAGGAATGGCCATAGAGGCATCAAGGAAGCCTACCAGCCATGCATTGTGCATAGCATGGATGACATGTTTATCTCTCATAGAACATAGACTTGGAGTGCTTCTCACCTTTGATGATGAAGAGCCTGCACTACTACAAAATTCATCATCTCCAATGATGTTTGCACTGCCAATTTGCTCCAAATCTTTTTTGATGCTCATCGCTGCCGATTCGTGTTACGAACCGCCGCTGAAAATGGGGGCAATTATCACCACTGGTTGGTAACACGAACCGTTGGTGATAGTCCCTCATCATTGTCGGTCTGTGTTACCATCCAGCAATGATGATTGCCCTATTTTCACTATTGGTTCGTAACGTGAAGCGACGGTGAAAATCACTTTCACCGTCAGTTTGACTTATGAGCTGGCGGTGATGACCATGTTGCAGCATAGTAAAATTAATTAATAACTTCTCCAAATCAAGTCAGATGAAGCGGATCTTTGTACCAAATTTTTAGGTATCGATGAGATCTATAACTTTGTAGTTGATAACTTTTTCATTTGAAATCTAATACCATCCAAAATTATGTTTGAATTTCTCTTATATTTAAATTCAATTTTTTGAATTGTCCAAACAACCTAAAAACAACCAAGACCAAAGCTGTAGATCTCGATGAGAACTACAGCTTCGTAGATGATAGTTTTGCCATTTGAAATCCTTTGCAGTCCGAAAATCAAATGTATATGCCCTTTAGACATAAGTAACTTTGGGGTGGAGTGATTAGAGGAGTTATGTGCGTGGGCATACGTCACAAGTTCTAATCCTGCTGGCGCACAACGTCATTTTTTCATGCGACAAATCATGAGACTAGAGTTTATGGTGAAAGGTCACCCTTTGTCTTGAGTAGAAGGTTTCGTATTAACACTTGGCACATCACAAGACACATAAATTAAAAATATATAGCTTCGATCAAACTAAAGTTTGTTGAAGACTCATCTACAACAACTAAATATGCTATTTTATGAACAAACATCAACCACCTAGTCTCAGGCGATCCTAAGCCAGAGCTATATATCAATTACAAGAAAAAATAAATTTGACTATATCTCTAACACTTATGTCTCCAGGGACTTATCTTATTTCCTTTCTTTTTAGACCTAGTGATATATGTTGCATTTTAGTTTTTACATTTTAGATCATCAACAGCTCATTTGATTTCGACTTTGATAGGTTCATACATGAGAAACTTTTACATAAACTAAAGATATCAGTAACTTAAAAATATATTATTTTTAGGCAAAATTTGCTGCTGAATGAAAGTGAGGTTGCTTTGCCAACGGACACCAAAAATAAATCGATTTACTGGTGGACACTCCACTTTGTGCCAAATTTGCTGGAGGACAACGAACACATTAAATATTTATTTTTGCCTCAAGAGGTGAGAGAATAGCTGTGAAATGATGATTTTGCCCTTGGCTCCTTCTTCTTCCTCCCTCCCTTTCTATTGTTCAGGCATGCAACGCTTGGCCACGGCGTGGACTTCGTGGACCGCAACCTGTACGATGGCGGGGGACCTAGACTTCTACATCACCGAGATTTCCTCGGCCGCCCATTGACCTCGGTGCCGACCGCTTCGTCGTGGTCATGGACGAAGAAACAAAGGACGGCAGGGAAAACTCGCCCATTCCCGGCCAAAGGAGGTTGTCGCCGGCGTCAAGAAGTGGCGTTGCAGCTAATAAATATCCACCACACTCGTGGGTGCGTCAATTGCGGATGGAGATGGCCAATCATGGTTTTGTCGCGTGTGTCGATGGCCTACAGAGCAGATATGGCAGAACCGCCTGAAATAACATACTTACAGAGGTGCTCGTCTTCCACCAGACACTAAGCACCCCAGAAGCAAGCTACAGCGGGCGGTATCCATCGGACACACCCCAAGGGAGAACCCAAAAGATCCACATTTTTTCTCCAAGGATCCAATAATGAGAATGAGTTATAATACTTAATCCATTTCATACATCCAGAGTTCTTAGAAATTAATTATTACATTGTCGAATGTCAGAGTGCGGAATATTAAATAGCGGAATAAAAATAAACATCTAGCGCCGAGGATCCATCTGTGGCCACCAGAAGGATCCTCCAAACAATGGTACTCCTCAAGCATTACTTGCAACAGGGGTAAACAAACCCTGAGTACACAATGTACTCACAAGACTTATCTGACTAGTGGGAATAGCTTTCCGACTCCAAGGGATATGCAAAGCTTTGTGGTTTGCTGGTTTTCTTTTTGCAGAAAGCAATACTAATGGCGAGTCCTTATTTATGTTATTATTAATAGCCGTGTTAATTTATTATCTTGCTATTCTATGTAAGCACCTATTCTACTTTCAAGCAAGAGTTGAGCAATTAGTTCTATTTCATCACCTTTCAGCTTTCAGTTCTTACTACGGTGCTAGACCCAAAACAAGCCATACTAGATCGTCCGGTGATTCACGAATCAATGCCCCCAGCTGGGTACCTCAAAACACACGCCCCGCTTGCACCCCAGGCATAAGAAGGACCAACCCATCACCCTCCTATCATGGGGTCCAGGTCCCTATCCAAACATCTACTCCAAGCCCCTGCTCCTAAGTCTCGGACTTAGTGCGGTGCAAGGACCTCCACCATCCCCGCCTCCAATCAGTCGGTCTGAAAAGAGCCGGAACCCACGATAAGAGAGTAACAAGTCTTCCCTGCACCCATACCCAAGTATGTGCTCAGGATAATAAATCTGTGACTTGCCTCGAGACTTATACAACGACCGGTCCTTAACCGACACAGACAGGGAAAAAGTGTAACCAAGTTATGCCCTGTTGGCCACAGGACATAACCTCATACACCCACCAGTATCCAAACCATATCCCTACCCGGTCACTACTTTTCCTTTCCACCATTTATCATGAGTGATCATAATTATCACCTATTGTGAGTAACGGCAGGTTACTCACGCTACCAAAATCCTGAGCATAGCAGCTACTCGACCTGAACTAGTAGGACTCATAGGTAGATATATTAATGCATGTGGTTTCCATAAAATTCCTATAACATAAATGCACATCATATATATTCAGTGATCATAAAATATGGGTTATGCACCGGGGCTTACCTTGGGCAGGTGGTGGGTCAGCAAAGTCAACACCAAAAGGCTCCGGGGCTTACTTCTGCACGAGGATCTCATCCTCGTACTCCTCAATGACCTCTTCATAATTCTGTTCGTCCACGGGCACAAACTCTACCAACTCGTGATCTATATGCATGAAATGATGATACAACACTTAGTAATACGACAACGGCAGCTCTTAAAATAAAATACATCTATCAAGCCACTAAGCGAGTTCTACCGCCTAAGGTGCTAAGTTACCTACTGTTAACACCAACAAGTATGAAGCGTGGCATATATTATCTCAGCAATTAAAGGTATTCTTACTTTTAATACTGATGTACTCTATATATGATAAAATGAGGGTACTAGCTACTCTATTTATCAACTTACTTTAGGGCTACAAAAATTACAGTGGGTTCACAATTTCTAGTGATCCTACTGTAAAAATTTCATGGCTAAAGCTATCACCGGTTTGCCACAAAAATTTCTTCAAATATTAAGTTAACTATTATTAAGCTTTCCAATTTGAATTTATGAACCTATCATTATAACATCTAACTATGAACCAACTATACCAACAGATAGATAGCATTTTTGTGAACCTATAAATTTTTGTTTCATCATTTTTGGATACCCACAACATTTACTATTATTTTTCAAAGTTCAGTTCGAAACTATATTGTATAAATCTTTAATAATTTGCTGAAAAATGAAAACCAAATTCCTCCTCGCGCGACTCGCTTCCGAACAATGCGGCCCACTTCCGCGCACGCTCAGCACTCTGGCGCGGCCCACGCGCGCAGCCCACCGGCGCGACCAAGGCCCAACACGGGGAGACCTACGCGCGCTGGCTCTTTTGCAAAAGAGCCCCCATTCTCTATCCTATTTGCGAAGCTTACTCAAACACTATTTCACTAAGTCATGGCATTTGCACCTAGCACCCTTCCCTTAATCCAATTTCTGTTATTCAAGGTCCCTGGCCGGAACTAACAGAGGTCGCGGCCTCTCCGGCCAAACGCCGACGAGCACAGACCTCCCCGGCACCAACCAGCACCACCATGACACTCTACGTGCAACGCATAACTGATCGAGGTAACAAACGCCATGAATGGTGCAGCGCGAAGGCATGGCCATGCGCCGCGATGAGGTCTGGCCATGACAACACCGACGCCAGTGAATTTACCTAGCCCAACGCCTCTATCGCTACCCTGTATCCATCTATAGACTACGAGCAACAAGGTAGATGCCCTATTTGAACCGCTACTACAACCAACCCAGCTGGCCACGGTAACGGCATCTAATCCAGTTCGCTGGTGGCAGCGAACGCGTCTTGGGCGACCTAGACCCCAATTGGTCCAACCACCTACCCTAGGACCAAGAGGACCTCACCAGAGACATGATGGACGGGCTAGACGAAGTCACGAGGCTCGGCAACGAGGCTGGCCACGTGCACGGGGTTGTTCCAGTTCACGCCGACCGTGATGAAGGCGTTCCCTATGACCTGCTGCTCCGTCGGTGAAACCGCTGCACGGGCAAGGCAAACAAGTCAAGGAGACGTAAAAGCCCTACTCAATTGAGACAATGGAGCAAGGAGCGTCGCCCTAGCCGAGCACCTGTCACCGCCGGCTGTGGCAGACCACCACAGGGAAAACGTCCCGCATTACCTCACTGGAACACGAGAGCTCATTGGGTTGACTCCACTCGCTGGCTATCTAACAGGCCTAGTTGGGTGCATGATGAATTGGAAAGAGGTGGACTACACATGGCCAATTTGATGGACGACGGTGTTTGGCTTAATGGGGTCGACGATGGGGAAAACTCCAATTGAAGCCCTAACAACGTACGGCCGCCACAGTGGCAAGCTAGGCGTGAAGCTAGACTTTAACACGACCTCCAGACGTGCACACTTATGAAGATGGGGCCAGCTCTACGGTTTTGCCTTAGCGTGGCGCCATTGCAGGCGATGTGATGGCGGCTTGGCGTGGCGCAAATTTTCTAATTAGGGAAAGGACGGCCACATGATGGGGAAGACTCCACAGTGCCCACGAGGCCGGCACGGTGACGTGCGACCACAATGCCATGACCTACAAGACAACGGCGCACGGCACAGCACGCCACAGGGACTGACACCGGTTTGGGGAGGCAACAGCACGGCGTGGCGTTGAGCGCGGACGTGATGGTGAAGTCAGACGGTAGGCCTACACACGTGCAGCCGCAAGGGTCAATGGTAGCAGTGATCATGCGGTAGCAACAGTCGAAACACAGTGCGGCCATGGGCATAGTTCGATGCGCCTGCGATGGCGATGGCTCAGGAGGACGCAACGGCGGGCAGTGCAACCAGGTCCACCGGTGTGGTGCGCGTGCGTGCATGCACGAGCATGTGCCAGGGAATAGTAGCAGGAGCCGTGGCTAGTAGCGCGGGGCCATGCATGTGGGCATGCGCACGCAGGCATGACGGGCGGTCTAGCACAGCGCGCCGAGAGCCGATAGGGTGACCGCGCCCAGGCGCTGGCATCGTTTAAGACGTGACTTGCATGCTAAAGCTGCTTAAAAATTCAACCCGACGATCCAGTAGCTAAGCCAACTATTTTACGTTCGAGATGGTGTATCAAGCTACTAAAACCCACCTTAAGACCGTGTCACCGCTTAACCCGATTCCCCTATAAAAATTATCGAACTTAGCTCCGTCGAACCATTTTCGGACTTAAGAAACGACCAAGTTATTTGTTCGGATTCGCGTCACTTTTGATTTCCAAGCAAGTATTTCACCGCCACCTACGAAGTTTGTACTACCAACTTTATCAAATTTTTGTCTATGCGTTCTATAGCATTCTCGTTCAATAAAAATTCGTTTAGAACCCTAAGTGATACAACGCGACATGAAATATAACTTCCATTTCATGTTTCCAATGAATGTTTCGAGCCACAAAAATTGATTTACACTCTATAATTCATACACTATCATATAAACATGATGCATATGCAATGTTTTAGCAAAAATGATACAGTATAACACTGAGGGTGTTACAAATCTACCCCGCTAAAACAAAATCTTGACCCGAGATTTCATGTGCCTAGTGTGGGAAAGGAGATAGGAAATTACATTTCAACATAGCAACTACCTATCAGAACTAGAGAGAAGGTGGGGGTAATGCTTCAATATATAGCTCTCTTGTTCCCACGTGGCTTCATCCTCTGAATGGTTTTGCCATTACACCTTGTAGAACTTTACCACACTGTTCCTTGTCACTCTTTCTTTTTTGTCCAGGATTTTTACAGGGTGTTCAACATAAGTCAAATCAGGCTGGAGGGGAAGCCCTTCAATTTCCATTGTTCTGCAGGAACCCACAAAAAATTCTTTAATTGCAATACATAAAACACATTGTGTACCATAGATAAAATATCGGGGAGTTGGAGACGATACGCAACTGGGCCACACTGTGCCAACACCTGGTAAGGAACCACATATCGAGGGGCTAGCTTGCCATGGACACCAAACCGATGCACCCCTCTCATAGGAGACACTTTGAGGTACACATAATCTCTAACTGCAAACTGCAAGGGTCTTTTTGCTTGTCCGTATAGGCTTTCTGTTGGCTCTGAGCTGCCTTTAAATGACTCTGAATAATAAGGACTTACTCTCGAGCCTCTTTGATGAAATCAGGCTCAAAATATCCATGGTCTCTCACTTTAACCCAGTTAAGTGGTGTCCTGCATTTCTTTCCATATACAGCTTCAAATGGTGCCATGCGAATGCTTTCTTGGTAGCTATTATTATAAGAAAATTCAGCTAACTTTAGGCATTCATTCCACTTCTCAGGAAAAGAAATGACACAAGCTCTCAACATATCTTTGAGCACCCGGTTCACCCTTTCAGTTTGGCCATCAGTTTGTGGATGATACGCTGAGCTTCTGAGGAGACAAGTACCAAGACATTCCTATAGTCGCACCCAGAAATGAGAGACAAAAACTGACCCTCTATCAGAGATGATAGTAAGTGGAACTCCGTGTAGGGTTACAATCTGATTAAAATATATCTCAGCATACTTCCTGGCTGTATGTTTAGTGTCCACCGGGATAAAATGAGCAGACTTAGTGAGACAGTCCACAATGACCCAAATAGAATCATAGCCCTTGGAGGTGCGGGGCAAACCCACCACAAAATCCATGGAGATATCTTCCCATTTCCAAACAGGAATGGGCAAGGGCTACAAATATCCCAAAGTACGCATATGATCTGCTTTGACTCTCCCACAAGTGTCGCATTCCACGACGTACTAGGTGATGTCTTGCTTCATGTTGGACCACCAGCACAAGTGGCACAAATCATGATACATCTTGTTGCTGCCAGGATGAATAGACAATTTGGAATGATGGGTTTCACTCAAAATCTTTCTTCCCAGCTCCTCATTGGATGGAACCACCAATCTAACCTTGTATCTCACTACACTTTGCTCACCAATACTAAAGTGAGGGCCGCGCCCTTCAGCAATCAATTTCCTGATGTAAGGAATTTCTTCGAGGTCTTGCCTCTGCTCAAGAATGATCTGCTCAAGCAATTCTGAGGTCAAGGCAATGTGAGCCAACACCTCTGCATGGTTGAGAGATAGAGGTGTTTCTTCAACCGGATACGACTTTTGGCTCAAGGCATCAGCTACCACTTAGCCTTTTCTAGGTGATAATGTACTTCCAAGTTATAATCCTTGATTAATTCTAACCACCTCCTTTGCCTCATATTCAACTCAGACTGAGTAAAAATATATTTGAGGCTCTTATGATCTGTAAAGATATGCACTTTATTGCCCAACAAGTAGTGCCTCCAAATCTTTATAGTGTGGACCACAGCAGCCAGCTCTAAATCATGGGTGGGGTAATTTACTTCGTACCTTTTCAGTTGGCGTAAAGCATAAGCTATCACACACCCATCTTCCATAAGCACACATCCCAACCCCATCTTCAAGACATCACAATATATATCGAAGGGTCTGTCAACATCTGGTTGGGCCAACACAGGAGCAGTGGTCAGAAATGTCTTCAGAGCTTAGAAGGCTTCTTCATAGGCTAGGCTCCAGTCAAAGTTGGCTTCTTTTTGGAGCATCTTGGTCATTAGCTGAGCTATCTTGGAGAAATCTAGAATGAAACACCAATAGTACCCAGCTAGACCAAGGAACTGACGAATTTGGTGCACAGAATTGGGAGACTTCCAATTCAGCACATCTTGCACCTTGCTGGGATCTATAGAAATGCCATCAGGTGTCAACACATGCCCCAAAAATTGCACTCAATCTAACCAGAACTCACACTTGCTGAATTTAGCATACAGCTTGTGTTCCCTCAATCGAACCAGTACTATCTGAAGGTGTTGGGCATGCTCTTTGTCATTCTTGGAATATATCAGCATATCATCAATGAATACCACAACAAACTTGTCCAGCTCTGGCATAAAGACTGAATTCATCAGGTACATGAAGAATGCAGGAGCGTTGGTGAGACCAAAAGATATTACTAGGTACTCATACAACCCATACCTAGTAGAAAAAGCTATCTTTGGTATATCATGTGGTCTGATCTTGATCTGATGATAGCCTGAACAAAGGTCAATCTTGGAGAACACCTTGGCACCAGCTAGCTGATCGAACAAAGTATTTATGCAGGGCAAAGGATACTTGTTCTTAATTGTTACTGCATTAAGAGGGCGGTAATCCACACACATCCACAGAGTACCATCCTTCTTCTTCACAAAAATGGCTAGACAACCCCATGGTGAAGAGCTAGGACGATGAAGCCTTTTTCCAACAATTCTTCCAGCTGCTTCTTCATTTCAGCCAACTCCTTTGGAGCCATACGGTACGGGCGTCGAGAGATAGGAGCAGTACCAGGCTCTAGCTCAATGGAGAATTCCACCTCTCTCTCCGGTGGCAACCCAGGTAGATCTTCAGGAAAGACATCTAGGAACTCACATACTACCGGAATAGAGGAAAGATCAGGAGAGGCTTCAGCATGAGCAGCAACAGGTAAGACTGGATCTGAGAGTACAAGAAGAGACATCCTATCCTCAGAAGAAGGAAGCCGTAACTCTACAATTCTCTGCTGTAGATCCAAGACTACCCCATATACCCGCAACCAGTTCATTCCAAGAATAGCATCAATTCCTTGCCTAGGCAACACCATGAACTAGAGATGGTAAGTGTGAGTGGATAATACCAATCTTACTATGTCCATCCGAGTATTGATGCACATCTGCACACTCGGAGTACGGATTCTATAGGCATACGGTATGGCCATAAGAGGTATGTTGTGCCGATCTACAAATCCCATGCTCATAAATGAATGTGATGCACCAAAATCAAATAACACATAAGCTGGATGGGAATCAATGGTGAACATACCAGCCATCACTGGTTCCTGCTGCAATATCTGCTCGGCATCCATGAAATTCACCTACCCAGATCGGCTGGCTGGCACTTTCCTCTTGATCATGGTCCGCTTGACTAGCCTAGAGTTAGCAGATGGTTGAGCAGACTGGGCTGACTGGTTCTGGGGACACTCTCGGGCATAGTGGCCATCCTTGCCACATTTGAAACAAGCACCTGGCTTGTTTCCCTGCCCCATCCGAGGTGGGTCCTGCTATCCTTGGGGCTGTTATTGTGGCACCTGTTGAGTAGGTGTACGGTACTATGTGGAAGAAGCCTAAGAAGTATGCTAGGGCTGCAGAAATGAATGCCCGCCTGATGATTGATAGGGCACCCATCGAACAACCTGTACCTTCTGAGTATGGGGGTGGCTAGAAGACCCCGTTGCCACCCGCTTTCTCTTCCACTCTACCTGGGAATCCCACTGCAAGCCCTCCATGGTGATGGCAGCATTCATCACTGCCCTGAAGGTCTGATAGTTCCCAGTATACAATTTCTCCTGAAGGCTGCAAGAGAGGCCATGATAAAAGTGGTCCCTCCTCTTCTCATCCATGTCCACATGGGTGCCAGCATGCTAGGACAAGTGATTGAACTTGTTGACATAGTCCATTAGTGTCATACTCCCTTGCCGTAGGTCTAGGAACTCAGTCAGCTTCCTGTTGAGGACACCAGCAGGAATATATGATAAGGACATGAGCTCCATGCATATGACCATGCTTGGAGATAGAGGAAGAGGAGATCAACAAGGGTGTCCTAACCGAGAAGGAGGCCTAAAGCTCATTCAGTTCGAGTCACTAAGGTGGAGGCCCAAATCAAGTTTGAGCCCATCTCGGGTTCCAGGACTAGTATGTCATAAAACTGGTCATATGGGCCCGTCCAGGCTCCGTTTTCGACTATCCACATATGGATGGAAAGCTAATTAGATAAGGAAACCAATTCAAGTGGTCTCACATTAAAAGCCCTTCAGAATCAATGGGAATCGTCGAAACAAGTCAGCATCCAGAATTTATCTGGGTGCTGCGACATCGTCTTTTGGTCCGTTGGACCATGTATCGTATTTGGGCCCATTAGGGGGCGTGTCTAGGGGGGTGACTATATAATTAGCAGCCATCATTCTCCTTAGGGTTTGGGGTTTTGTTTAGTTCTTGATTTCCTTGTGAAACACATGTTGTTTGGCTGCAACTGTGCCGCCAAGGTCGCTTGCTGTGAACTAGGGCCCCAGTTCTTGATCTTGTTCGCCTGTGGTGATTAGTCCTTTCGAATAAAGACTTGAACTCCTTCTTGTTTTCATAAGACTCATATTTATTTGCAATTTCAGATTGCATTCATCCCATTTTTGCTTGTGTTCTCGATTCGCTTGTAGGAAAGCCTTCTTAGCGAGGTCAATCGCGATAGCGTGGTTGATAACCAACGGAGCAGTGGTGTAACGGTTGCAGAGGTCCGAATCAGTCTTGGTTTGAAGCCTAGATCATGAACGTCGAGTCTCCACCAATCGACGCTATCATACCTTTTGAAAGATCAGGCCTTGTCTACATCAAGTGGTATCAGAGACCTTGTTGCCCGTTAGGTATAATTTTGTTTTCCTCTTTAGATTGTTACTGTTTTTGCATTACTTATAGTCCACAAAAAGCCAAACAAAATATACACCGCCACATATTCCCTATCCTATAGCCTCATTGTACCGTGCAATTTCGTCTCTGTTTCACGTTGTTGAGTTCATGTCCTAGGGCAAGTTCTGGTTGCTGGTTTTAGATCGTTTTTAGTCCAGTTTGTGTTTTCCCTTTGTTTTTCGTCATAATCCGTGAACACCTTCAAGTCTTGCTGTGTTTCCTTTATATCCATCAAACCCTAGTCCACACCATCTAATTTGTTATACTTGTCTTTACTGTTTGCATCTATCCATAGCCGCCGCAACAACTTTTGCACGCATTGTTCCCATTTTGTCCTCTAATTCGGAGTCAGTTCTTAAAACTAGCCTAGTTTTTGCATACGAACTCAGATTTCGACGTTCCATATATCAAAATCGATCAGAAATTTTTTTTTGGATCCATCTGTCCCTAGCTCTATTGGGTTCAAAAAATTTTATTTTGGCCAAAAACTAGTCACAAGATCCTATTTTCGTAGTCATAAGCTTTTTGTCAATTTTGAGCACGTCTTCTGAATTTTCCACAGGCCACGCCTTTCACTTGTCTAAGCTCATATTTTCTATGGTTACTTCTTCTGTGCTCCTAAGTGAAAAAAATATCAAAAAATAAAAATAAAAAGTCAAAGAATCCCAAAAAAACAACGACAGCCCAAAAATAGAGAAAAAAAGAGAGGGGCAAAAGTGGAACAATATCTAGAGGAGCACATAGAGGGCACCATTTGAGCTGTGTTTGCATGTGTTGATTTTTGCCTTGTTCGTAATCATATTCCTGCTGTTCACATCACTTGATACATCTGGTACTTAAAACATGAGTAGGCCAGCAACTAAGACAAGTACTCGGGATACTTATTCAGCTTTGATATTCAGTTACGAATATTGCTATTCCTTGCTACTGTATTGTGCATGTCCATGCTCCACTTTCTTCTAACCAAGTACAAGTTCATCTTGCAACTATGACACTCAAGCTACAATGGTATCACAGTCACCGACCGATTGCACCGCCTGTTGCTTTGGTAAGAACACTTGTAAGATCGTGGTAAGACGCTTGAGAGTGTGTGACTTTACTCCTTGACCACATCCTATAGTAGCTGATACGAAAATACATACTTGTGTGTTTTCTTGTTTGATTCTAACAATGATAGGTTGTTTGTATCCACCGACTTATGATGGTATAGGTGCTGATGAGTACATGGAGTGGAAAATTGCCATAGATAACATATTTGCTACTCGCTTTATGTGTCCAAGGAGGAAGGTAAAAAATGTAGCTAGTGTTTTGCAATATTCTGCTTTATCTTGGTGGGAGTCTTTAGATCTTTATGATAAACCTCAAACTTGGAATGATATGAAACTCCTTATGCGAGAAACCATTGTTAATCCACCTCCTATTTTGACTTCATATGCTGAGGTGCACTATTTAGAGGAAGAGTCTATTGTTATTCCTCTTGCTACGACTAACCTTCTGTAGGATATTGTACATAAGCAACAGGATGACAAGGAAGAAAATGAGGAGCTCACAACCTCATATGCAAATTCAGAACCATCACTTCACAATGCACCTATTACTCCTGCTGAGAACACATGTAATGTCCATGGTGCTACACTCACGGAAGGTGAGAATTGTTTTAATGTACTAAATTTTTCCATAAACCATGCTATCATAGAGCAATTGTTAGTGGAACCCTCTCTTGATTTATCTTTGTCCCATGATAATTTGCTTGATGTTCCTTGTCATAAAGATGAATTGGTTGATGATGCTTCAGTTTTACATGTTTTCGAACCAACCACTTGTGCTGAAAATAAACATGTTATTCATATTGCTACTAAAACTGATGAGCTCAAACTGTTGTCTTCTTTACATACTTTGGGTTACATTGAATTTGATGTTTTGTGTAACCTAGATTGTTTGGAGGAGAGCCTTTTTAAATATGTTGATTTGCCTTGGTTTTCTAAACACACATATCATGTTATTGGCAAATATAACAACAAAGGACAATATATGATACATCGAGTATACGTTCGTAGTAATATAAATTCTCCTTTTGTTGTACAAGATTATGATCGTTTAGAGGGCAGCCATAATATTACAAACATTTTCTCATGTTCCTCAAAGAAACAAGTTCACTTCCAAGAAAGGGACCATTGTTGGTTGCCACCTATGTCTGCTAGACCATCTATTCCTGCATTGTCTTTGGTTAGTTCTAATCTTTTATAGGATAGTGTTGACATACATTGTGTGCATTCGGATCATAGAGTCTACATGTTTGCTGAAATTTTTATGTGAGATGACACGCTAGAAACTTAGAAACATGGTCACGTTCCTTCTCACAATTATTTCAGTTCCCTTTGTCTTCGCAGCCCCGTTCTCCTTTGTGTTGTGCAGGATCAGTTTCAAGCACAATCGACGTTGAGGACGACTTTTCATCAAGAAAGGGAGGATGATAAAGACATGAGCCTCATGCATATGACCATGCTTGGAGATAGAGGATGAGGAGATCAGCGAGGGTGTCCTAACCGAGAAGGAGGCCCAAAGCTCATCCGGTTCGAGTCACCAAGGTGGAGGACCAAATCAAGTTCGAGCCCATCTTGGGTTCTAAGACCAGTATGTCATAAAACTGGTCACACGGGCATGTCTAGGCTCTGTTTTCGACAATCCACATATGTATGAAAAGCTAATTAGATAAGGAAGCCAATGCAAGTGGTCTCAAATCAAAAGCCCTTCGGAATCAACGGTAATCATCGAAACAAGTCAGTGTCCAAAATCTGCTAGGGTGCTGCGACACCGTCTTTTAGTCTGTTGGACCGTGTATCGTGTTTGGGCCCATTAGGGGGCGTGTCCAGGGGGTGACGCCCAAGACTCTATAATTAGCAGCCATAGCTCTCCTTAGGGTTTGGGGTTTTGTTTAGTTCTTGATTTCTTTATAAAACAGATGTCGTTTTGCTGCAACTGTGCCGCCAAGGTCGCTTGCTGTGAACCAGGGCCCCAGTTCTTGATCTTGTTCGCCTGTGGTGATTAGTCCTTTCAAATTAAGACCCACTCACGGACCCCAACAACTGTTGCGCTGCAAAGCACACTTTCTGCTCATCAGCCACGTTGAGCGGTAGAAACTTCTGCTCCAGAATGCGAAGCCAGTGCTCCACATCCAGGGGCTCTGCTGTCAGTGTGAAAGTGGGTGAGTGGGTCTTGAGGAAATCCTAGTAAGAGGAGGGTCCCTCAGGACTACGAGCACCACCCCTTTCCCACCATTGCCCTGTGTCCTCTACGGGTGAAGCCAGCGACAGCCTGTGCCATTAGCTCTAAGGCACAGGCTGACTCACGGCGGGCAGCCATCAGTTTCGCCATCATCTCCGTGTGAGTCATAGGCGGTGGCAGTGGTGGCGGTAGAGGAGGAGCTAGACGTGGAGCCGCATGTCTCTCCCCGTTGTGCTCATTGGCCCGGCCAGTCTCACCTTGGCCCTCGCTAAGACCGTGGCCCGCCCCAGCACTAGTGCTCCCATGTCCGGACCTTAGATTCATCTGTAAGAGATAGGACCCAACCACTTAGGATAACCTTCTAGATCAGAACAAGGGATGAGAGGAGCGACAAGACATCTATTAAAGCATTCTTTTAGTTGTCCTATCAATTTACTAATCCAATTATACGTGTAGGGGGAGGATTTAGTTTTTAGAAAAATTCTACTATCATGATGCATGCATCGGCCTGTACGCTCACTCAAGCCAGAATAGTGGCATTCGTAAAATTTCAGCACATCGCACACTCACTTTCCATATGCTAAGCGATTTCTTACGCAATGTAAGTTAGTGTACCTGCATAAAACTGATTAGATAAATCCAGTGCTGCTATCCTAGATAGACCATACTATTGGGCTTATACTTAGCGCATCCTATTTTTTGCAAAACTTTTATTGGTCAAATTTTTAAGTTTTTGATAAGAGTGATGAACTCGTAACCTGTTATTGGCTCTGGTACCAACTGTGGTAGAACCTCCTGAAATAACACACTTACGGAGGTGCTCGTCTTCCACTAGACACTAAGCACCCCGGAAGCAAGCTACAACGGGTGGTATCCGTCGGGCACACCCCAAGGGAGAACCCGAAAGATCCACATTTTCTCCAAGGATCCAATAATGAGAACAAGTTACAATACTTAATCCATTTCATACATCCAGAGTTCTTAGAAATTCATTATTACATTGCTGAATGTCAGAGTGCGGAATATTAAACAGCGGAATAAAAATAAACATCTAGCACCGAGAATCCGTCTATGCCCACCAGAAGGATCCTCCACACAATGGTACTCCTCAAGTATTACCTGCAACAGGGGTAAATAAACCCTGAGTACACAATGTACTCGCAAGACTTATCTGACTAGTGGGAATAGCTTCCTGACTCTAAGGGATATGCAAAGCTTTATGGTTTGCTGGTTTTTTTGCAGAAAGCAATACTAATAGTGAGTCCTTATTTATGTTATTATTAATAGCCATGTTAATTTATTATCTAGCCATTCTATGTAAGCACCTATTCTACTTTCAAGTAAGAGTTGAGCAATCAGTTCCATTTCATCATCTTTCAGCTTTCAGTTCTTACTACGGTGCTAGACCCAAAACAAGTCGTACCGAATCGCCTGGTGATTCGCGAATCAATGTCCCCAGTTGGGTACCCCAAAAACACACGCCCCGCTTGTAGCACAGGCATAAGCAGGACCAACCCATCACCCTCCTGTCATGGGGTCTAGGTCCCCGTCCAAACTTGGACTCCAAGCCCCCGCTCCTAAGTCCCGGACTTAGTGCGGTGCAAGGACCTTCACCATCCCTGCCTCCAATCAGTCGGTCCAGAAAGAGCCAGAACCTAAGACAAGAGAGCAACAAGTCTTCCCTACGCCCATACCCAAGTATGTGCTCGGGATAATAAATCTATGACTTGCCTCGAGACTTATGCAATGACGGTCCTTAACTGACACAGACAGGGAAAAAGTGTAACCAAGCTATGCCCTGTTGGCCGCAGGACACAACCTCTTACACCCACCAGTACCCAAACCATATCCCTATCCGGTCACCACTTTTCCTTTCCACCATCTATCATGAGTGATCATAATTATCACCTATTGTGAGTAACGACAGGCTACTCACGCTACCGAAATCCTGAGCATAGCAGTTACTCGACCTCAACTTGTAGGACTCATAGGTAGATATATTAATGCATGTGGTTTCCATAAAATGCATGTAACGTAAATACACATCATATATATATTCAGTGATCATAAAATATGGGTTATGCACTGGGACTTGCCTTGGGCAGGCGGTGGGTCAGCAAAGTCAACACCAAAACGCGGGGAGACCTACGCATGCTGGCTCTTTTGCAAAAGAGCCCCCGTTCTCTATCCTATTCGCAAAGCTCACTCGAACACTATTTCACTGTGTCACGGTGTTTGCACCTAGCACCCTTCCCTCAATCCAATTTCTATTATTCAATGTCCCTGGCCGGAACTAACAGAGGCCACGGCGTCTCCGGCCAAATGCCAGTGAGCATGGACCTCCTTGGCACCAACCAGCACCACCATGACACTCTATGTGCAACGCGCAACTAATCAAGGTAACAAACGCCATGAATGGTGCAGCGTGAAGGCATGGCCATGCGCCGTGATGGGGTCTGGCCACGGCAACATCGACACCGGCGAATTTACCTAGCCTAACACCTCTATCGCTACCCTGTATCCATCTACAGACTACGAGCAACAAGGTAGACGCCCTATTTGAACCGCTACTACAACCAGCCCAGCTGGCCACGGTAACAGCATCTAATCTAGTTCACCAGCGGCAGCGAATACGTCCTGGGCAACCTAGACCCCAATCGATCCAACCACCTACCCTACGAGCAAGAGGACCTCAACAGAGACATGATGGATGGGCTAGACAAAGTAGCGAGGCTTGGCAACAAGGTTGGCCACATGCACGGGGTTGTTCCAGTTCACGCCGACCGCGGTGAAGGCGTTCCCGATGACCTACTGCTCCATCGGCAAAACCACTGCACGAGCGAGGCAAACAAGTCAATGAGACGCAAAAGCCCTGCTCAATTGAGACAAAGGAGCAAGGAGCAGCGCCCTAGCCGAGCACCTGCCTTGTCGGCCATGGCGGACCGCCGCGAGGAAAACATCCTGCATTATCTCACTGGGGCATGAGAGCTCGTCGGGTTGACTCCACTCGCTGGCTAACGAATAGGTCTAGTTGGGTGCACGGTGAATTGGAAAGAGGTGGACTACACAAGGCCAATTTGATGGACGACGACGTTCGGCTTAATGGGGTCGACGGCGGGGAAAACTCCAATTGAAGCCCCGACACCGTACGGCTGCCACAGTGGCAAGCTTGGCGTGAAGCTAGACTTCAACGCGACCTCCAGACGTGCACACTTATGAAGATGGGGCCAACTCTGTGGTTTTGCCTTGGCGCGGCTCGGCCGGTGTGGCGCCATTGCAGGCGATGTGATTGCGGCTTGGCGTGGCTCAAAATTTCTAATTACGGAAAGGACGGCCATGCGACAGGGAAGACTCCACGGTGTGCACGAGGCCGGCACGACGACGTGCGACCTCGGCACCACAACCCGCAAGACGACGACGCACGGCACAGCGCGCCGCAGGGATTGACACCGGTTCGAGGAGGCAACAGCGTGGCGTGGCATCGAGCGCGGACGTGACAGCGAAGTCAGGCGGCAGGCCTACGCGCGTGCAGCCGCAAGGGTCAACGGTAGCAGTGATCGCGCGGCAACAACGGTCGGATCATAGCACGGCCGTGGCGCAGTTCGACGCGACTACGATGGCTATGGCTCAGGCGGACGCGACGGCGGGCAGAGCAGCCAGGTCCACTAGCGCGGTGCGCGTGCGTGCGTGCGCGGGCGTGTGCCAGGGCGCAGTAGCAGGAGCCGTGGCCAGCAGCATGGGGCCATGTGCGTGGGCGTGCGCGCGCAGGCGCGACGGGCGGTCCAGCGCAGCGTGCCGAGAGCCGGCAGGGTGACCGCGCCCCAGGCGCTGGCATCGTTCAAGATGTGACTTGCACGCTTTTTAAAGCTGCTTAAAAATCCAACCCGACGATCCAGTAGCTAAGCCAACTATTTTACGTTCAAGATGGTGTATCAAGCTACTAAAACCCACCTTAAGACCGTGCCACCGCTTAACCCGATTCCCCTATAAAAATTGTCGAACTTAGCTCCGTCGAACCATTTTCCGACTTAAGAAACGACCAAGTTATTTGTTTGGATTCGCGTCACTTTCGATTTCCAAGCTACCAACTATGATATCTAGCGAACCCCATTCTCGACCGCAAGTATTTCACCGCCACCTACGAAGTTTGTACTACCAACTTTATCAAAGTTTCGTCTATGCGTTCTATAGCATTATCGTTCAATAAAAAATTGTTTAGCACCCTAAGTCATACAATGCGACATGAAATATAACTTTCGTTTCGCGTTTCCGATGAACGTTTCGAGCCACAGAAATTGATTTACACTCTATAATTCATACACTATCATATAAACATGATGCATATGCAATGTTTTACCAAAAATGATAAAGTATAACACTGAGGGTGTTACAACAGAGCGGCAGTGGTAGCATAGTGAGTTAAACGAGCTACGAAAGAGGAAGCTCACCATGGAAGCAACTATGGGTAGGATTGTGGCCATGTTGACTCGCGGCGGGCTCTCCAGCGGCACTAGCCTCGGCGAGCGTGTGCAGGGAGTATACTGGAGTGAGGTGGAGCTGGTGGTGCTGAGATAGGTGAGGGAAAGAGGGAGATGGAGTGCGGGTGGAGCAACGACGAGGCCATATCTTGCCGCACTAGGGCCACACCGTCGCGGACTTCACCTGCCGGATCTCCGATTGGCACAGCCGGATGTCTAGGTGTGGCACCAAGGACGAGGGAGCAAGGTCCTGGACCGGCGGCAGGGTGCGGAGCAGTGCACCATCAGCAACATCATCGGCGTTGGTGAGGACTCGCTCGGTTCCAGCACACGCCCTCGAAAGGGAGGGTGAAGAAGAAAGAGCTAGGGGCAAAATCGCCATTCCACAGCTGTTCTCTCACCTCCAGATCTAGAAATGAAAATACTTTAATGCGTTTTGTGTCTTCCAACAAATTTGGCACAACTAGAGTGTCCACCAGCAAATCAATTTATTTTCGGTGTTCACTGGCAAAACAACCATACGTTGTGTCCAGCAGCAAATTTTGCCTATTTTTCATTCGGAGTTAGATTCATTTCTATGTAGGTTTTGGTGGTCAATTTATAAATTTATAGAAGATTTTGGTTATTGTTTCGTATGTGACGGGTGATTTTATAATGAGTGTACATTATTTTTTTCACCCTGTTTAACATGGGAATTCTAGGGCCTAGAGAGACAATGCAGATTATTTTTTTCTGTCAACTAGTGTACTTGGTATTTGATGATAGTCTAAAACCATTTTTATGGAAATGTCTTGCCATGATCCACTTAGTACCTAATTCTCAGTCAACTATTGTACTTGGTCTTTGCCAGTCCTCATCATAACAAGTATCTTACACCCCCACCATCAAGTAATTGAAATGATTATCTCACATTTCATACAGATTATGCTCGAGATCTATTCTTGTATATGCACAAGCAACAACAACACAATAGTACAATAGCGCTAGCAATATCAAAGATTTATAGATCCATAGCAATGAGATATTACAAGGATTCATGCTATGGTAGACACACAGAAATGCTAACCAACAACATAAAGGATAACTTAAACTTCTCCACTTTGCCAGAGCACAATAGCAAGAGACACACAGAAAGCAATTCTAAAATAGGACCCTTACTAGCAGTAGACATAGACCACCGTGCATGTAGAGCTGGCATGCATGGCTACTGCAGGGGCGACGATGCCTCATTCCATGGGAGGGCAGGGGTCCCTTTCCCATGTCTATGGGAACCTTGAGAAATAATCCATATTGTAAGGGTGCATCATGTCAACCCCGCCACTGCTACCGACAAAGGGACGGGAGACAATGGTGCCAAGCTCCCCTCCGTTGGTGGTGAGGCTAGCAATCCAATCCTGCTGCTGGGGTGACACGTGTCCCACCGCCGGCACCAATGATGTTTGTATCTCATTGAAAGTGTAGGGTGCTAGTGGCTGGGCTGACGATGACCCTAGCTGCAGTGGCAGAGGGGGCTCCAGTGCTGCTCCCTTTCCCTGCCAGATGCTAAGCTGACGAAGCTGTCATATACGTTCTTTGACTTTCTTAGTCTTCTCTTCTACCATCTCGCCAAGGCTGGTGCGTTCCTTCTTAGTGGTGCCGATGAGGCCAGGGCGGCGTCCATCCATGCTCTCATAGAGAAGGAACGAGATCTCACGTTTGTAGTTCTCATGTTCCAACCTGCTTACCTGGTGTTGGAGCTTGGGGTTGTGGTTGTGATACGATCTCATATGTTGACAGTCCTTGATTTTTAGGTCCTAAATCTTTACTAATGTAAGCAAAAGGATGGCCAGCATGCTGAAGGACTGCTCCCACACCTTTGGCTGATGCATCTGTCTCAATCACAAACTGCTGTGAAAAGTCAGGTAACCGAAGGACAGGGGCAGATGTCAAGGCTTGCTTCAACAGTTGAAAAGCATTCTCATGTACAGATGTCCATTGAAAGATATGGCCCTTTTTTAACAGTTCAGTTAAGGGTTTGATTATAATACCAAAGTGCTTCACAAATTTCCTATAATACCCTGCTAAGCCCAGAAAACCTCTCACGTCTTTGACATTGGTAGGAGTAGGCCAGTTTTGAACATCAGATATTTTCTTGGGGTCAGTAGCAACACCAGCAGCACTAATGATATGACCCAAATAAGTCAACTGTTGCCCAGCAAAAGAACATTTGCTTAACTTGATCTTGATCTGATGTTCTTTAAGTAGTTGGAACACTGATTCCAAAATCTCCAGATGTTGTGCCCAAGTAGCAGTATAAATAAGGATGTCATCAATAAACACTACTACACCCTTCCTGAGCAAAGGTGCTAGAATATAATTCATGGTCTGCTGAAAGGTAGCAGGACCACCAGTGACTCCATAAGGCATGACAGTATACTCATAATGGCCATGATGAGTTTGAAATGTTGTTTTATACTGATCAGCTTCTTCCATGAGAATTTGATGATAACCAGCAGTCATATCCAAAGATGTGAACCACTGAGCCCCAGATAACTCATCAAGAATTTCATCAATTACTGGTAATGGAAACTTGTTTTTGATAGTAAGTGCATTAAGCTTTCTGTAATCCACACACAGACGCCAATCTCCTGTCTTTTTCTTCACTAATAGAATAGGAGAAGCAAAAGGGCCAGTGCTTTCCTTGATCAAGCCATTCTTCAATAATTCTCTGACTTGAGTTTCAATTTCATCCTTCTGTGCAGGATTGTATCTATAAGGTCTTAGTCGGAAGGGTTGGGCACCAGGAATCAAAGGTATAGCATGATTAATATGTCTCTTTGGTGGTCAACCAACAGGTTTGTCAAATATTTCTTTGAACTGAGTGATTAACTCATGAAGTTCAGCAGGCCAGCAACTGGAGATATGGTGAGGCTCCAGCTGAAATAGTTCCCAAATACCCCACAATTGATCAGCATCTTGTAACTGCATAACTTCAGTTGCAGTAATGACAGGGCAAGAAGACAAATCAGGTTGCAGCCCAAACAATTGGATTTTCTATTCCTGATGAATGAATGACAGCCATTTCTCTTTCCAGTCTACTTCCATGGGACTGTGTTGCTGAAGCCAATCAATGCCCAATATCACATCATAAGACTGTAATGGCAAAATCTTCAGGTTGATTGTTAAAAGAGAATATAATTAGAGGAATATTAATATATTGCATTGGGCCTCATGGGCTGATTATATAGAGTACATGGGACTAACATCTCACATGATTAGGCAATGTGGTACTATTCCTAATACTCTAACAGCCCCTAGGCTACCAGCCGAACAGGCTTGGTGCCGGCCCATAGCAGGCCCCTTAGGCGCCTATTCTAACACACCCCCTCAGTCGAAATGTCAACCACTCTGCACGTTTAGACTGGACCTGAACTCCATGAACACTGAAGTAGGCAGCCCCTTGGTGAAGATGTCTGCATATTGCGAAGCAGTAGGAACATGCAGAACACGAAGATCACCAATAGCAACTCGCTCCCTGACGAAGTGAAGATCGATCTCAATGTGCTTGGTGCACTGATGTTGCACCGGATTGGAGGACATGTAGACGGCACTGATGTTGTCGCAGTACACCAGTGTGGCGCGCCGAAGAGGGGCACGTAGCTCCAAGAGAAGCTGTCGCAGCCAAGTCGCCTCTGCAACTCCGTTAGCCACTGCGCGATACTCGGCTTCAGCACTTGATCTTGACACTGTATTCTGGCGCTTGGATGACCAGGAAACAAGATTGTCGCTGAGGAACACTGCATAGCCCGAGGTGGACCTATGAGTGTCCGGACAACCAGCCCAGTTAGCGTCGGTGTAGACAACAAGATCAGTCAGAGTAGACGGTCGCAGCAGAAGACCGAGGTGGAGTGTGCCCCGAACATAGCGAAGAATCCGCTTTAGGGCAGCAAGGTGAGGCTCTCGAGGGTCATGCATGTGAAGGCAAACCTGCTGAACAGCATATGCAATATCTGGGCGAATGAATGTCAAGTACTGAAGAGCTCCTGCAAGACTGCGAAAGTCTATAGCATCAGACACTGGGCCCCCCTCAGCTGCAGCAACCTTGGAGTTGGTGTCAACTGGAGTAGAGCACGGCTTGCACTCAGCCATCCCGGTGCGATCTAAGATATCCAGCATGTACTGTCGCTGTGAGAGCAGAAGTCCATCGCCGCATCATTGAACATGCATCCCGAGGAAGTGATGTAGTTCACCAAGATCTTTCATGGCGAACTCCCGCTGAAGAGCTGAGATGATCCGCCGAAGAGAATCTGAAGACGAAGCTGTGAGGACAATATCATCAACGTAAAGCAACAGGTAGGCTGTGTCTGATCCGCGCTGATAGATGAAGAGAGAAGTGTCTGACTTAGCTTCAACAAACCCAATGGACAGCAAGTAAGAAGCCATCCGACTGTACCAAGCACGAGGAGCCTGCTTCAAGCCATAGAGCGACTTCTTCAGAAGACAGACCAAGTCGGGATGAGCTGCATCTTCAAATCCGGACGACTGCTGATAATACACTGTCTCAGTCAAGTCGCCATGAAGGAAGGCATTCTTCACATCCAGCTGGTGAATGGGCCAGCGGCGACAGAGCGCCAAGGAGAGCACCGTGCGAACAGTGGCAGGCTTCACGACAGGGCTGAAGGTTTCATCAAAATCCACACCAGGCCGTTGGGTAAAACCACGAAGAACCCAACGCGCCTTATACCGCTCGAGGGAGCCATCAGACTGAAACTTGTGCTTGAAGATCCACTTCCCAGTGACAACATTGGCCCGAGGCGGACGAGGCACAAGGTCCCAAGTGCAGTTCTGTAGGAGAGCACTGTGTTCTTCTTCCATAGCTACTCGCCAATTGGGGTCGGCAAGAGCACTACGGAAGGTCTTCGGCACCGATGAGAGAGGCACGGCATGGTAGATAGAAGGCATCCTAAAGCCGCTCTTCGATCGTGTGCCCATGGAGTGCTGGTTGGCTGCCGGAGGAGCAGGAACCGCCCCTTTGGGCAGCGGGGCAGCGGCAACAATAGTGGGGGTGGCCGGTGCAGCAGCGGGGCTGGCTGGGGCCGCAGTCGGGGCAGCCGGTAGCTCCCGTTGTCGACGACTGTAGATGTACGTGAAGTCGCTGGGCGGCCGGGGTGGCCGGAGGGGTGGGAAACCTGGTGGTGGCCCATGGGGTGCCTGAAGAGACACCGGAGAACCCGAGGAAGACGAGCCTGCACGCAGCGCGTCGGGCAGCTCCAGGGCCGCGCGTGGCACGAAAGAGAGACTCCTGGTGGCTGCGCGTGGCGCGGTGGACGTCCCTGACACCCGCAGGGCGGCGGGAACGTAGAGTGTGGGCATCCGAGGATCCTCAGCATCCTCGGGAGGCTCCAGGGGCGCCCCAGGCACGGCCGCACGGGGACCGGCAGGGGCGCGGGTGGCGTCGAAGGTGCTGGAGGGAGTCCCTGCAGGTAAACACTTGTGCGACGGTCCAATAGGAGCGGGCACAATATCAGTACTGTCATCGGCAAGAAACTCGAGGTCTGCTGGAGTACTGGGACCATGACGCTCAGCGAAAGGGAAGGCCATTTCATCGAAGATGACATGTCGGGAGATGATGACTCTATTGGATGATAGGTCAAGGCAGCGGTACCCTTTATGATGAGCTGAATAGCCTAGGAAGACACACAGGACAGACCTAGGAGCAAGCTTGTGAATAGCAGTGGCGAACATGTTGGGGTAGCATTTGCAACCGAAAACTCGCAGATGATCATATGTGGGTGGCTTGCCAAACAAGGCAAGATGAGGTATGGAGAACTCTAGAGTCTTGGTGGGCAATATGTTGAGGAGAACAGTCGTCGTGGAGAGAGCCTCCGCCCAGTAGGAGGGAGGCATGGACGCCTGAAAGAGTAGGGAGCGAACAACATTATTTGTAGAGCGAATAATGCGCTCAGCTTTACCGTTATGAGGCGAGGTGTAAGGGCAGGACATGCGAAGGTGGATGCCCTAGGTGAGGAAGAAGTGGTGGGTGCTGGAGTTGTCAAACTCTTTCCCATTGTCGCACTGGACGGCTTTGATGCAGGCGCCAAACTGAGTGGAGGCGTGGGCGATGAAGTGAACAAGCGTGCTGAAAGTGTCAGATTTAAGTCGTAAAGGAAATGTCCACAGATAATGAGTGCAATCATCAAGTATGACCAAATAGTATTTATAACCAGAGATGCTGACAACTAGAGAGGTCCATAAATCACAGTGAATAAGATCAAACTTGCTAGACGCACGAGAGGTGGACACATGAAAAGGTAGATGAACATGACATCCTAGCTGACAAGCATGACATAAATCTGAACAATCCTGAATAGAAAAAGACACACTAAACGCTAGCTTTGACAAGGCCTCATGACCGGGATGCCCAAGACGCCGATGCCACAGTGGAGAGGAGCCCTGAGCGGCAAAGGAGAGTGCTAGTGGAAGGCGAAGTGGGTACAGTGGCCCGGAGCTATTACACCTGACGATCTCTTTCTAAGACGGAAGAACCTTCACAGAACAACCAGCGGGGTCAAACTCAACAGAACAATTATTGTCAATAGTGAATTGGCGAACAGAGATAAGATTCTTAATAATTTGTGGCGACACAAGAACATTATTAAGACGTAGAGAAGGTGATAACTCTATGGAGCTAGTTGCAATGACAGGAATAAGGGAGCCATTCCCGACAATAATAGATGAAGGGTTAGGGTACCGCGAAGGTTGAGTATGTGAAAGAGAAGAAGATTGAGCTATCATGTGTGAAGAAGCACCTGAGTCAAAGTACCACTCATTGTTCGAAGGAGGGGTCAGCGACGTCGTGCTGAATGACGCCGCGAGGTCCGTCGGGTCCCAGGAGGGGAGACCGGTCATAGGGTTGTAATACCCCGGAGCGACCCACTGACCGGCAGCCTGCTGGTGGGCAACAACAAGCGCCTGCTGCTGCTGCTGCTGCTGGGCGAGCAGGGCCTGTTGCTGCTGCTGGTGTTGCGCCTGCTGCTGCGCCTGGAGGTGAGGAGGCACCGGGATGGGCGCCAGAGGTGGTCGAGGGCCCCCGGGCCACATCTGGATGGAGCCGGACCAGGGGTTGTAGAAGCTCAGCCAAGGGCGCCCCCCTCCGGCCTGCTGCTGCTGCTGTCCAGCAGCTTGCTGCTGCTGGTTGTTGCCGGTAGGAGCCTTGGAACCCTGTCCTGAAGAGCCGCTGCTACCCTGACCTTTGCCGCCGCCGCCGCGCTTGTTGCGGCGGTTGTTGGAAGGCTTGGAGCCCCCGCCACCACCTCCAGAACCGGTGCTGGACGAAGGAGGAGCTGTTGTAGGAGTCGTAGTGGCAGCAAGGGCAGCTGCTGGAGTCTCCTTGCGGTTTGCCATGGTGAGTTCCTCGAGGATGAGGTCCTCACGGGCCTCCAGGAACGTGGGGAAGGGCTTTGCGCGGCGTAGCAGGGTGCCGATGTGGGCGAAGCGCTCGTTGAGGCTGCGGATGACGTTGAGGACGAGGGTGCGGTCGGTGATGACCTCGCCGAGGGCCGTGAGATCATCGGCCATCTTCAGCTTGCGGCAGAAATCGGTGATGGAGAGGTCGCCTTGGACGAAGTTGCGGAACTGCGTCTCCAGCTGAATGGAGCGGGCCTCCTGATTTCCGAGGAACTGCGACTCTACGGCGAGCCAGGCGTGACGAGCTGTGGAGCCCTGGGCACGGATGATCTCGCCAAGATCGTCCATGAGCGTGGCGATGATCCAAGACTTGACGACGTAGTCCATCCGGGCCCAATCGGGGGAAATTGGGACTGGAGGCTCTTCGCGGACATGGCCCTGAAGCGAAAACTTGCCGAGGATGAGCAGGAATTGATCGCACCAACGGTTGAAGTTACCGGAGTCGACGTCGAGGACGGTGGTGACGTGGTTCCAGATGTTGCTGACGGCGACAGCCTGGGAGTGAAGCTGGAGCAGCGCCACGGCCTCATGGTGGAGCATGGCCGCTCGGAGATCGGCTGGCGTAGAGGCGCCTCCAAGCGGTGGAGAGGCGCCGCCCGATGGCTCAGGTGCGAGTGCAGCAGGGCGGCGTCGTCTCGCTCCTTGGTCGCGGCTGCGGCCTGCTGCTTGGCCTCGAGAGCGCGTGCCAGAGCAGCATCACGTGCCTCCTCCTTGGCCACGCGCTTACGCTCCAGGCGCTGCGCGGTGGCGGCGGCTTCGCTGGCCTGCTCATTGGCGAGGCGCCGAGCGACCTCGTCACCCTGGAGCGAGGTGGCGGAGCTATCTTCGTCGCCCTTAGGGGTTGGTGGAGAGGACGACCCCATGGGCGGGCTGCGCGGCTGTTTGCCGGCGCGCGAGGGCGCTGCGCGGCTGGTGCCGACGCGCGTGGGGTGGGTTGGGCAGCGGAAGACCTAACCTAGTCTGATACCATAAAAGAGAATATAATTGGAGGAATATTAATATATTGCATTGGGCCTCATGGGCTGATTATATAGAGTACATGGGACTAACATCTCACATGATTAGGCAATGTGGTACTATTCCTAATACTCTAAGAGCCCCTAGGCTACCAGCCGAACAGGCTTGGTGTCGGCCCATAGCAGGCCCCTTAGGCGCCTATTCTAACAATTGTAAAACAATGACCTTGGACATACACAGGGCACTGTTGTAACTCATGAGTACACATTAAGATGGTACCATTAGCCACCCTAATCTGAACTAGCTGAGGAAGAGGAGACCAGTCAAGTAACATAGATGCAAGACTGTGACTGACAAAACTGCATGAACTTCCAGAATCAATGAGCAACACTACAGAACGCTGGTTAATTTTGCCTTCCATCACCACAGTTTGTACACAAGCAGTACCCTGAATAGCTGCTAGTGAGAGCTCCATCAAATCTTCTCCAGAATCAGTACTGAGTCTAGCTGTGTCAGGAGGAGATGAATCCTCATCATCAGATAAAAGCTGCCACAACTCTTCCACGAGATTCAGAGATACAGTGTTGGAACACTTGTGAGCTAGATTCCATTTATCACCACACTTGAAACATAATCCTTTGGCCCTTCTATATTGCTTGATATTGTGAAGCTTCTCTTCTACACCAGATTGTTTGGTGGCTTCAACTTGTTTTGTGGTACCAGTAGATGGAGTAGCAGTCAAGGTTCTTGGAGGGGAACATCTGGTGAAAGAGTGCTTGGTCGATGAACCCCCATCTTGGCGTTTGCTGTCCTTGGAAGGTACTTCGGACAGCACCTCTTCCTGTAACAAAGCAAGAGAACAAGCAGCATTCAAACTTGCAGGACGGTGTACAAGAACTACAGAACGAATTGCATCCTGTAAACCATCAATGAATCTGCTAATGATAACATGAGGGCTGAAATTTGGATCATGGGCCAAGATTTGGTGGATGAGATGATCAAACTGTTCAATGTAAACAGATACAGTGGAAGTTTGTTTGAGTCTAAAGAATTGGCGGTTCAGGTGGCTTTGTTGGTCTCGCTCAAAACGGCTACAGATGGTGGCACACAATTCAGGCCAGGTAGCACGTTGTAAGATGGTTTCAACAGATTGGGACCAAAATGCAGCAGATCCCACAAAATTCATGATGGCAATTTTGACCCACATATTAGGATGAATAGCATAGACATCAAAATATGATTCACACTGCTTTTGCCAGAGTTTGGGATTTTTGCCATCGAATTTAGGGAAATCAAACTGAGGAATAGCCTTTGTCAGATCGAACGGCATCTGAGACTCTAATGTAACAACAGAAGGGTGAGCAATAGTGTTCGCACCTTTGATCGGGGTAGGCACTAAGGTGGTAACCACCCCGTGGCCAATTCCCCGGTTACTGGTTTCAACGCCGGCGCCAATAGGCAGCGAGATTGCTGAAGAAGTCGCAGCATGATGAGGAGCCGCAGACTTCGTCAGATCGATTTCTTCCGTGTCGAAGACGCGCGTCGCCGCGTCAGATGCTTGAGGACGCGAAGGGAGTGAATCCACCTTCTGTTGGAGGTCGACGACGGATTGATGCAGCTCGTCTACCTTGACATCGATCTTCGGCCGCCACACGCCCACATCATGGAGCGTCGCGAGATTGTCGTCGAGAGTGCGTTGGATCGAAGAGTTCTGAGCTTGCAACGCCTTCATCATCTGGGTCAGTTCGTTGAGCTGAGTCTCCATAGTGCCGATGCGCTTCTGATCTCGGGTCAGGTACTGGGGGCGAAATAGATAGTCCGGTACCGCCGCCAGGGTGGATCTGGGGCAGAGAACACTCGAGCAGAGGCAAATTCGAAGGAAGGAACGAACTCGTCTAGAAATGATTACCGACCAACTCTACCTCAGCACGGACCTCTGGATCTTCGCGATCAACACCACAAGGGTGAATCACAGAAGAGAGCCTGCCATCGGGGATTACGAGTCCAGATCAAGGCAACCGAACCGAGAACGAGGACGCACCTGAGAACGACGACGAGATCGCCGCCGCCGCGCCCGCGGATCGAGTGACCTCCGATACCAAATGATACGATCTCACTTCACCATGTCTACGATTAACATTCAATAGAGTGGAGTATAGTGGAATATGTGATTACAACGAGCACTGCTCGTCGCCGTCGCCTCCAGCACAGCCGGCCAATTTCGTATCCAACTCCGTTCTACCCTTCCCCTTTCTCTCTCAGCCTAGTTAACGTTGCTCGTGGTGGGATTCCTCACGACTCTCTTCTCCTGGGCCAGCCATTCTGGGCCCTGATAGCGTAAATTGGGCTTTGGTTATCTTCTGGGCCGGTCCATCTCATCTCTGTCTTCACCGCCCGGGTTCCCGCTTTTGGTTGCCCGGTGTTCAGCTTCGTCAGCCTCCTCTTCAGGCACCTCCGGCCTTAGGGTCGTGACAGGTTGCTAAGAAGTTCCTCCTGATTCTGCGTTTTCTTGAATCTTTTGCCACAATCTGGCATGTCGATGAATTTTTGGAACATAGCTTTGGCCTCTGAGTCATTAGGCCAAGCCAATGGCTTATCTTGATTCTCATCGTACAACACCACACCCACCTTGGTGCTGTAGAGCGTGGCTAGCTCATCGACCTTCTTCTTAATGCCATTGCGGCGCCTCTTAACGGTCGCACGACGGCCGGAGGCTTTGGTGATCCACTGGAGATTCACCTTCTTACGAGCCATGATACTAGTGTTCTAGGGTATCAAGCAAGAAAGCTAGCCTACAAATTTGGGACCCCTAACCCTTATTCAAACATTATATAGATCTTTAAACTCTCATCCTTGTAGTTGGCACAGTTAAAAGTCAGTTTAGCGTCTACCACAACATTTATCCAAAACAAAAAAAACTGGAAGGAAAAATTTGTTGCTTTGGTTATGAGAGGTTAGATGATAGAGGGGGAAGGCTTATGTTTATATAGATCCTGAGGCTCTAGCCTAGATGAAATATAAGTGAATAGTTATTATTATAAACATGATATTATGGCAAACATTTACTTATGGCCTAATTAGATCCATCATGGGGACCGCATGATCTTAGTCAAATGCTCATTACTACTTTCTGCCAAGGCCACCAGCATAGAACCTTCGTCTTGAGCAGGTAGGTTATGCAGAAGTCATGTGAGACATTGACTAGATGAAATATATTGGTGAATAGTTATTATTATAAACATGATATTATGGCAAGCATTTACCTCTAGCCTAATTAGATCCATCATGAGGACTGCCCAGAACCTTCCTCTTGAGCAGGTAGGTTACGCAAAAGTCATGTGAGACATTGCATTTAGTAACTGCCATCAAACCATTCAGCGGCTACAAATTGCACTCCATAAATGCATGCTAAAGAATCACTTGGAAAAGCTAGATCTGAGTTTAAATTGTGAGATTGCGCAAGAAAATGCCTCACTATATACGCACAAGATATGACTGTTGTACTAAACATATATATGTTTTTTTTAGGTAATGGATGTAACCTTCGGCCATTGTGCTGTGATGTTGGTCTTGCACTGATGACTCCACAAGTCAATAGAAAAGGGTGGTCTGATCCAATATAAGCATGTATGAGAATAATGTGCAATTTTGGTGACATCCACATGGCCTACTATGTCATGTGCTTTGCCTAGTTTGGTGCATATGTGTTTCAAATCTCCAATACAACACGTGTGATATGCGAACAAAACCAACAGAAAGCCTTTAATTTTGACACAACAAAAATGCAAAAGGTTGCTAATAACAGTCATTACCGTCAACATCCCTCGTGTTTCCTTTTGCAACACCTAACATTTATCCTCCTCCCCTTATTGGAGAATGAGCAACCAAGAGTGGAAGAGTGGAGAGAAGTGTTACACCCTAAAACTTCTATTTTTGGTTGTGAGTAGAAAACACTAAATAAAATAAACGATTTGAGGAATTTCCTAAAATTTTCCAAGATCTATTTAGCTCATTGTCAACCTAAAGAGTGAAAATGTGGTTTACAAATTTTACAAAGTTAATGAAAGTGTGTTTGCTGCATTCATTCCCTTGCATGAGTTTTGATGTGTAAAAAATAAATTTAGAAAATGTGAATAGGTTTTGTTCTTGTTTTCAAAAATAAGCTTAAAAAAGCTAGATTTTAAAACCTGTTAAGAAAAAGGAAAAGTTTTTCCTTATCCTTTTTCTGTTGGCTTTTAGCCTGCTGCCGTTTTTAGCCCAGCTCTCCCGCCTCTCTCAATCCCGGCCCAACCCAGCGACCGCAGCCCAGATGCCGCGTCCTGGCCTGCTCCAGCTCTCGTGCTTCTCCTCAGACGGGGCTCGACCCAGCAGCAGCAGACGCAGCCCGCAGCCCGCAGCCGTGGAAGACTGGAAGCCGCCGGCTGCGCCATGTGCAGATGTGCTGAAGCGCTCAAGCTTCACGCCAACATCAATCAACTGGCGTGGCGGCCTCCCAACTCCCAACAACCAAGAAACGAGTTACAGACACATGGCAGGGCCTCGTCATCGTCGTTGAGGTCCATCCAAATTCATCAAGCGCAATATATGCATCACACTAATATCACAAGTTCGAGACAAATTTTTCGCAGACCACTGAATCAAATACAGAACAGCACAAGTTACTGTATGATACTAAATAAATTTTGGTAACAAGATCCACGACCAACAACCAGAGCGATGGATGGACACGAACGAACGAAGCGACAAATCCAGGCTCAATCGGTAGTAGTAGCTTCACAGCTGAGATTCAATCTCCAGAAGACACTTGTACGTAGAATTTTACATCCTCCAGCGCGGTTGCTGCATCCAGAAACATTGAGCAGCAGGGCAAGCGATTATTACGCTGGCAGCTCAGTAGTTCATTTCCATTACTCCGCTTGTTGATCAAGTGCTCAATCGACTTCGACTGTTGCCGAGAAGAGATGAAAGAACCTGCAGACGGGATGTTGATCAGCTCTCACCTTGTCCGATACCCAACTGGAACCATGCTAGTCCTTGGTGATGGCGTAGATCGCGTAGATGATCCCCGGAAGATAGGCGAGGAAGGTGAGCAAGAGGCAGAGCCAGAACTCGACCTGACATGCATCGATCGAATTCTTTTAGCAAGCAAGCCAACTCGAACTCAACCGCCAGCCAACCAATCAGATCGCTGGCACGTACTAACTGATTTTGTTGAGGTGCAGGATCCTAGCTAGATGGAGAATCAATTAGAAGCAGTACCTTGCAGCCGAACTTGAGGAAGACGCCGAGTGGGGGGAGGATGATGGCGATGAGGATGTCGACGCAGTTCGCCGTGCCCTCCCTCATCTTGCTCGCTCGATCTCTGGAGCCCACGAGGCTGGATGTGTCTCCTGTTTCTTTCCGCTGGTTGATTGATGCGTCCACAGTACTGTAGTACTAAGGGCACGTTTAGTTGCCAAAATTTTTTGCGTAGTACCTGTCACATCGAATCTTGCGGCACATGCATGGAGTACTAAATGTAGATGAAAAAAAAAACTAATTGCACAGTTAGGTGAGAAACTGCGAGACGAAACTTTTGAACCTAATTAGTCTATAATTAGACACTAATTACCAAATACAAACGAAAGTGCTACAGTAACTAAAACCCAAAATTTTTTTGATCTAAACGGAGCCTAAATAGCTATGAGCCTGTGACCAATAGAGCAGCCGTGACCGGAGCCCCAAAGGGTGGTTGGGATTTATTATTATACCTGTGCAGAAACAGCTCAGACAAGGACTCTTAGTGGAAAACGTAACGACGGATGATGCAATGCGACACGACCGTTAAGTATTAATCTTTTCTTTTCTTTTGCTGTCAAAAAATATTCATCGTTCTTCCTCTTATATTTTTTCTGAAATTAATAAAGTTCAAACACATGCATATCAAACTCATTGTCATTTGACACTTTGTCCATATCTGGAGGAATAATTAGCCAAAAACAACTATCCATGTGGGTGGAAAACTCAAATTTGGGTACTCAAGTTTCACTAAAATAACTTGCCAAATTGGTTAGGCTTTGTTCGTGATAAGAATAGATTATTAAAAAATGGGGGTGTTCGGCTGGTATGGTTGGGGAGGAATTTAGATGGTTTGGAGGAATTTGTGAGAGAAAAATACTGTTTCGGATGAAAAAAGAAGCAGATCAAACCGGGTTTAAGAGCACGGAGGACGAATATGTTAATAAATAAAAATCATAAGTGTCAGAATTAGTGTTAGAGTGCATTTAATGCTAAAAAAAGTTATTGTATGTTGTACGTCTGGTTTATTTTCTCTTGAATTAGTGATTTTTGCTGAAAAGATTTTTACTACACACGCCTATATAGATAGGATCAACGACAAGGAGGAACGGTGGTGGCCAGGGCTTAAGACCAAAGGCTGAAAGTGTGCATCACATGCTCGTTCGGTAGTTTTCTGTCGCTGTTTTTTTTTGGGGACAGGGCCAGGACGTCCGGACGGAACCCCGTGCACTGCGCCGGCGCCTGCTTCCATAGGCGGGGCCCGCCCGTGCCCCTCTCCACGCTTCCCGTGCCCTCCACGCCGCTGCCCTCCATGCACAGCGCCCAGCAACTACGACGGGTACTTTGCAATATACACAACATCCCAATCTAATTTTAAAACATCTAAATAAAACAATTACAACATACCTACGAACAACTAAAATATTCAAAACATGCATCTAAAACACATAAAAAAACACTTGAAAAATAAATTGTAAATATATGCAACATCCAGATAAAACACATGCAACATACGTGTCAGTGTTTTGTCGACTGACTAGTAATTTGTATCATTGTCGCGCTGCTCCATGAATACAATGGTAACATCCAAAAGACACAATGAATTATAGTGGGTGTGGAGCTCGGTGGAGAAGTGCCCTGTCGGGTACTACGAGAAGGGGTCCCCTAAGCAACAATCGACAAAATCGCTTAGATCCTGTCAAAGTCAAAGCCGAGGGACAACTATTGGCCAAACCCCAGCCGTGTCCGAAGCCACCTACTTTCCGTCTCGCTCGAGGCCTTAGGCGAAGGGCCTCGACCGAGGAACTAGTTTTCCGTCTCGCTCGAGGCCTCGCGCGAAGGGCCTCGGCCGAGGAACCAGTTTTCCATCTCGCTCGAGGCCTCGCGCGAAGGGCCTCGGACGAAACGCCGATTCTCCGACTCGCTCAAGGCCGGCACGGCAAAACAAACCCATCGCCTCCGCCTCGACCAGCTTCTCGGACAAGACGTCACGTTCGACCGGCACGTTCGACCGCTCCCGCGATATCAGCCGAACGACGGTTCAACACAGCGGCATGGCCGACTGGACACCGGTCACATCGACGCCACGCCGTTCGGGACTGGACAGGGGTTACCGACCACTGTGCTCGGTACTGTGCCCACGACCGGCGCCTATACTGCGCTGTGCGACCTAACCCCTGCTCCAGAAACAATGCGGCGTGCAGAGTCAAGTCCAGGTTGCTATAGCCTCGGAATCAGTGTACAGAACCAACTACTCCCGCCACGCCTTAGCAGTCTACTCCAAGGTCTCGGCAACCTCGGGATTCGTGCCTACCGAGCCCCCTACGACGGCTCGGCCTCAGCACCAACTGGGCCTCGGCTCTTCACGCAGTCAACGCACAGCAACCAGCACGTCGCTCGCCAGGCTCTGCGTCCAGCCATCACTGGAGCTCCCACGTCGCACAAAGTTCGGATGTGACCGGCGCATAGCTCCAGCGCTTCAAGGGCAGGACCACTCCATCACCCATACCGCCACAGTACTAGGCTACAGGGCACGGACATGCAACCTCTGTTCGCACGACCGCATAGCTAACACATGTATCACCCCTGTCCCCCCTTCAACTATAAAAGGGAGGGATTTGGGCCGTTTTCAGGGGGCGGACGAACTCACGAGGTAGACTAACACACACTCAACTTTCTGTAACACGCACACTTCCCCACCGCCTGAGATCAACATCTCAAGCGATCCATGCCGCTCCACACAGAGACCTAGGACTAGCTCCCTCTCTCGCCTTGCTTGTAATCCCCTACTACGAGCATTTCAGTGCAAGTAATACAAGATCGATCTCTCAGACTGGACGTAGGGTGCCCATTGCCCGAACCAGTATAAACCTTGTGTCTCTTTGCATCTCCATCCGGGATTAGGAGCACGCAACACGTTTTTACTAGTTGGTTAAGGGCCCGCCGGTCTAAAACACCGACAGTTGGCGCGCCAGGTAGGGGGCGCTGTGTGTCAGCTTCATCTCCCTAACAAGTTCCGGATGGCAGATCCCGTACGACCACTGCGTCTCAGCACGGTGATTTGGTTCGGAAGCCTAGAGTTCATGTCTCTAGGATGTGAGTACAATATGGTGCTTCTCACACCCCGAGCCCCACCGACCGACAACGACGTCACGCATCAGCAGCCCAGGCGTAGACGGCGCCCGGGCGGCCGCTCTCGTCGCGCTCGCCAAGCACAACGCGAGCGGGGCCACCCTAACACTGCACAAACTTAGGGCGACATGCCTCGCTCCGTCGGTATCTCATACCCAGCTGTTGGCATAGGATCCCTGGTTGGGGACCTATCTAGCCTGAGCTTGGACATAGGAAGGACGTCGGTAGCTTGCGGTGATGCACCATTGTCAAGCTCTGTCCCACCACCTCCTGAGGAGTCGACTTCGGCGGAGCAAAACCTGGTGATGGCACCATCCCCGTACCCCTTCGGGTTGAGGAATGCCGCCGCCTCCTATGCGTCCGCCTACGCTTCTGCTCACGCAGAGCCCTCGGGACGCTACCAACGCTTCGCCCTTGACTTCGGCATCATGACTTCGACTCACTCCCACGCTGACTCCTTGGAGGAGGACGAGGCGTGGGCCGAAGCGGACTTCTCCGGACTTCGCGACCCTGAAGCCATGTGCTGCTTCCTGGCCGCGAGTGACTACTGCTTCGGCTACTCCGACTCTGACGACGAAGGCACTTACAATCCCACTTGTGAGTGCTTCCACGTTAGACTCGGGATGCCGAGCGCGGGCGATGAGGATGAGGGGACAGGCAACCGTGCCTCGCTTCGCCAGGGGGCAGGCGATGCCACACCTTCATGCATTGTCCCACCGGTGACACGGAACGAGAACCCTGCCCCCAGACAACTTCGACGCCCGGACATGGAGCAGCTCCGTGAGCTTCAAGACAAGGTCGAGCAAGATCGACTCCTTCTGTAGCAGCTCTGAGACACTCTCGAGCAGGAGCAGCAGGGTCGCGGTGATGGCGGAGGAGCCCGGCGGAGGGCCCATGATGTCCACCACCGCATCAACAATGACGAAGGGGGTGAGCAACCCCAATCTTCAATCGCGCCAGCCAGAACGTCGTGGCCGTGGCAATGCTGGTCCAAATGATGCTTGAGCCCTCTACAATGGAGGGAAAACGGGTCTGTGGCGAGCTCCGGGATCTCCTCAAGACCGCCGCGGTGCAGCAGGCCGAGAGTTCCACCTCTAGACGGCGTGAGGGCGCTTCAGAACTTCCCACGGCACTGCCTCGGCAAGACAAGGGGGCCTTAGTTCGTCATGAGCCCGCTTAGGTATCAACGGCCAATAGGGTCCCCTCGGTCCGCGACCGCCTCGACAACCGACGCGAGGGGCAAGGCGACCACAAAGTGGTCGGCCGACGACGGCGCCACGATAGTGAAGGGCTCGCTCGGGGCTACCATCCACACCGGGGCGGCCGCTACGATAGTGAGGAGGACCGCAGTCCTTCTCCCGAGCCGCCTGGCCCTCGAGTTTTTAGTAGAGCTATCCGCGTTGCTTATTTCCTGGCCCGGTTTTGGCAACCGGCCAACCTCACGAAGTACAGCGGCGAGACCAACCCTGAACTTTGGCTGGTTGATTACCGCCTGGCGTGTCAGCTAGGTGGCGTGGATGATGACCTGCTCATCATCCGCAATCTCCTGTTGTTCCTGTTAGACTCGGCACGAGCCTGGCTTGAACATCTCCCTCCCTCGTAGATCCACGACTGGCGTGACTTGGTTAGGGTCTTCGTCAGGAATTTTCAGGGCACATACGTGCACCCCGGGAACTCCTAGGACCTCAAGAGTTGTCATCAGGCGCCGGATGAGTCTCTCCGAGACTTCATCCGGCGCTTCTCCAAGAAGTGCACCAAGCTGCCAAGCGTCGGTGACTCGGAAATTGTCCAAGCCTTCCTCTCTGGTACCACCTGCCGAGACCTGGTCTGAGAGTTGGGCTAGAACATGCCAACCTCGGCGGCTACACTGCTCGACATCGCCACCAACTTCGCCTTGGGTGAAGAGGCCGTTGGGGCCATCTTCCCTGATGACGTCGCCAAGGGGAAGCGGAGGGATGAGACCCCCGGGGCCTCGACTCCCCACCTCCCCAAGAAAAAGAAGAAGGGTCACTAGGGAAAGCAGGAAGTCCTCGAGGCCGGCCTAGTCGTGGCCACAGAGCGCAAAAACCCCCGAGGCCCCAAAGGCCCCGGGCTCTTCGACGACATGCTCAAGAAACCCTGCCCTTACCATCAGGGCCCGGTGAAGTATGCCCTCAAAGAATGCACCATGCTACGACGTTACTATGCTAAGCTCGGGCTCCCTGACGATGATGCCAAGAGGAGGGATGCCGGCGACAAGGACGACGATAAGGATGACGGATTCCCTGAGGTGCACAATGCCTTCATGATCTTCGGCGGGCCTTCGGCGTGCCTCTTGGCATGACAGCGGAAGAGGGAGCACCGGGAGGTCTTCTCGGTGAAGGTGGCCGCTCCCTGGTACCTCAACTGGTCTTGGGAGGCAATCACCTTTGACCAGGATGACCATCCCGATTACGTCCTGAACCCCGGGCAGTACCCGCTTGTCATCGACCCCATCATCGGCAATACCCGGCTCACTAAGGTATTGATGGACGGAGGCAGTGGCCTCAATATCCTATACGCCAACACCCTAGAGCTTCTAGAGCTCGACCAGTCGCAGCTCCGGGGTGGTGCTGTGCCTTTCCACGGCATTGTGCTAGGGAAACATACGCGGCCCCTCAGACGCATCGACTTGCCCGTCTGCTTCGGTACTCCCTCCATCTACCGTAAGGAGGTCCTCACCTTCGAGGCGGTTGGGTTCAAGGGAACCTACCACGCCGTGTTGGGGTGGCCATGCTATGCCAAGTTCATGGCGGTCCCCAACTACACGTACCTCAAGCTCAAGATGCCAGGCCCCAACGGCGTCATCACTGTCGAGTCCACGTACGAGCATGCATACGACTGTGACGTCGAATGCATCGAGTACGCCGAGGCTATCATAGAGGCCGAGACCCTCATCGTAAACCTCGACCAACTCGGTAGCGAGGTGCCCGACTCCAAGCATCACGCCGGGACTTTCGAGCCCACGGAGGCCATCAAACTCGTCCCAGTCAACCCCATCTGCCTTGACAATCGGTCACTGAGGATCAGTGCCACCCTCGACATCAAATAGGAAGCCGTGCTTGTCGACTTTCTCCATGCGAACATCGACATGTTCGCATGGAGTCCCTCAGACATGCTAGGCATACCGAGGGAGGTCGCCGAGCACGCCTTAGACATCCGGGCCGGCTCCAGGCCGGTGAAGTAGCGCCTATGCTGATTCGACGAGGAAAAGCGTAGAGCCATCGGCGAAGAGGTGCAGAAGCTTATGGCAGCCAGATTCATCAAGGAAGTGTCCCATCCGGAATGGTTAGCTAACCCTGTGTTAGTAAAAAAGAAAAATGGGAAGTGGAGGATGTGTGTAGACTATACCGGTTTGAATAAAGCCTGTCCGAAAGTCCCTTTCCCATTACCTCGGATCGACCGAATCGTTGACTCCACTGTGGGGTGCAAAACCCTGTCTTTCCTTGATGCGTATTCTGGTTACCATCAAATCAAGATGAAAGAGTCCGACCAGCTCGCGACTTCTTTTATCACACCGTTTGGCATGTACTGCTATGTGACTATGCCATTCGGCCTTAGAAACGTAGGGGCCACATACCAGCGGTGCATGACCCAAGTGTTTGGCGAGCACATCGGGTGAATCGTTGAGGCCTATGTGGACGACATCGAGGTCAAGTCCAGGAAGGCCGGGGATATCGTCGATGACCTGGAGATAGCCTTCAAATGCCTCAGAGAGAAAGGCATCAAGCTCAACCTCGAGAAGTGTGTGTTTGGGGTTCCCCGAGGCATGCTCTTGGGATTCATAGTCTCGGAACATGGCATCGAGTCCAACCTGGAGAAAGTCTCGGCCGTGACCAACATGGGACCGATCTGAGACCTCAAGGGAGTACAGAAGGTTATGGGATGCCTTGTGGCTCTAAGCCGCTTCATCTCGTGCCTTGGCGAAAAAGGCTTGCCTCTGTACCACCTCTTGAGGAAATCGGAACGCTTTTCATGGACCCCCGAGGCCGAAGAAGCCCTCGCCAAACTCAAGGCATTGCTCACTAGTCCTCCCGTCCTGGTATCGCTAGCCAAGGGTGAGGCTCTCTTACTTTACGTCGCCGCAACGACCCAAGTGGTCAGCGCGGCTGTAGTAGTCGAGAGGCAGGAAGAGGGGCATGCTCTACCTATGTAACGACCTGTTTACTTCATCAGTGAAGTGCTCTCCGAAACCAAGACACGCTATCCCCACATCCAGAAACTAATCTACATCGTAGTCCTAGCCCGACGCAAGCCGCGTCACTACTTCGAATCCCACCCGGTAATCGTGGTGTTGTCTTTCCCCCTGGGGGAGATAATCCATAACTAGGAGGCCTCGGGTAGGATAGCCAAGTGGGCCATCGAGCTCATGGGGGAGGCTCTGTCCTTTGCACCTCGGAAAGCGATCAAATCTCCAATCTTGGCTGATTTCGTGGCAGAGTGGACCGACACCCAACTACCGCCTGCCCCAGTCCAGGTGGAATGCTGGACCATGTACTTCGATGGGTCCCTGATGAAGACCGGGGCAGGCATGGGTCTGCTCTTCATCTCGCCCCTCGGAGTACACATGCGCTACATTATTCGGCTCCACTTCGCCGCCTCCAACAACGCAGCCGAATACGAAGCCCTCGTCAACGGCTTGCAGATCGCCGTAGAACTTAGAGTACGGCGCCTCGACGTGTGAGGAGACTCGCAGCTTGTCGTCAATTAGGTGATGAAGGAGTCAAACTACCATGACCCCAAGATGGAGGCGTACTGCAAGCTGGTACATCGCCTCAAAGACAAGTTTGACGGTCTCGAACTTAACCATATCGCGCGCAAAATCAACGAGGCCATGGATGAACTAGCAAAGATGGCATCGGTGTGGGCCCCAATCCCTCCGAACGTCTTCGCCAAAGATCTCCACAAACCTTCCATCGACTATGCCTTGGAGGTAGAAGGGGGCCCAACGGTCGAGCCCCCCACAGGGCTCGCCCCCCCTCTATCGCCGAAACTCCTTTGGCCGAGCTCGAGGTCATGGAAGTCAACACGGGGTCTCCCGAAACCAACCAGGGCACGGACTGGCGAGTCCCGTTCCTTGATTGCCTCGCCCGAGGAGAGCTTCCCGCTAATAGGACTGAAGCCTGACAGCTTGCTTGGCAAGCCAAGACTTACGTCCTCAGCGACAGCGAATTATACAGGCGGAGCCCATCTGGCGTCCTCCAACGATGCATCACTACCGAGGTAGGTCGAGATCTACTTTGGGACTTGCACGCGGGAGCCTATGGGCACCATGCGACACCTCGGACGCTCGTCGGAAACGCCTTCCGCCAAGGGTTCTACTGGCCAACAGCGGTGGCTGACGCCACCAAGCTCGTACACTCCTACGAGGGGTGTCAGTACTATGCACGACAGACACACCTCCTAGCCCAAGCCCTCCAAACCATCCCTATCACATGGCCATTCGCCGTGTGGGGGCTCGACATGGTTGGGCCTCTGCAGAAGGCCCCTGGGGGCTACACCCATCTGCTGGTAGCAATTGATAAGTTCTCCAAGTGGATCGAGGCTCGTCCGATCAATCGAATCAAGTCCAAGCAGGCGGTGCTGTTCTTCACTGACATCATCCACAGGTTCGGGGTTCTGAACACCATCATCACCGATAATGGGACACAATTCATCGGCCAAAAATTCTTGACGTTCTGCGATGACCACCACATCCGTGTGGCTTGGTCGGCCGTAAGACACCCTAGGACAAACAGCCAAGTAGAACATGCCAACGGCATGATCCTACAAGGTCTCAAGCCAAGAATATACAACCGGTTGAAGAAGTTTGGCAAGAAATGGCTTGCCGAACTCCCGTCAGTCATCTGGAGCCTGAGGAGTACCCCGAGCCAAGCCACAGGGTTTACACCATTCTTCCTAGTCTACGAGGCCGAGGCCATCCTCCCCACTGATTTGGAGTACGGTTGCCCGAGGCTTTGGGCCTACAATGAGCAGAGCAACCGCACTACCTATGAGGACGCCCTCGACCAACTGGAGGAAGCCCGAGACGTTGCGCTGCTACATTCAGCCAAATACCAGCAAGCTCTACGACGCTATCAAGCCCAGCGCATTCGAGGCTGAGACCTAAAGGTGGGCGACCTAGTGCTGAGACTGAGGCAGAGCAACAAGGGCCGCCACAAGCTGACCCTGCCATGGGAAGGGCCGTACATCGTTGCCCAAGTGCTGAAGCCCGGGACATACAAGCTAGCCAACGAGAAGGGCAAAATCCTCACCAACGCTTGGAACATAGAACAGCTACATCGCTTTTACCCTTAAATTCCCAAGCATTGTGTACATTGTTTCCTGAAATACAATTAAGAAACGTTCTTTAATTGTTCTAATTTTTTTGAGAAACCCGCCGAGCCCATTGCGGGCCTCGACATTACGATAACACCATAAGGGAGACTCAGCTCTGCCTCTGCAGAACCGAGCCTCCCTCGGGGGCTAGAAGGGGGGGACTCCCCCCTAAGTCCCATGCACCATTTTTAGTCGTTTTTCAAAAAAAATTCCTATGCCAAACTCTCTATTACGCTCTGACAAGTCAATTGTAAAAGACCTAAGGACCGAAAGTCTGTCTTAGGGCCAGAGGGCCGGTTGAGTCACGAGACGGCTTACACCTCCGGGCTACGGCACTCCCTCACCACCCTTTCGCCCTAGGGATAGCTTAGGCTCTGAGGAAGTCCTTTGCAAGTGATATGCTCAGAAACAGGACAGAGGGCAGAGGCTCGAAAATACAAGGAAAAACGATTAAAAAAGCGTAGACGCATGATTACTTTAAAAAGGCCTCGATGGCCATCAGTGTTATGATAGGGTAACATAATCCCTAATCTAATTACATGGCCTCTTCGGCCCAGGTCAAGCCTCAGGGTCTCCAACATCGGCGAACGGCGTAGGAGGGACCACCTCCTCTTCGAATAGCTAGGCCAACGCCGTGCTAGGGTCCTCCGCCGCCTCCATCAGCTTTGCCACCTCCTCGTCTGCCTCCCCGTCATCATCAGGCAGGACGTAGCCATCGCTGATAGCCTTGAGGTCGACGCCGATGTAGTGCGAGGCGATGACAGCCAGGGCGCGCTTAACGCCCATGTGCAGCGCCCCTCGAAGTCGCTCATGCACTTGGCCGCTCAATGCAATTAGGCGGCTCCTGAGGGAGCTTCTTGACTAGACCCCCTCAACCTCTAGGGCCTCACAGGTGGTACGGGCAGCACTCTTCAGCGCATCGTGCTCCCCGATCTCGGCCTCAAGCACCGCCTACACTGCGATGGGGGCCTCGGCTTCCCGGGTGACCTCCTTCTCTAGCTCTACGCCAAAAGCAACGGAATGGGGTTGAGTGCAAAGGAAAACAAGCCAAATAGGGGCGGAAGCCTATGGGACTCACCCTCGGCCTTCTCCTCCTAGCATCAGGCCTCGACCCGGGAGGCCTCGACTTTCTCCTTCTAGCGCTGGGCCTCAACCCGAGAAGCCTCAGCCTTCTCCTTTAGGCGCTGGACCTCGACCCGGGAAGCCTCGGCCGCCCTGGAAGCCTCTCCCTCCAGCTCTGCATCACACCAAGGAGTTAGGGGCCAAACACAAGAAAAATAAATAAAACAAGGGGAATAAGACTCACCCTCGGCCTTTCCCCTCCAGACCACAGCCTCGGTCTGGGAAGCCTCAACCGCCTTGAGGGCCTCATCCAAGGCACCTTTCGTCAGCTGGTGCGCACCCTGCTCCATCCCCAGCTGTCCAGCAAGGGCCTTAACAGAGGCCATGGCTTCTCCAGCCCGGGACCTGAAGGCATCCCGATCCCCGGCCACGCGGGTCAGCTCCTCCTCCAACTCCTTGACCCATGCCGCCAAGGGGGCGACCTGCTCCTAGGCCGCCGCCGCCGTAGCCTCCATATCAGTACCGCGTAGGCGGAGGTCCTCCACCTCCATGCTCCGCGCTGATAGAAGCTTGTTGGCACGAGCAAGCAGGTTCTTCTGCCATTGGAGCTGGTCCCAGACGTCCCTCTCCTACCGGAGAAAGACTGACTTCCCAAGAGACCGGGTCTCGAGCTCCTGGGCAAGCAGAACAGGGGTCATTCACTACAAGAAAACTCAAAAAAAGATGACACCAAATGAGAAAAGAAGGCGCGGACCTAGGCGACCTCGGGCAGATCGTCGGCCACCACAGACAGCGCCGTCCACAGTGACCGCTCCGCCAGCTGGCGGTATTGCTCGAAGGTGTCCTAGTGCCCGCCCTCGGCTGCGTCCTCGAGGGCGAACAGAGGCTCCCCCTCAGGGTCACCCCGGCTCTGCCACAAGACACGCGGGTGATCCCACCTGCGCGGCTCGGGTCATACCCGCACGGTGCTGGCCACCTCAGCGTCGACCACCTCCTACGCCCAGGAAGGATCATTGGAGGAGATCGGATGGACCTTCGCCTCCCGGGCGCTCTCTCGCAACAGCGGTAGGCCTTGGACCAGGGGCGCCACCGAGGCCTCAGCCGCCTTCATCTCCACTTCCTGGGCCAACGGCTTCGCCATGATCACGTTGGCCTCGGTGGCCCCAGGGGCTCTGGCCTCCGCCATTGTGGCCTCGGTGGTCTAGGGGCTCCGGCCCCTGCCGCTGTGGCCTCGGCAGTCCTGGGCACCCCGGCCTTCGTCGCCTCGGCCTCGGAGGCCCGGGGGGCCTCGACCTCGGTGGCCTCGGCAACTGAGGGCGCCTCAGCCCCATCCAACTCACGAGCCTCGGCCTCACAGGGCGGAGGCGCTCCCTCGGCAGTCTGTGTCGGGGTCGCCTCGGCAACCCCTTCTTGGGCAACCGGCTCCTTTGGGTCATCCCTCGCCGATGCCACGCCACGTTGTATGGCGGCTTGCGCCTCCACCACCCAGTGGGTGGTGGAGCTGGGGCTCACCTTGAGCACCTTAAGTGGCGCCAAGGTGGGCACCTCCGCAGGACGCTTCCGGCTGAAGAAGAGATACTTATGGGGTCAGCATGAGACCAAAGAACGAATGGAAAATGCTGCAACTCTACTGAAAATACGCTTACCTCGAGCAGGGCTGCAACCGCTTCGGCACGGCGACCCTCCTCTGCGAAGGTGGTGGCAGCGGCAGAGGCACGACCTCTGTATCCGTCGGCGCTGGTCGATCCTCGATGGACCCCGGCGCCCCCTCGGTCCTCTGCAGGGGCAGTTGCGTCGCCCCCGCCGCCACCTGCTCCACTGCTGCCGTCGAGCCCACTGGGCTGATGGCGCGCTTTCCTAATGCCCGCGCCTTGGGCGTGTCGGCCTCGGCCTCGGGGCGGGCGATCGCTGGCCCCGAGGTATCTCCTCCTCCTCCTCCTCCTAGGAGTGCCGGGCTACTTGCCAACGCCCCGGGCACCATCTCCCCGATGTTAAGGAGATGGTCCAAGGGACCCCGCCCCACCTTGCCCTCATCATCTCCATCCGAAGTGTCCGTCGATAGTGATGGCGATGGGGACGCCTCCAACAGGAGACTGTCCTGCCTTTGCTGCCGGCGGCGCTTCTCCAGTCCCTCACACGTGAGGATTTTCCTCGTACGGTTAGCCTCCTTGGCGTCCTTCCGCCTCTTCTAAGCCTCGGCGTGCGCCCAGTTCACCGCCCACCGTGCTGCATCCTCATGAACGGGTGGCGGGGAGGCTCGCACATGCCTCATGCCCTGTTGGAACGGCGAACGCAAATAAAGGACTGGAAAATGGTAAGGAACGAGGAGGCCTTGGGGGCCATAGCAGCGTGTGACTTACCAAAGAAAAGTACCCCCACGACGGGCGCATCGCGAGAGGGGCTAGACCACCGCCCCTCAGCTTTGCATCCACCGTCTCCCTCACCCGACAAAGAATCTCCTTGTCAAAGAGGGTGAAGGCGAACATCCGGATGCCCTCGATCAGCTCATCTAGCCTCATCTCGAACAGGCGCTGCCGCCGAGCCATCAGCGGCAGCACCCTCCAGCGGTGGAAGGCCACCACAACCACAGCCACCGTGAGGCCACGACCGTGTAGCCTCTCTAGTCTCTCTAGGAGCGGCTGCAGCTTGGGCTGATCCTCCTTTGGGATGCCATACCTCCACTTCTCCGGACAGCTCTCCACGATCCGCCCAGTGTAGGGGAAGCCCGCCGTCGTCGTTGCGGAGGTAAAATTAGCTGGTGTACCAGTGGTGATTGGTCGAGGCGAGCTAGGCTGGGATGTAAAGGTGCTGCTGATACTGGCGCACTTGGAGAGTGCAGCCGCCGGCCCTCACCACCCTCTTCACGCCCGTCGTGCCTATCGGCTTGGTGGTGTGCCCCGCCCGGAAGAGGTGGAGCCACAACTCCCAATGGGGAGCAATCCCCAGGTACCCCTCACAGATGGCGATGAAGATGGCCGCCTGCGCGATGGAGTTGGGGTTGAAGTTATGGAGCTCCACGCCGTAGTAGTGTGGGAGCGCCTGCATGAATTGATCCGCCAGCAAGCCAAGGCCATGCTCGTGAAAGGACATGAAGCTCACGATGTAGCCGTCGCATGGCCTCAGCTCCGGCTCGCCCGACAGAGCGATCCACTCCGGCCTATTAGGGTCGGTAACTGGGCGAAGAAGTCCACTGTCGACGAGCTACTGAAGCGTCTCCACGGTGATGTCAGACTGATCCCAAGAGTCCGCCTCAATGATAATGGCGCCGGCCATGGGTGCGATGGAGAATGCGACTACGACGGTGAACCTCCCTCGCTCTCTGTACCTTGCCTCTCTCTCCTTCTGCCCGACGCTCTCTGTTCTAACAATGGCTCAAGGGCGGCAAGGGCAAATGCAGGCAAGGTAAGGAGGGGAGGGACGAGGCTCATTGCGTATTATTTAGGAAAGAGGTGAAATGGGCGGGCGACGAAATCGGGAAAGTTTCTCCTAGATCCGGCATAGTTAATCCAGATCCAATTTTACCACCCACGTACCCACCTTTCCCTCATTAATCGCGTGAACAGTTATGTTCCCTCCGCTGACACGATGTCGCGTCCGACCACGGCAGTGGTAGGCGTCATTCCGCCTCCCTAAGAAAATCACCTCAAAAGGCACGCCTGCTGTTGTCGAACCGATGGGGGGAGGGAATATCCCCCACCTGATTCCTTTTAGACGAAGGAACTGGGTGCCGAGCCCACTACGGTCCAGGGGTTCGAAGGCTGGGCCCCCAAGGGTTTCGACAGCCACCCTAGGGCAACAGAGTCAGGGATGACTATGGGTGAGTCTGTATGGGACCGAGACCCAAGCAAGCGAAATGCTTGGGATGCCCTAAGTCATGTTCGAGACCGGCAGTGAGGTCTACAAATGGGATCCCATCGTAGGGAGGCATCGAGCCACCGGGGCCCAGCGAACGGCCCTAGCATCCACTAGAGAAACCCTCTGGTACTCTTGGAGTGCGTCTTTGGACCACTAGCCAACCCCTAGCGAATAGGGCTTGGGCCTCCACTCGGACTTACCTAATAACAGCTCACCGGAAGTGCCACCGCTTGCGCCCATCGAGGGTAGCCTGGCATATTCTACCCCTCCTTCTAAACGAAAAGGAAGTGCGAGAGTCATACAAAAAGCCAGGGGAACCCCTGATGGCCCTCTCGCTCTGTGCAGAGGCTAAGGGGCTCTTCCTGCAACTTTGACGAGACCCCGCGACCCAAGCTCGCACCTGAGGGTGGCTCGGCAAACAAACCCTCATGCGCGAGGGGCGCCCAAAAAGCCAGGGGAACTCCTGATCACCCTCTCGCTCCGTATAGAGGCTCAAGGGCTCTTCCTGCAACTTTGCCGAGACCCAGCGACCCAGGCTCGCACTCGAGGGGGCTCAGCAAACAACCCCTCCGTCCGAATGAAAAGGACACGCGAGGGTCGCACAAAAAGCCAGGGGAACTCCTGACCGCCCTCTCGCTCCACGCGGAGGCTTGGGGGCTCCTCCTGCACCTAAGACGAAGACAAGCAACCCAAGCTCGTACTCGAAGACTTGGAAAAACACGATAAAAGGGCATCAAGCCCGTTACAGTCCAGGGGTTCGAAGGCTGGGCCCTCAAGGGTTTCGACAGCCGCCCTAGGGCAGCAGAGTTAGGGACGACTAGGGGTGAGCCCGCGCATGGCCGAGACCCAAGCAAGCGAAATGCTTGGGACACCCTAAGTCATGTCTAAGACCGGCAGGGAGGTCTCTGAATGGGATCCCACCGTAGGGAGGTGCCCACTAGAGAAACCCTCTGGTACTTTTGGAGTGCGTCTCTGGACCGCTAGCTAACCCCTAGCGAACGGGGCTCATGCCTCCACTCGGACTTACCCGATAACAGCTCACCAGGGGTGTCACTGCTCGCACCCACCGAGGGTAGCATGGAACCCTCCACCCCTCCTTCCGAACGAAAAGGATGAGTGAGGGCCGCACAAAAAGCCAGGGGAACCTCTGACGGCCCTCTCGCTCCGCGCAGAGGCTAGGGGGCTCTTCCTGCAACCTTACCGAAGCTCAGCGACCCAAAATCGCACTCATGGGCCCGACAAACGCAATAAAACCCCTCTGACAACGCATCAAACGCCCCTGGAGGAATAAATCCACTCCTCTAGGGCCTCAGGGGCTACACCCGGCGGGTGCGCTCGCGCGCACCCACTAAGGCCTCGAGTACGAAACACCATCCTGCTAGGAGCTGTTGCGAGCTGAGTCTCGACAAAACCTCAAAGAGAGCTCTTACACTCTTCCTGAGGCTCGGGGTCTACTGTCGGGTACCACGAGAAGGGTCCCCTAAGCAACAATAGAAAAAATCGCCTAGATCCTATCAAAGTCAAAGCCAAGGGACAACTATTGGCCAAACCTCGGCCGTGTCTGAAGCCACCTACTTTCCGTCTCGCTCGAGGCCTCGCGCGAAGGGCCTCGGCCGAGGAACCAGTTTTCCGTCTCGCTTGAGGCCTCACGCAAAGGGCCTCGGCCGAGGAACTAGTTTTCCATCTCGCTCGAGGCCTCGCACGAAGGGCCTCAGCCGAGGAACTAGTTTTCCATCTCGCTCGAGGCCTCGCGCAAAGGGCCTCGGCCGAGGAACCAGTTTTCCGTCTTGCTCAAGGCCTCGCGCGAAGGGCCTCGGCCGAGGAACCAATTCTCCGTCTCACCCGAGGCCCCACGCGTACAACCTCAGACAAGACGTTGATTCTCCGCCTTGCTTAAGGCTGGCACGGCAAAACAAACCCGTCGCCTCTGCCTCGACCAGCTTCTCAGACAAGATGTCACGTTCGACTAGCGCGTTCGACCGCTCCCGCGATATCAGCCGAACGACGGTGCGACACAGTGGCATGGTCGACTGGACACCGGTCACATCGACGCCACGCCGTCCAGGACTGGACAAGGGTTACCGACCACTGTGCTCGATACTGTGCCCATGACCGGTGCCTATACTGCGCTGTGTGACCTAACCCCTGCTCCAGAAATAATGCGGCGTGCGGAGTCAAGTCCAGGTTGCTATAGCCTCGGAATCAGTGTATAGAACCAACTGCTCCCGCCACGCCTCGGCAGTCTACTCCAAGGTCTCAGCAACCTCAGGATTCGCGCCTACCGAGCCTCCTACGATGGCTCAGCCTCGGCACCAACTGGGCCTTGGCTCTTCACGCAGTCAATGCACAGCAACCAGCATGTCGCTCGCCAGGCTCAGCATCCAGCCATCACTGGAGCTCCCACATCGCACAAAGTCCAGATGTGATCAGCGCATAGCTCCAGCGCTTCAAGGGCAGGACCACTCCATCAACCATACCGCCATAGTACTAGGCTACCGGGCATGGACATGCACCCTCTGTTCATACGACCGCATAGCTAACACATGTATCACCCCTGTCCCCCCTTCAACTATAAAAAGGAGGGATTTGGGCCGTTTTCAGGGGGCGGATGAACTCACGAGGTAGACGAACACACACTCAACTTTCTATAACATGCACACTTCCCCACCGCCTGAGATCAACATCTTAAGCGATCCATGCCGCTCCACGCAGAGACCTGGGACTAGCTCCCTCTCTCGCCCTACTTGTAATCCCTTACTACGAGCATTTTGGTGCAAGGAATACAAGATCGATCTCTCAGGCTGGACGTAGGGTGCCCATTGCCCGAACCAGTATAAACCTTGTGTCTCTTTACATCTCCATCCAGGATTAGGAGCACGCAGCACGTTTTTACTAGTTGGTTGAGGGTCTGCCGGTCCAAAACACCGACATGCCCCATTCATTTCCAAGCTCTCAAAGCTTCTCTTAGTTTTCTAGCTTAGCATTAGCTATAAAGTAGTAGTCTAGTATTAGAGTAAAGCAAGAGTGGAGTTGCTCTCGGAGTCCGGAAGAGTCTTCTAGGTCTGGTATGGCTCCTTTGTATCAGCATTTACTTTATTTAGTACTTATATTCAGTACTTTATTATAGTATTATTGCTTTGTTTTACTTTAAGTACTTAGTCATTAGTGTTCATCATTAGTGAGCTTAGGTGCTTGTTGTTTGACATTAGTAGCATAGGTTATCTTATAATTAGTAGCTATTCGTTAGTATCGGTTCCACCGTCTGGTTAGGGTACTTTGATCTCATTTTATCGGAGCTCGGATCGAAGTAGTAAGCCTGTAGATTAAGTATGGTGCTTAGACTATAGATTACCTATGGATATGGCTAGGCCTCCGAATAGATTGTGATAGGTGGCAAGTGGTGACAGTCTTGTCCATCCTCTGTATTCCACCATGATAAGTTTAGTTGTTAAATCATAGGCTTCATGGCGGACCTTGTCTATTTAACTCTCCTAGTTGGTAGGCGAGCTGTGCCCCGAAGTACTATCGTATTTCTCCTAGTCATTTGTTTACCTTAGTTACATGAAAGATAAAACGCTCGCTCTTCCACCTAACTATCTCTAGGTTAGCTTGTTAGTAGTAGTTAGTTTAGGTAGTTCACATTCACCCTTCACTATCGTTCACCTACCTAGGATTAACTCAGTCTTTACCTTAGCAATTCTTAGTCAAATATAAATTCTAGCCTTCCGCCTTCCTGTGGAAAAAGAATATAAATTCGACACTCGGTACTCACCGAGCAAAGTGCTACGCGATAGTTCTATGCGCTTGCAGAATTCTCTAATAGTTGATAAGAAATATCAACAGTAAGTCCCTCTACTCTCCTATTTATCCTAAGCCTTGTTGCTACTTCTAGTTATGCTAGACTTAGTTAATTTCACACACGTTTCCTTAAGTTCGATATTCTAGAATACTTTTCGGTGAAGTGCTACATCGGTATCCGTGCGCTTGAAGATTTTTATTTGTGTACGTTTAAATATACCAACAAGCATTTCTGGCACCATTGCCGAAGAAATGGTTGCTGAGTTAACTTCGAACCTAGCTTAACCTTGTATCTTTTTTCTTTTTATTCTTTTATTCTTTTCTTTTCATTATGGAAACCACTCCTATCCATCAATACGCTGCGCCTACGAGCGCACGCCTAGAGCCACCAAAATCCTCAAAGCCTATCTTAACACATAGTTATGAGCTGCGCCCGTGTTTAATTAACATGGTCCGGGAACAATCCTTTTCGAGCGAAGATGATGAAAACCCATACTTCCACCTACGTGAATTTGAGCGGACCTGTGCATGCTTACACATTGTAGGCATTCAGATGAAACCTTACGATCGAAGCTTTTTCCATTCTCTTTAATGGGAATAGCTAAACATTGATATAATCAAACCATAGGGAGTATGTAAGGAGATTGGGAAGCTTGATGCTCTAGTTTTTGCTTATATTTCTTTTCCATCTCTAGAGTAGTCAGCCTTCGTTCAAAGGTTCTATCTTTTTTTAAAAAAGAAAAAGAATCTCTTGGCATATCATGGGAACGATTTAATGATCTTATTAACACTGGCCCCAACCTTGCTATTCAAGACCCCATTCTTCTTCAACACTTTTATATGGGTCTTAATAAGAAAACCTCAAAGTTTCTTGACATAGCTTCAGGAGGTTCGTTCTTGCATGTCTCTGCCAATTTGGAGAGAAGTATTCTTGATAAAATCTTAGAGAACACCCCATTACCTAAAGAAGTGGAAGAGAAGCTACTAGAAGAGGAATCCTAGATAGCTAAACCAAAATCTTTATCAAACCCATTACAAATTTCAACTGTCTCAAATCCTGAACCACTAGACAAGGATGGAACTCCAATTTCAGATTTTACGCTTGAATTCAAGGATGAACTTTTTGCCAAATACAGAAACACCTCGAATTATCATACTATGAGGAAAACCTAGAAGCCTCAAAAGTCATCATTTCATGAAGAAGTTTTCGATCCTTCTGAAGAAGTTTTTCTTAAAAAGACTACGAAAGAGATAGTGTCTATTATAAGCAATGAATGGTTAGAAGAATCAAAGCTTTCTTCTGATGTGATTCATTTAGACTCACCTTCTACTTCTATTCATTGCCAGAGTAACAAAGCTCCTTTCGATGCTCTTTATAATCCAGTTTGTGGGTGTTAATATCATGTCTACATCTTTTGCTCATGATTTATTAAAAGACATGCCATTAACCCCAACAATAAAGTTGTTGAAAAGTCTTTTAGGACACATTATCCCAAGTTTAGGAATACTTTATGTCCTCTCTATCTAGGTAAAAGGAACCATGGTTCATCTGAGCTTCTATATCTTTCATATCATGGAGATCGACTTGTTGATAGGACAACCACTCAAAAGACTTATCCAAGATGGACAAATAGGGAATTTAAAAATAAGCCACGGGAAGAACTTTAAACTATCTTTACCCATCACTCACTCTCTAAGTACTGAGACTGAGCCTAGTCCCAAGCAAGACCCAATGGAAGAGGTTAAGATTGCATCTCTTGATGATTTTATTGAACCCAACCTTGAAGATGATGCCCAGTTCTTCATCGAAGAGGAAGACTAAAATCTCATAGAGCCTGAACCCCTTGATGAATTGAAGGAGCCACCTAAGCCTCCCATTGAGCTTAAACCCCTGCCTTCTGGTCTTAGATATGTTTTTCTCAATAATGATCAGGATTCTCCTATGATCATAAGTGATAAACTTTCTCAGAAAGAAACTTTCGCTTATTAACTATCTTAGAAAAGCATCACTCTGCTTTTGGCTACTCACTCCAAGACCTCAAGGGAATTAGCCCTGCTCTTTGTACACATTGCATCCCTATAGATCCAGATTCTATACCTTTTAGGGAGTCACAGCATAGGCTTAACAATGCTATAAGAGAGGTTGTTAAGAAAGAAGTTCTAAAATTGCTACATGCTGGGATCATCTATCACGTTCCAAATAGCGAGTGGGTTTGCCCTATGCAAGTTGTGCCTAAAATGGAGGCATGACTATTGAAAAGAATGAATTAATTCCACAAAGAACCATCATAGGATGGTGGATGTGTATTGATTACCGAAAACTTAACAAGGCAATAAAGAAATATCATTTTCCATTGCCCTTCATTGATGAAATGTTGGGGCAATTGGCAAATCACTCTTTCTTCTATTTCCTAGGTGGATATTCAAGTTATCACCAAATACTAATCCATCCCGATGACTTTACATGTCCATATGGAACTTATGCTTACCGTAGAATGTCTTTTAGACTATGTAATGCTCCAGCTTCTTACCAAAGATGCATGATGTCTATATTTTCTGATATGATTGAAGAAATTATGAAAGTTTTTATGGATGATTTTTATGTTTATGGAAAAACTTTTGATAATTGTCTTGAAAATTTAGACAATGTATTACAAAGATGTGAGGAAAAGCAATTGTCCTTAATTGAGAAAAATATCATTTCATGGTTAGAGAAGGCATAGTGCATAGACACTTGGTGTCCAAACGTGGGGTTGTGGTAGATAGAGCTAAAATTAAAGTAATTAAACAGTTACCTACTCCTGTAAATATCAGAGGGATCCATAGTTTTCTTAGTCATGCGAGGTTTTACCGCTGCTTTATAAAAGATTTTTCACATATTGCTAGACCACTTACAAACCTTTTGTCCAAGGATGTTTCCTTTGAATTTGATGATGCATGCTTAAAATCTTTAGAAATTCTTAAGAAAGCACTCATCTCTACACCAATCATTCAACCCCCTGATTGGTCTCTACCTTTTGAAATTATGTGTGATGCAAGTGATTATGTTGTGGGGGTAGTTTTGGGTCAAACAAAAGATAAGAAGCATCATGCAATCGCTTATGCTAGTAAAACTCTGATAGGACCTCAACTTAATTATGAAACAGCTGAAAAAAATTCATGGCTGTTGATTTTGCTATTGATAAATTTAGATCTTACTTAGTAGGAGCTAAGGTGATTGTTTACACTGATCATGCTGCTTTCAAATACCTGCTCACTAAGAAAGATGCTAAACCTTGACTTATAAGATGGATTTTGTTACAAGAATTCGACTTAGAAATAAAAGATAAAAAGGGAGTAGAAAATTCTATTGCCGATTATTTCTCTAGAATGCGATTTGAGAATCCATAGGAATTACCCATTAATGATTCTCTGCTGGACGACATGCTCTTCAAGGTCACAAGATGACAAAAAGAAGCTCATTTACAAAAGTCATCTCCACATATGGGATGAACCATACCTCTACAGAGTCTGCTCTGATGTTCTACTCAGGAGGTGTGTACTAGCAGAAGAAGGCATCAAGATCATAGAAAAATGCCACTCATCACCATATGGAGAGCATTATGGTGCGTTCCACACTCATGCAAAGATCTAGCAAAGTGGATTTTTCTGGCCAACCATGTATGAAGATACGATGAACTTCACCCAGAGGTGTGGTTCGTGTCAGAGGCATAGGAACATCAATTCAAGAGATGCCATGCCATTCACTAACAACCTCCAAATTGAACTTTTTGATATCTAGGGTATCGACTACATGGGATCATTTCCAAAGTCAAAGAATTGTGAGTACATCTTGGTGGCAGTTGACTATGTTTCCAAGTGGGTTGAAGCCATGCCATGTCAAGCTACTGATGCTAAGAGCTCCAAGAGGATGTTTGAAGAAACAATATTTCCACGCTTCGGTGTTCCAAGAATGGTGATTAGTGATGGAGGCACTCATTTCATTGACAAGAACTTTCACAAATACTTGTCAAAGCATGGGATCCGTCACAACATCACAACTCCATATCACCCTCAAACAAGTGGCCAAACAGAAACATCAAACAAACAAATCAAGAACATTCTGCAGAAGATGGTCAATGAGATGGGAACAACATGGAAGGCTAGACTACCCGATGCGTTATGGGCTTATAGAACAACCTATAAAACACCCCTTGGGATGTCACCATATCAACTTGTCTACGAGAAGACATGTCATCTATCCATTGAGCTAGAATTCAAGGCTCACTGGGCTATCAAACAATGGAACATGGACTTGGAAGCTGTAGGAACAAAGAGGAAGATGCAACTCTTTGAGCTTGACGAATGGCGTGAGAAAGCATATCACAACACCAAGATATACAAGGAGAGAATAAAGAGATGGCATGACAAAAGAATCAAGAAGGAGTTCTCCCTAGGAGATAAGGTATTACTTTTTAGTTCCAGGGTGAAGTTATTGGAGCATAGAAAACTTCAAAGTAAATGGAAGGACCATTCAAAGTCATAAGCACTTCATCGCATGGAGTGATAACACTTCAAAACAATGAAGGTACGTTATTCAAGGTAAATGGTCATTGTCTCAAGATCTTTCTAGAACCTAAAAAACCTACTGAGGACTTAAATGAAATAGTTTTCATTATTGTACCATAGATATTTATCTCTGCCCTCCTTTTTGCTTTTCGTAACGCAAAAATAGATTTTTTCGGATTAGATAAGCATTAGGAGGCATAACAAAAAAAGATGACCACGAGGGGACACAAGGAGAGGCCGACCAGCCGGCCTACTAGTGAGGTCGCCTGGCCCACCTGTCTATCTTCTCATCCCCATTCAACTCTCTCGCGAATCTTCGATCATTATCCCATAGAATTCTCTAGATTCCTGAGTCATTCAATCATCCCTCGCTATGAGAGCCATTATGGATAGATCTTGATCCTTGCTTCCCATCTCTCCCCTATATAAAGAAGCCCTTGCTAGCCTCCTAAGCCATCCCAACAAGCCTTTCATCTCTAGCAGCATAGAAGCTCTCCTCCTCCCAAGTTCCAATGACTGGAAAGCAGATCGTCCCCTATAGAGTTGACCTCAACGAGAAGCCCAAAGAAGCCTTAGCACTAAGCATCATCCCACCAAGAGAGATAGCTATAGCTCCCCCTAAAATCACTCCTACTAGGCCCAAGCTATCCATCGTCCGGTGATCACTTCATCGCCGCCTTGTCTACTTCTGAAAGACAAGCCACGCCAGTGGGAGCCCCTGTTCGGTCAGCTAGATGCACCGAAGCCAACCAAGGTGCCCAAGGAGATCAACCTTCTTCCACCCAAGCCGAACGAGACACTGACAGGGGTGCGGATCAACAAATTTAGAGATGTAACTTGTGCCAAGTACAAGACAATCATGAACCGTGTGACCATTGATGGAGTCTAGGCTCCTCTAGAGCAAGTCAAGGTTGTGCCGCCCAAGCCTCAAGCTGAAAAGAAGAGGGCACCACCACCCCCTCAGGAGAATGAAGAGAAGCACCAATGGATCACCATTGGAGTTCTGCATAACAAGATGCCAGACCTTACTCAAGTCATCCATGCTTTGTAGCATAGGATTGACCAAGAGCACATCTGTCACAAGGATTTAGAATACAAACTTACTATCTTGCGCTGTTACATTGTCAATAAGGACAAGTATCAGAAGTGAGAGTTAGGATGTTGATTGATAAGGCACGCTTAGTGTTTACGGTCACTAACACCCATTTTGACCATCAACATTCCACCCAAAAGCATGACAAATTAAGATAAATCATCATCACATGTGTAGAATTTTGTTTATAATTTACCTAGTTCCACTTGTGCATGTAGAATTATTTGTATGTAGGAAATTTAAGCAAAAATAAGCAAAAAGGTGACAAATATGGACACATGGAAGCAAGTGGATGTGGCAGGAAGCCTTGGGCCCACTTGGCATCATCGCCTAGCCCCACTAGGGTGCCGCTTGGCCCCCCAAGTGGCCATGCCATGTCACCGATCCATGTGAGCTACTCTAGAGCCAATGACAAGCGTCCATTCAAGTTGGCTTGATCAATGGACAAGATTTGATGACGGTGGATCCATGTGCCCATTGTCATAGACATGGGAGGCTTCCACTGCCTTATAAACCGACTTACCTACTGAATTTTGACATGTGCTGGCTTCACAACTAACTTCGAGGAGCAACCACGGTGCTATGATGCAGAGGCGGTGCATCCAAGGGTCAGCTAGTGCCATCCTTGCGCCACCCGGTGCTCTAGGTGCTCCAACGACCTCCTAGCTGCCTACAAATACCCCCATGCCTTTCTACACTATAAATAGAGGGTGTGGAGCTCGGTGGAGAAGTTCCCCATTCATTTCCAAGCTCTCCAAACTTCTCTTAGCTTTCTAGCTTAGCATTAGCTATAGAGTAGCAGTCTAGTAGTGGAGTAGAGCAAGAGCGGAGCTTCTCTCAGAGTCTAAAAGAGTCTTCTAGGTCTAGTATAGCTCTTTTGTGATTCTTTCATTTAGCATTTACTTTATTTAGTATTTATTTCAATACTTTATTCTAGTATTATTGCTTTGCTTTACTTAAGTACCTAGTCATTATTGTTCATTATTAGTGAGCTTAGGTGCTTATTGTTTGGCATTAGTAGCATTGGTTATCTCTTAATTAGTAGCTATTCATTAGTATTAGTTCCACCGTCTGGTTAGGGTGCTTTGATCTCATTTCATCGGAGCTCGGATCGAAGTAGTAAATTTATAGATTAAGCGTGGTGCTTAGACTATAGATTACCTATGGATATGGCTAGGCCTTCGGATAGATTATGGTAGGTGGCAAGTGGTGACAGCCTTGTCCATCCTCTATATTCCACCATGATAGGTCTAGTTATTAAATCGTAGGGCTCATGGCAGACCTTGTATATTTAACTCTCCTAGTTGGTAGGCGGGCTGTGCCCCAAAGTACTAGCACATTTCTCCTAGTCATTAGCTTACCCTTAGTTATTGAATGATAAATCGCTCGCTCTCCCACCTAGCTATCTCTAGTGTAGCTTGTTTAGTAGTTTAGTTTAGGTAGTTCGCATTCAACTTCCACTATCGTTCACCTACCTAGGATACACTTAGGCTTCCCTTAGCAATCTACCAGTAAATATAAATTCTAGCCTTCCGCCTTCCTATGGGAAAAATATAAATTTAACACTCGGTACTCATCGAGCGAAGTGCTACGTGATAGTTCTGTGTGCTTGCGGAATTCCTCCAATAGTTGTCAAGAAGTATCAACAAGCATTTCTGGCGCCGTTGCCGGAGAAGGCAACTGGCCTCGAATTTATATTACTAGCTTTGCTAACTAGTCTTTTAGTTATCCTAAGTAGTTTATCCTCTTTTCCCCATAGCCTATCACTACCCTACACGATCATGGGTGACAAGTCCATTCATGATTTTTTTGCACCCTCGGCTGCTAATGTAGGCACCGGACCTAATGTTATCAATGGGGATGCTAACTTTGAGCTTAAGCTAGCATTAATTATGATGGTTCAGGCTAGTCCGTTTTGTGGGAAAGCCCACGAGGATGCAAATGGTCACCTCCAACACTTTTTGGAGATTTGTAGCACATTCACCATTAAGGGAGTGAACCAAGAGGCTATAAGTCTTCACCTTTTCCCCTTCTCTTTGTTAGGAAAGGCTAAGCAATGGTTTTACTCTAACCACAACACTGTAGACACATGGGACAAGTGTTCTAATGCCTTCCTAGTCAAGTTTTTCCCTATGGGGAAGACTAACACTCTTCGTAATAAGATTTCTAGTTTTTAACAACTAGCAGATGAATCGATTCCCAAAGCTTCGGAATGAATGCAAGAGTACATCTCTATATTCCCACACCATGGCATGGAAGACTAGCTTTTGATCCAAAAGTTCTACCATAGATTTGTTCCATTAGATAGGAGACATTTTGACACTGCTGCTAGTAGAGCATTCTTTTCGCTAAGTGTTGTTGATGCAAAGGCACTGATCAAGAAGATGGTTTCCAACCAAGGATGGAGCGATGATCGACTCCAACCCCATAAACAAGGCATGCATTCAGTTAAAGAAATTGACATGCTTGCAGCTAAGATGAATCTGCTCGCAAAACGAGTAGAACATTATGAGAAGGTGAGTGCCCAAGAGACACTTAAAGCCATGGAATCCCACATGACTTGTGAAGTCTGTCGAGATGTTGGACATTCGGGCAATTCCTATCCCGAGACCCAGGAAGACCTCAACTTCATAAACACCGACAATGGGTTTCGTCCACCATAACATCAAGGATGGAATCAACGCTCCAACAACCAGGGAGGTAACAATTATTACTTTTCTCAATGTATGAATAATCAAGGTAATAATAGTTATGCTTTCCCTAAAGATCTTGTTTATAGCAATGGTAGAATGACTGATAGCATTAATAAAAAGTTGCAAGCTCATGACAAGATGTTGGAAAATATAAATGCTAAATTGGATGAGTTTTCTTCTGCTTTAAAGAATCAAATTAGTTTCAATAAAATGATAGAAACCCAATCAGCTCAAATTGCTGCTGCTATCCCATCCTACAAAAAAGATAGAATTCCTAGCAATCCTGAAGGAACCATGGAGATAGCCAACCTTGTTACGGCAAGGTATGGCTATGCTTTAAGTTCTTGGGTTCCTACTTAGTAGACTCCCCATTTACCATTAAGAAACATGATCCTAGAACCCCCGTGATTACCTACTCCATTGGACCCCATATTTTTCATTTTGCCATTTGTGATCTAGGGTCTAGTATTAACATCATGTCTAAGGAAACTTATGATAGATTGTTTTACACTACCTTAGCTCCAACTTCAGTTTACTTACAGCTAGCTGATCAATCCACCCATTATCTCGAGGGAGTAGCCATTGATTTATTAGTTAAAGTAGGAGTGCTTATGTTCCAACAAATTTTATGATCTTAGACATGGGCAACGCCGAGGATACACCTTCCATCCTTGGTCGTCATTTCCTTAATACTGCAAATGCTTGCATATATGTGGCTTCTAGGAAAATCCAATTCCACTTTGCTGGAAGAAAAGAAATATTTTCTTTTGCCTCTAGAGAACCCCTCTTTGATGAGAAACAAGAAAAGAAGAAGCATTCATAGAGAATCAAGATGAAGAAACCAAAGCTGATTGAAGATCCGAAGAAGCCTATCAAGAAGAAGAATAGAAAGAGGCAGCGTAAAAAGAAAGATTCATCCTCAAATTAATCATTCTCTGATCCTAACAAGTCTTCCGAGGTGGAACAATAGGAAACGCCTCTACCCAAGGACGAATGACCTTGAGCCCATCAAAAAGGTAGGTTCTCTATCTATTGCACTTATTTACCGTATTTCATTAGTTGCATCTCATATTTAAATTTCCAATAAATTTGTTTTGTATTGCATGATTAGTTAGATGCATTAAGCTACTCTATGTTAATAAACAAAGTCATGTAGTAGCTATGCATGCTAGGATAGGATTTGCATTTAAAACAATATAAAATAAATAAATAAAATAAAACAATATATATAAAAACAAAATAAAAACATAATAATAATAATAATCAGTAGTAGTTATACTGAATAAGCTATCTAGTAGTAATAGGTTTAGTTAATTAGTCAGTTATGCATTCTAGTAGTATTAGTTAGTCAATAAAAAGAGAATCAAAAGAGCTGTCAGGTGACATTCCAACTTATGCAAAAGGCAAGCTTGGGGGAGACATCTCTCCTCGCTCAAGTATGAAAGACCTTAAACCCTCTCTTTACATTCATGTTCGTTTTACATGCCAATATTCATGATCATAGAATGTAGAGAGGTGTTCCTTGAAATTTATCTTAAAAGAAACTCTACTCTAATAAAATGATGATAATTTAATTGGAGATGATGAAAAGTTGCTCTATGATACTTTGCAAAAGCTTGTCATACAACCTTACACTTCTTAAGTTTTGAGAATGATAACTTAGAGTTCATCTTAAGTTGAATGCTTTTGTGGGTTGCAAATGCTAGAACCAAGAATAGGCTCTTGTGAGATATGTTGTAGCCATGATTAGAGTAAATCTTTGAACCTATCTGAGGGATGGTAAAAACAACATGGATTTTTGTTTTGCAAAATGCTAAAACTCTCTTGCTAGAAATTCCTCAATGGTGATAAATTCCTACCAAAGCTAGATACATATTCATTCATACATGATAAAGCCACTATATAAGTTGCTTGTTGTTTTGAGCTTTTTCAAGCCTTGTTGATCTGAGTAGAGAAACTTGTCACGCTTTTTGATCAAGATCATGTACACCCACATACTTATGCTATTCCTACACTAGGAATACGCAACCACATATGATTTCCATACATTACTGCTCTATGAGAATCATAGTTACCTCTTTATCTATCTTACATAAAAAGGAGAGGCATGGGCTACAGAAAAAAGTGAGAGAGAATAAAGAGCAAAAAGCTCTAGTGTTAAAAAAAGAGAGAGTGAGAAAAAGAAAGTAGCCATGCCCTCTCAGAAAAAAGCTAGAGGAGGGAAACTTCTCAAAGGAGTACCACTTCCACCAAATATACCACACACATGCACAACTTGATCAATTAGTATGATTTGTTGCTCCTTGTGATCCAAGTGTTTAACTTAGCAATAAATTCAATTCAAGTAGGCCATGCTTTTATCCCCTACCTTGAGCTCCACATAAGCTTTAGGATAGAAATTAAGGCTAAGAACCATGGCCTTGGTGAGATTTCAAAACACCATTGAGTGACTTGAGTGTACCATCTGAGGAACTTAGGCAAGTTTTCTTTTCAAAATTTATTGAAAACCTCTAGGAAGTTTGAGCTAAACCAAAGTAGACAAAAAGTCTCTATCTAGCTACACATTCTTGCAATTGCTTGTGTTAAGGTGAATGCTATAAGTCCCACATTGCAAAGACTGATGGTGAATTTCTAAGTGCTAACATGTTCAACTCAAGAGAAAGTATTTGTTTGTATAAGTTTCTGCAGGGCATTACATAGTAGCAACTCCTGATCCAACACCTATTTCATGCTAAACCCACATCTTTGCTGAGGACAACAAAGGGGTAGCTTGGGAGAGCTTGTTGATGGTCACTAACACCCATTTTGACCATCAACATTCCAACCAAAAGCATGACAAATTGAGGTAAATCATCATCACATGTGTGAATTTTGTTTATAATTCACCTAGTTCCACTTGTGCTTGTAGAATTATTTGTATGCAGGAAATTTAAACAAAAATCAGCAAAAAGGTGACAACTATGGACACATGGAAGTAAGTGGATATGGCAGGGAGCCTTAGGCCCACTTGGCAGCACTGCCCGGCCCCACTAGGGCACCGCCCAGCACCCATGTGGCCATGCCATGTCATTGATCCGTGGCAGCTGCTTTAGAGCCAATGACAAGCATCCATTCAAGTCAGTTTGATCAATGGACAAGATTTGATGATGGTGGATCCGTGGGCCTATTGTCATAGACTTGGGAGGCTTCCACCGCCTTACCAACTGACTTACCTACCAAATTTCAACATGTGCTGGCTTCATAACTAACTTGGAGGAGCAACCACGGCGTTACGATGCAGACATGGTGCATCCAAGTGCCAGCCGGTGCCCCCCTTGCATCGCCCAGCGCTCTAGGTGTTCCACCGACCTCCTGGTTGCCTACAAATACCCCCCATGCCTCTCTACACTATAAATAGAAGGTGTGGAGCTCAGTGGAGAAGTGCCCCATTCATTTCCAAGCTCTCCAAGCTTCTCTTTGCTTTCTAGCTTAGCATTAGCTATATAGTAGTAGTCTAGTAGAGAAAGAGCGGAGCTTCTCTCAAAGTTCGGAAGAGTCTTCTAGTTCTAGTATAGCTCTTTTGTAATTCTTTCATTTAGCATTTACTTTATTCAGTATTTATTTCAATACTTTATTCTAGTATTATTGCTTTACTTTACTTAGGTACTTAGTCATTATTGTTCATCATTAGTGAGCTTAGGTGCTTATTGTTTGGCATTAGTAGCATAGGTTATCTCTTAAATAGTAGCTATTTGTTAGTATTGGTTCCACCATCTGGTTAGGGTGCTTTGATCTCATTTCATCAGAGCTCGGATATGAGTAGTAAGTTTATAGATTAAGCGTGGTGCTTTGGCTATAGATTACCTGTGGATACAGCTAGGCCTCCAGATAGATTGTGGTAGGTGGCAAGTGGTGATAGCCTTGTCCATCCTCTATATTCCACCACGATAGGTCTAGTTATTAAATCATAGGGCTTGTGGCAGACCTTGTCTATTTAACTCTCCTAGTTGATAGGTGGGCTGTGCCCCAAAGTACTAGTGCATTTCTCCTAGTCATTAGCTTACCCTTAGTTACTGAAAGATAAATCGCTCGCTCTCCTACCTAGCTATCTCTAGTGTAGCTTGTTTAGTAGTTTAGTTTAGGTAGTTCACATTCAACTTCCACTATCGTTCACCTACCTAGATACACTTTGGTTTTCCTTCACAATCTACCAATAAATATAACTTCTAGCATATCGCCTTTCTGTGGGAAAAATATAAATTCGACACTCGGTACTCACCGAGCGAAGTGCTACGCGATAGTTCTATGCGCTTGTAGAATTCCTCTAATAGTTGTTAAGAAGTATCAACACTTAGGTCGTTTGTTTAGATCATTTGCTTAGGCTAGTTTAGTTAAAGGTTGAGTTAGTTAAAGTTTGCTTAGAATTGAAAGTGTAATAAAGTGTCTTATATGATATCAACACCAACTCATTTCACCCTCCCATTTCTCACCCTCTCCCTCTCTCTCTAGAAGAACAAGAGTGAGGAAGAACTAGAGAGAAGATGAAGGTGGAAATGGAGATGAAGGTGGAAGATGAAGTGAAGGAATGCAATCCAAGGCCATCAACTCATCAAGGTCAAGCCATCCTTATCTTATGATCCTAGTTAGCTCATGAGCTCTCATCTCTTTAGTTGAAGGTTTCTCTCAAACCCTAATCTCAATCTCTCATGCATGTATGGATCATGGAGTGTGGTGACCTCTCATTCACCACAAAGGCAAGATGTGTTCAATTCCTTATCATGGAGTCTAGCATCTCATGGATCCCAATCTTGGAGTAAGCTTTCTTACTCAATCTCTTGTATTGGTCACAAGTGTGGTAGAACTGCCTGAAATAATGCACTTATGGAGGCGCTCATCTACCACTAGACACTAAGCACCCTGAGAGCGAGCTACATCAGGCGGATTCCATCATGCACACCCCAAGGGAGAGCCCGGATCATCCACATTTTCCCGCAGGATCCAATAATGAGAATGAGTTTACATTACTTTGTCCATTTCATACACCTAGAGTTCTCAGAAATATATTATTATAGTACCAAATTCAGAGTGTGGAAATTTAACAGCGGAATGAAAAGAAACATCTATCGATAATATATAAGGATCCGTCTATGCCCACCAGAAGAATCCTTCACATAATAGCTACTCCTCAAGTAATACCTGCAACAGGGGTAAATAAACCCTAAGTACACAATGTACTCATAAGACTTATCCGACTAGTGGGAATAATTTCCTGACTCAAAGGAATACGATAAGCTTTATGGTTTGCTAGGTTTTCTTTTTGCGGAAAGCAATACTAATAGTGAATCCTTATTTATGTTATTATTAGCAGTCATGATTAATTCATTATCTAGCCATTCTATGTAAGCATCAGTTCTACTTTCAAGCAAGAGTTGAGCAAACAGTTCCATTTCATCACCTTTCATCTTTCAGTTCTTACTACGGTGCTAGACTATAGACAAGCCATACTAGAACACTGGTGATTTGTGAATCAATGTGCCCTGCTAGGTACCCGAAAACACACGCCCCGCTTGTACCCTAGGCACAAGCAGGACCAACCCATCACTCTACTATCACGGTGTCTAGGTCCTCGTCTAAACTTGGACTCCAAGCCCCCGCTCCTAAGTCTCGGACTCAGTGCAGTGCTTAGACCTCCACCATCACCACCTCCAATCAGTTGGTCTAGAAAGAGCCAAAACCCATGATAAGAGAGCAACAAGTTTTCTCTATGCCCATACCCAAGTATGTGCTTGGGATAATAAGTCTGTGACTTGCCTAGAACCCAATGCAATGGCCAGTCCTTAACCGACACAGACAGGGAAAAAGTGTAACCAAGCTATGCCCTGTTGGCCATAGGACACAACCTCTTACACCAACTAATACCCAAACCATATCCCTGCCCTATCTCTATTTTTCCTTTCCACCATTTTATCATGAGTGATCATAATAATCACATATTGTGAGTAACGACAGGTTACTCACGCTACCAAAATCCTGAGCATAGCAGTTACTCGACCTATACTAGTAGGACTCATAGGTAAGTTTATCTATGCATGTGGTTTCCATAAAATGCCTGTAACGTAAATGCACATCATATATATATTCAGTGATCATTCAAAAATAAGGGTTATACAACGGGGCTTGCCTTGGGTAGGCGGGGTGTCAACAAAGTCAGCAACTGATGGCTCTAGGGCTCCCTCCTATACGAGAATCTACTCCTCATACTCCTCAATGATCTCCTCATAGTCCTGTTTGCCTACAGGCATGAACTCTACCAACTCGTTATCTACATGCATGAAATGATGATGCAACACTTAGTAATATGGTAACAACAACTCTTAAAATAAAAATACATCTATCAAGCTACTAAGCTAGCTCTACCGACTGAGATGCTAAGGTAACTATTGTTACCACTAACAGGTCCAAAACATTGCATGCATTAACTTAACAACTAAAGGCATTCTTACTCTTAATACCAATTTACTATATATATACTTAAACAAGGAGTACTAGCTACCTTATTTATCAACCTATTCTAAGGCTACAAAAATTTCAATGTGCACATAATAATCTAATGAACCTACTGTAAAAATTTTATGGCTAAAGCTATTACCGATTTGCCACAAAAATTCACACAATTATTAATCTAAATAACATTAATACTTCCAAATGATTTAATGGACCTTAGCATCAACACAGATATAGATAAACTAACTGTACCATTAGATAGACAACATTTTTAGGAACTCAACAAAATTTATTTCACAATTTTTGGCTACATGTGTGAATTGATATTAATTTCCAAAGTTCACTTATAATGTAAATTATAAAGCTAATTTTATCCTTTATAAAATGGAAAACGAATTCTAACTTGTGTGGCCCACGAGCGAGCGGCTTGGCCCACTCCCACGCAATGCGCGCGCGCTTGCAACCCACTGGCGCGGCCCAGCTACGCGGCAACGGCCCGCGATGGGGAGGCACGCGCGCGCCGATCAATTATGCGAAAACCCCCTTGACCTACCGGTGAATCACCCTGAGACCCACAACACTATTCCTACAGCCGGTACTTAAGCAACCTAACCCTCGTAATATTCTATCTTCATCGCGGCCAGACCCTTGGGCACTCTCACACGCACCGGCGCACTGGCGCTGGCACATGACAGTTACGTCGGCCAGCCTAGCCCCTCCCCGCCCTCGATAGCGAGCCAATCCTCACCTAGACGCAAACTCGAAGTGGTGGGTGGTGAAGCGATGAACGGAGACATGGTCTAGAGCTCCCTCCTCGATGGCGGACCTCCTATAGCAGCGACGGCCATGTTCCTGTGAGCCAATGCACAAATGACATGACGCACCAAGGAATGGGCATCAGCGACTCACCCTAAAACTACTTGTGGCGATGGATTGGACAGGGACAGACCGAGTGCATCTGGCCATGCACGCATGACAAGCTTTGTGATGGTGGTGGTGGCACGACCATGTCAGTGGTGCTAGGAAGGCAGTGGCGGTGAAAGAGGGTTGCGCACAGGATGGAGGTGATGAAGGCAAAACTTATGGTGTAGGTGAATTGGCGAGAGGTGGTGCGACCGGTAGCTGTCCACGACCGTGGCCTAGTTCTGGCCTTAATGGCACGGCGGAGGGGAAAATGGCCAATCGAAGCACGACCGGGCTCAATTGAAGTTCAGAGGTGACTAGGCGATAGCAGGGCTCCAACACCAGCGCCTCGCGTGAGTAATTGCTCTAGCAGTGACCATGCACGACGAATTTGAATCGGGCGCAGCTCGGAACTGCCTACCATCCTAGGCGGCCACATCAGTGCGCATGAGAGGTGCAGGGATGAGACAGCATGATGCGTCGCGAAGACATTTCACACACGAGGACAAGGCAAGGGGATGGCTGCTCCACATGTGGCATAGTGTGAGGGCAACAGCGGTGCTATGTTGCCTCGGCGGGACGCGGACGCCAGGCAGAGCAGCAGCACGTGGGGGCGCCACGTGCATGCGCACGCTGTGCGCCCAACGTGATGACACGACGTAGAGAAACATGTGCATGCTATGGCATGATGGTGATGGTGCAAGGCAGCACGGTGATGGGATGACAGTGATCCATGGTGCGGTGGTGACAACGCGAGGCGGGCGTCTAGGCGGCAACGGACCAGCCAGAGCGACTGGACCACAACACAAAGGTAAGGACACTATGGGCCAAGCGGCTAGGCCAGCGCGGTGGCACGCGTGTGTGTGCATGCATGCATGTGTCAGGTGGCCGGCATGGCGACACCGAGTGCCGAGGCACGGTGACCACGTCCCCACGAGGATCTCGGCTCAAAACATGTCATGCACGCTTTTTAAAGCGCCCCAAAAACCCAATTCGATGCTTCAATAGCTAAACCACCTATGCCATTCATAAGAGGGCATATTGAGCTATCAAAACTAGCCATGAAACCATACCACTAATTAATCCAATTCTCCTACAAAAATTGCCAAACTTGGCCTTGTCAAACCCTTTTCAAACTTACGAAATCGACTAAGTCTTGATCGGGTTTGCGTCAAATTCGATTTCCAAGCTATTAAGTATGCTAGCTAGTGAATTCCTTTCTTGACCGTAGGTATTTCATCGCCATATAAAGAGTTCATACTTCTAACTCTACAAAAATTCTATATATACATTCTATAGTGTTTTCGCTTAATAAAAATTGATTTAAAACCCTAAGTGATATAACTTGACTATGAAATATAGCTTTGGTTTCGCGTTTCTGATGATCATTTCAAGTTATAGAAATTGATTACACACTATATCACATGCATTAACACATAACCATGGTGCTCATGACTTATTTTAGCAAAAGATTTGTAGTGTAACACCGAGGGTGTTACAAATCTACCCCCTAAAACAAAATCTCGTCCCGAGATTTCATGTGTCTAGTGTGGGAAAAGAGATAAGAATTACAATTCAATGCAGATAACTACCTCGGTGAACCAGAAAGGAGATGGGGGTAATGGTTCAAGATATAGTCCTCTTGTTCCATGTTGCTTCATCCTCCGAGTGGTTTTGCCACTGAACTTTGTAGAATCTCACCACATTGTTCCTTGTCACTCTTTCTTTTTCGTCCAATATCTCGACAGGATGCTCAATATACGTCAAGTCAGGCTAGGGGGGAAGTCCATCAATTTCCACTACTTCATCAGGGACCCACAAACACTTCTTCAACTGAGATACATGGAACACATCGTGTACCACTGATAAAATATCTAGAAGTTGGAGACGATAAGCAACTGGGCCACACTGCTCCAAAATCTTATAAGGACACACATATCGAGGGGCTAGCTTGCCACGGACACTAAACCGATGCACCCCTCTCATAGGAGACACCTTGAGGTACACATAATCCCCAACTACAAACTACAAAGGTCTTCTTCACTTGTCCGCATAAACTTTCCATCGGCTCTGAGCTGCCTTCAAATGACTCTAAATAATGCTGACTTGCTCTCAAGCTTCTTTGATGAAATCAAGTCCAAAATATTCATGGTCTCCTATTTCAACCCAGTTAAGTGGTGTCCTACATTTCTTTCTATATAGAGCTTCAAATGGTGCCATACAAATACTTTCTTGGTAGCTATTGTTGTAAGAAAACTTAGCTAACTTCAGGCATTCATCCCACTTCCCAAGAAAAGAATGGCATAAGCTCTCAACATGTCCTCGAGTACCTGGTTCACCCTTTCCATTTTTGGCCATTAGTTTGTGGATGATAAGCTGAGATTCTGAGGAGGTGAGTACCAAGACATTGTTGCCGTTGCTCCCAGAAATGAGAGACAAAAACTGACCCTCTATCAGAGATTATAGTAAGGGGAACTCTGTGTAGGGTAACAACCCGGTCAAAATATATCTGGGCATACTTCCTGGCTGAATATCTAGAATCCATTGGGAGAAAATGAGCAGACTTAGTGAGACGGTCCATAATGACCCAAATATAGTCATAGCACTTGGATGTGCGGGGCAAACCCACAACGAAGTCTATAGAAATATCTTCCCATTTCCACACAGGGATCGGCAAAGGCTACACATATCCTACAGTATGCATATGATCTACCTTAACTCTCCCACAAGTGTCGCACTCCACGATGTACTTGGTGATGTCCTGCTTCATATTGGACCTCCAATATAAGTGGCACAAATCATGGTACATCTTGTTACTGCTAGGATGGATAGACAATTTGGAATGATGAGCTTCATTCAAAATCTTCCTTCTCAGTTGCTCATTTGATGGAACCACCAATTTGTCCTTGTACCTCACTACACCTTGCTCATCAATACTAAACTGAGGACCACACCCATCGGCAATTAATTTCTTGATGTGAGGAATTTCTAAAGTGTCTTGCCTTTGTTCTATGATAATCTGCTCAAGTAAGTCTGAGACTAAGGCAATGTGAGCTAGCACATTAGCATGGTTGAGAGACAAAGGTGCTTCTTCAACCTGATATGACTTCTGGCTCAAAGCATCAGCTACCACTTTGGTCTTTCCGGAGTGGTAATATACCTCCAAGTTATAATCCTTGATCAATTCCAACCATCTCATTTGCCTCATATTTAACTCAGACTAAGTGAAGATATATTTGAGGCTCTTGTGATCTATAAAATGTGTACTTTGTTGCCCAACAAATAATACCTCCAAATTTTTAGAGCATGGACCACAGCAGCCAGCTCTAAATCATGGGTGGGGTAATTCACTTCATGCTTTTTTAGTTGATGTGAAGCATAAGCTATCACACGCCCATCTTGCAGAAGCACACATCCCAGCCCCGTCTTCAAGGCATCACAATATACATCAAAAGGTCTGTCAATATCTGGTTAGGCCAAAACAGGAGCAGTGGTAAGAAATTTCTTCAAAGCTTGGAAGGCTTCTTCATAGGCCGGACTCCAAACAAACTTGGCTTGTTTTTGGAGCAGCTTGGTCATCGGCTGAGCTATCTTGGAGAAGTCTAGAATGAAACGCCGATAGTATCCAGCAAGACCAAGGAACTGATGAATCTGATGCACTAACTTGGAAGACTTCCAATTTAGCACATCTTGCACCTTGCTTGGATCTACAGATATACCTTCAGGTGTCAGAACATGCCCCAAAAACTGCACTCGATCTAACCAAAATTCACACTTGCTGAATTTGGCATACAACTTGTGTTCCCTCAATTGAGTCAGTACTATCCGAAGGTGTTGGGCATGTTCTTCCTTGTTCTTGGAATATATCAAGATATCATCAATGAATACCACCACAAACTTGTCCAACTTCGGCATAAAGACTGAATTCATGAAATACATGAAGAATGTAGGAGCATTGGTAAGACAAAAAGACATGACTAGGTATTCATATAGCCCATACCTAATAGAAAAAGCTATCTTTGGTGTATCTTGTGGTCTAATCTTGATTTGATGATAGCCTGAACGAAGATCAATCTTGGAGAACACCTTGGCACTAGCTAGTTGATCGAACAAAGTATCAATAGGAGGTAAATGATACTTGTTCTTAATGGTTACCGCATTGAGAGGGTAGTAATACACACACATCCATAGAGTGCCATCCTTCTTCTTCACAAAAATGGCTGGACAACCCCATGGTGAAGAGCTAGGATGGATGAATCCCTTTTCCAATAACTCTTCTAACTGCTTCTTCATTTTAGCCAATTCCTTCGGGGCTATGTGGTACGAGCATCAGGAGATAGGAGCAGTGCTAGTCACTAACTCAATGGAGAACTCCACATTCTTTATCTGGTGGCAACCCAGGTAGATCTTTAGAAAAAACATCCAGAAACTCACAGACCATAGGAATAGAGGCAAGATCAAGAGAAGCTTCAGCATGAGCAGCAACAAGTAAGGATGGATCTGAGGGCATAAGAAGAGACATCATATCCTCAGAAGAAGGAAGATGTAACTCAATAACTCTCTACTTCAGATCCAAGACTACCCCATATACCCGCAACTAGTTCATTCCTAGAATTGCATCAATGCCTTGCCTAGGCAGCACCATGAACTAGAGACGGTAAGTATGAGTGGCTAATACTAAGCCCACTGTGTCCATCCAAGTATTAATGCACAACTGCGCACCTAGAGTACTAATTCTATAGGCAAAAGGTATAGCCATAAGAGGTATATTGTGTCAGTGTGCAAATCCTATGCTCATGAATGAATGTGATGCACCAGAATCAAACAACACATAAGATGGATTGGAATCAATGGTGAACATACCAGCCATCACCGGTTCATTTTGCAATATTTCCTCAGCCTCCGTGAAATTAACTTGTCCAGATCAGCTCACTGGCACTTTCTTCTTAATAACTGTTAGCTTGGTCAGGCGAGAGTTAGCTGAGGGCTGAGCAGACTGGGTAGGCTGGTTTTGCTGACACTCCCAAGCATAGTGGCCCTCCCTACCACACTTGAAACAAGTACCGAGTTTGTTCCCTTGTCCTTGATGAGGTCGGATCTGCTATCCCTAGGGCTGCTGATGTTGCACCTACTGAGTGGGTGCATGGTACTAAGTGGAAGGTGCCTGAAAGGTCTGATGAGGCTGTCGAAATGAATGCCCACCCGAAGACTAATAGGGCACCCACCTGACAACCTGTACTTTCTGCACCTGGGGGTGGCTAGAAGACCCAGTAGCCACCCACTTGTGCTTCCATTCTACCTGAGAGTCATACTGCAATCCCTCCATGGCAATAGCAGCATTCATCATCACCCCAAAGGTCTGGTAGTTCCTAATATATAACTCCTTCTGTAGGCTGCAAGAGAGGCCACGATAGAAACGGTCCCTCTTCTTCTCATCTATATCAACATGAGTCCCAACATACTATGACAAGTGGTTGAACTTGTTGACATAGTCCATCACGGACATGCTTCCTTGCCTTAGGTCTAGAAATTCTATCAACTTCTAATTTAGAACACCAGCAGGAATATAATACTCTCTGAAGGCTGTAGTGAACTCCTGCCAGGTCACCCGATGATCTACCGGCTGTATGGCATTAAATGTGTCCCACCATGAACTAGTAGACCCCAATAGTTGTTGTGATACAAAGCGCACTTTCTGCTCCTCAGTTACGATGAGAAGCAGAAACTTTTGCTCTAGGATACGAAGCAAATGCTTCACATCTAGAGGCTCATCCATCGGCGTGAACATGGGTGGGTGCGTCTTTAAGAAATCTTGATAAGAGCAGGGTCCCTTAGGACCACGGGCACGATCCCTGTTCCCACCATTCCCTCTGTGGCCTCCATGGGCGAAGCCACTGATAGCCAGTGCTAGCAGCTCCATGGCACGGGCTGACTTGCGATGAGCAGCCAACATCTCCGCATGAGTCATCGGAGGTGGCAGTGGTGGAGCAGGAGGAGCCAGAAGTGGAGCCTCATGGCTCTCCCCGTTGCCGTTCCCATTGCCCCGACCACTTTCACCTTGGCCTTTGCCAAGACCATGGCCCGCTCTGGCACTGGTGCTCCCATGATCGGACCTCAGGTTCATCTATAACAGATAGGAACTAACCATTTAGAACAACCCTCCAGATTAAGAATAAGAGACTAGAGAAATGATAAGACATTTATTAAAACATTCTTTTAGTTATTCTATCAATTCACTAATTCCATTTATACGTGTAGGGGGGAGTTTAGTATAAGCAAAATTCTATTATCATGATGCATGCATCGGCCTATATGTTCACTCAAGCCAGAATATAGCGGCGTTCGCAAAATTTTGGCACATCTCACACTCACTTTTCGCTTTGCTAATGATTCTTACGCAGTGTAAGTCCGTATACCTACAGAAAACTGATTAGATAAAACCAGCGCCGCTATCCTAGATAGACCATATTGCTAGGGCTTATACTTATTTAGATAATTTTATCGCATCCTACTTTTCGCAAAACTTTTGTTG